>NW_026652287.1:66121743-66405782 GCF_009828535.3 Hylobates moloch
TAAATGAGCATGGTGATGTGTGCCAGCTGAGCTTAAGTCCAGGAGTTCAAAACTGCAGTGAACTGTGATCATGCCACTGCACACTCCAGCCTGGGCAACAGAACAAGACCCTGTCTCAAAACAAACACAAACACAAAAAAACCACAAAGTTTTCTGCAGTTGATTATGAGAGGCAAGCTTTCTCTTAAACTGGGAACAGAAGAGCAATGGCAAGGAATATAGGAAACTTTTTTGATATCTTCAAGGTAGTAGAAATTTTTTAGTGGAAAAATACACTGCAATGCACTCTGTGGTTAATGCAACCATTTGTTCTTTTAACAAATAGTTATTGAGTACTTATTATGGATTAGACACTATCAAACTTGCTATATAGCCTCATAATTGAGATCTGAAATAAACAAAGATTTTGGAACTCTTACCTCACTAACCTGGAAATATGATCTTAGCAGTAAGCTGTATATTTCCATCCAGTGATGAAAATCATTAGGTAGCTTTTTTATGAAAAAGAAAAAAGGGGACAAATTTTGTTGTGGAAGCCATATGTGTTGATAGTAGTTGCAAGGAATAACAGCACACACGTCTTATGAACTCGAAATAATGCTTCAAGCATTTCTTGCTTTCCACACAAATATATACCCAGCCACAAATGTAAACACTGTCCTCCAACATATTCCTGGCATTGCAGAAAGAAAGAAGCATGAAACAAGGGGATCTCACCTCATGACCTCTGTATCCCAGCTCACACACGGTAATAGGACCCTTCCTGATACATTTTAGTGAAAGTTCAATCAGATATCCTTGAATGATATACATACTTTTAAATACAAAAAAAAGGAAAATACTTTTATAATATTTTAAATTTGATCCTCTAGAAAGAAAACAGATTTCAGTGATTGTACTATCACTATTACCATTACTATTACTACCTTAGATATAAATAATATTTTTCTTAGAAAAAGTCAGAGCGTTTCTGACAGAGAAAGTGAAACACAGATTATTATTATTTTTTATTTTTTTGAGACTGAATCTTGCTCTGTCACCCACGCTAGACTGCAGTGGTACGATCTTGGCTCACTGTAGCCTTGACCTCCTGGGTTCAAGCGATTCTCGTGCCTCAGTCTCCCAAGTAGCTGTGATTACAGGCATCCGCCACCACACCCAGCTAATTTTTGTCTTTTTAGTAGAGATGAGGTTTCACCATGTTGGCCAAACTGGTCTCGAACTCCTGTCCTCAGATGATCTGCCTGCCTTGGCCTCCCAAAGTGCTGGGATCACAGGCGTGAGCCACCATGCCCAGTCCAGATTAATTAATTTACCTAATCACACAGGTGGTTTCTAAAGGACAAAAGTAAAAACTATATACTATTGTTGCAATTGATACTACTATCTGGGGACACAGCATTCACTTTCGGAAATTTATTCTACACATATGCTCACATGAGCATGCAAAGTGTACAAGGATGTTCATTGGTGTTAAAACAGAGAAAAATCAGAAATGAGAAACCGAGTGTGCTTCAACAGAGGATTAGTTAAACGAATTATGTTACATCCACAAATGGAAAATGAAAATTTGCTTTAAAAAATGATTTAGGCCAATATGGGATGATATGGAATGACCATAATATATAAGGTCTTTTGACTCTAAGTTTAGTGTTCAATACACTATGTTGTCCATTTTGGTTAAAGTTGGGTCAGGAAAACAGCAGTCACTCTATGGAGGAACGGCTTTAATGGAGGGAAGTAGAGGCTTACACAAACATTGGTAGGGTTGGGGAACAGAGGTCAGGGAAGCCATCACCCATTATCCCAGTCTGCAAGACTATGTGAGCGGTTCTCAAGAGCTCTTCCGGAGGCTCTCGGCCTGCACTAAAGCAAATGACTCTCAAAAAGCCATTACCAACTACAGCAGCCACTTGCAGGACCAAAGCAAGTAATTAGCAGGAGCTCACCCAGTAGCGACCATAGACCATTCATGCATGATCAGCCCACACGCTGGCCTGAAACTGCCTCTGGAGAGTAATAGTTTCTCCTCTTCTCCCTTCCAGATCTCACCATAGGTCTCGCACTGGCCCACTCAGGCCCAGAAACAAGTGAAGAGGGAGATTCTTGGAAATGTGTTGCAGAGGAGACTGGGGAAGCTGGGGTGGCAAAGAAGAGGATTTGACCCCAGATAGCCCATCACTCTGCCATTTACAATAGAGGTTAGCATTAGGATCCTTTGACTGGTGGGCCAAGGCATATTTGAAATATAATTTTACAAGAAAAATTTTAACTTATACCCAATTTCTCTAAAACAGTATCTTTAGGACATGTGCTCAATTCTCTCTTGAAGGTAGAAGTCATCCCTTATTTTCAGAACTGAGAAATCAGAAAGAACTTCTGAGCTTTAAAAAATGTGTTGCCTTTTCTTTGAGTCCTTGCAGTAGACGGAAGAATCTACAGAAAAGTTTGGCCTTTTGATTTACATAATAATAGCATCAGTTAACCCTTCAACTAGTGTAGTGCTTATTTGCGCAAGTGCTGTTGCACACAAAATGTTTTGTGTAATCCTCCAGCAATCCCTGAAGTAAGTAGTAGCAGCCTCATTTTACAGATGAGAAAAATCAAGGGTGAGAAATTTCCCCAAGATCACGCTGTACTGTTTTGTGGAACCTAGGCCTGAAGTCCAACTCACTCTAAAACCCATGTTCTAATCAACTCAAGGATCCATGTCTTCATGAATTGGAAACTCTAAGAATGATGTCCTTTGTGAAATATGATTTGTGAGGGAGAGGCAGAGGGAGGAAAATGTCTTATCATGAGTTGAGGCAAGTATTTAATAAACCTTGAGTTTAAATAAAAATGTTGAATGCTTTACAATCCCCTCTAAAATATTTGCACTATTGTTATTTAAACGTCAGTATTGCCAGTAGTACCAAGTTGCCATTTTTCAACAGTACCATTTGCTTCAAAAGAGGCAAAATTCACAGTGCAGAAGGATGAAACTAATTTTTTTCCTTAGAGAGAAAGAAACAGAATTTCTCTGAATGTCTTGAGTTCATGGTATAAGAGAATGCACTCTGGATGGGAAAAGAATTTTCATTTTCAAGAGGAACTTGATTTTACCCATGGGCAAATAGATGATTTTATCTGTGCCCTGAGGCATTCTCTTCCACCTCTGCTTTTGCAATATCTCTGCTTTGTTTTTGATGAGGTTAGTTTCCAGTGGGTTACAGTTCTTGTACTGTCTGCACAAAGCCTATTAAACTACACGATTTTTATGAGGATGGCATTCAGAGCATCAGATTAGTGGCTACTTGATTCAATTTGATTCAAGTATAAGGCAATTTGATTCAAGCATAAGGCAAGTTCAAAGAGGATCAAAACTATTAGTAACCTGGTAAAGTCTGGTTCTAAGAGAGCTCCAAGTTCCAAGAAGCTTTCTTGAGTTAACAGCTGTGCTAAGAATAGACCTGGGTCATTGGATTCCCCTGGCTAGTATACCTACAATGGACCTGATTGAAAGGCTAAGCCTCAGCGATATCACTTTGTCTCTTTGATTCTTGATAGCTTATGCCACAGTTTGACCTTCAAAACACTCTAGAATCCCCCCTTCTTTCTACCTTCAGGTGACAGCCTAAGCTCAACCTCTGTTCTGCCCCTCCTCTTCTTGCACTTTGTCCTATGCTTCCTTTCTTCCTAAAAGGAAATGTGATGAATAATATAGTATATAAATCTCTTATATACAAAAGACAGAAACTTACTCAATTTAGTGCAAGAAAAAGAAAAGATATTTAACTGGCTCATAAAAGTGACGCCTATTCTATCATCAGACATAGTTGCATCCAGGGACTCTGATAATATCAATTATATTTGTTTTCTCTACGTTTTGACTCTGGTTTTCTCAGTGTTACCTCCATTCTCCCAATTTCTGCCCTCATGTTGGCAAGAGAGCTGCCAGAACTCCATGCTTACAGCCCATCTTCTCAGCAACTTCAGTAGAAAGGGAGTTTTTTTTTTTTTTTCTTAAAGCTGCTTTGTCAAAAATTATGAAATTGGGTTTACAGATCTGATTGGTTCCATGTCCACACCTAAAGCCAGGAGTGGCCCATCCCCAAAGCCAGGAGCAGAGTCAGCTCCCCACAAACTGCATGGGGTAAGAGTGGAGACAAGAAATTAGGCAGCTGTCATCAGAAAAAGCGGGAATGAACATTGAATGGATAAAACAAAAATGATATGCACTACAAAGATAGGGTCCTCCTTACCCCGGAAGTCAAGTCTTGTGAGGGAGATACATACACAAATAGATAATTACCAATCTTGTGCCATCCTGCAGGTCTTCATATTTCCCAAAGAAGTATATCTGTACAATAAGTATTGCCAAGAGTTTATTTTACTTCACTGCTATTTTTATGAATTGCTGCTGTTTTGAGGCAGAAATACTAAAACTGATTTCTTTGTATCCAATTCCATAAGAAATTATTTTAATTTTGAAAAAAAAATCTCATGCCTGAGAACTATTTTATTTTTGTGACTTCAGGTCTCTGTTTTTATGCATACATATATTTTTTATAGTTGAAATCTTGGTGGTAAACAATATTTTGCATTCGATTTTTTAAAAGTTACATAATTATAAACATCTTTCCTTATTGTTATAAAAACAATCTAATGATCTGGTCCAGTGATTGCATAATATTCCCTTGAGCAAATCTCCTATGGTTTCCTTAACCATCTCTAAACGTAGGTGGTTTCCAAATATTTACTGTTATACAATCCATTGCAGTAAACATCTGTGTATATGCAGGGTTTTTTTCTAAAAAATTACTTCCTTAGATTACATTTCCTAGAGTAGGATTACTGGGACAAAGAGGTAAAATATACAAAAAGAGTTACAAACATGGGATTTGAAATCAGATATCCCTGAGTTCGAATCCCAGCTCAGTCATCTATGTGACCTGAGACATGTCACCGATCCTGCTTTTGTGAATTTCCATATCCTGTCTGTAAGACGGGCATGAAGATACCTATTTCTTAAGATTGTTGACAGACTCATATGGAATGATTTATACAAAGTATTTAGCATAGTATATGACACACAGTAAGCACCTCCAATTATAATTATAGTTCATGTTGGGGCTGTTGTCCTATGACTCTTGATGATATATTGTCATATTGCTTTCTTAGAAAATTTTACTAATCTACACAGAAATCTACCCAGTTTTATTACATTTGTAATGAATGTTTTATGATATTTGTCAATCTTACAATTTACCAATTTCAAATGGTACTACAAGGCATTTTAACTGGAAGTTTTCTGATTACTAAATAAATTAAACTTTCCCCCTATATTTTAAAACCAATTGTTCTGAACTAAAAGGACACTATCCTTTCAAACCTCAAGAAGAGGGTCACTTAGGGTTGGTTGTTCTCAAGATTTTCCTAATCAAAAAATACCCAAAGGATAGGATGTATTTCATCCACAACAGTGACATTTTATGGCAGAGTTTTTTTCACCTGAGGACCATATCCCTTGGACGTCATACTAGAATTGGAAAATACATGGTTTGAATAAGTCTCTCATTTGACTTACCTTATTCAGTTAAGAATCAGTCATCTACATAAACATATACATTCAACTATATCAATAGTTTAACATAGAAATATCCACACCTAGGCCTGGCGTGGTGGCTCACGCCTGTAATCCCAGCACTTTGGGAGGCCGAGGCGGGCAGATCACGAGGTCAGGAGATCGAGACCACGGTGAAACCCCGTCTCTACTAAAAATACAAAAAATTAGCCAGGCGTGGTGGCGGGCGCCTGTAGTCCCAGCTACTCGGAGAGGCTGAGGCAGGAGAATGGCGTGAACTCGGGAGGCGGAGCTTGCAGTGAGCCGAGATTGCGCCACTGCACTCCAGCCTGGGCGACAGAGCGAGACTCCGTCTCAAAAAAAAAGAAATATCCACACCTTTTCATCATCCTGGTTTTTCCATCTATGAATGTGAGATTGGACAGTCCATAAGGTTGGAGGATTTGAGAAACAGGCAATACAGAGTGGGTGTGTGTGGAGGTCCCCCTCAAATGTGACCTCAGTCATACACTTGCTCTACTTCTTATCAGTATAGAGACTCAATTCTACCCTTACCCCTGTAGCTGCAGCAAAAGCCAGCAAGTACCGGGGTGATAGGAGAGTGACGTGGTGCAGTGAGAGACAGATGGCTCATTAACACTTGCCGACCCAATGATTGGTTTCCCCACCCGTCCCCTGACCCAGTGATAGAAAGGAAATACAACCATGAAGGACCATGGATGGCCCCAACCACTAAAGGCCTCTCTTCACACAGGGTCAGTGTTTTGGGCCCAGGCAGGACAGAGGGAATCATTCAGTAAATAAAAACAAGAAAAACAAAAACAAAAAAACAGTGAAACAAGGGAGAAGCGGGAAGAGAGGCTCCATGGGAAAGGAGAGGCAGAGAGCTAATTCATAAAGAAAAAAATGTAGTGTTGCTATATTCTTTGCCATCTTCAGCCCGGAAAGAGAAATCAATACTGGATTTCTAAGCCCATAAATTGGCCTTATAATATGGACTTCACGATACCACTCCCAATACTCACTGAGGGTGGGTAATATGTAGCAGTTTCTGTAGTTCATGCACACCGAAGATCAAACTGAGCAGCCCTTGATATGAAAGTGATGGAGTTATTGCTTTAAACCATGATTCCTGTCTGATAACATAGCATGAAAGAAGCCTTCTAAACGACTGAGAAGAAATTTACATCCAGTCAAACAGGTTACAGACTGAAAGCAGAGTAAACTTCACCTGGGAAAGCAGGTAGACTTCTGGCTGAAGATGGCATTAGCTTCTGCACTCTCCCAAGACTTAACTAAAGCAACAATAAAGAAAAAAATTTCAAAGCATATACCCACAAGTATAAAGAGAAAGAGAAAACAATAATAATGAAATTTTGGAAGCAAGAAAGTTGTTGGACAAATGGAAAGGCATTTGGCAGACTTGAGAGCTAAAACTTAAGCCAACAACCAGGAATGCTGAGAAGCATCTTGAATTATGCTGGGGACCCACAAAAGGCTTAAATATTGGTGGCACAATATCTTTGGTAGCAGGGATGAGGATGAGACTGAAAACAGAACTGTTGGAAATCTGTTTAGGAAATAATTAATCCCTCAACAGATCCTTCTATTCCACTCCATGCAGTTAATTAATTGCTCTTTTTCCACCCCAGCAGAAGACAGGAGGCTCAATCTCCAGAGAATAAAACAGAGGGTCTCCAGACTGGAGGACACCAGGCTCAGTCAAGTGCAATGATGTTATGTTGAAGACATAGGGAGTAAGAGAGAAGTGACATTCTTTATGTTGAGATTACCCAGATTTCTTCTCCCACTGAGCTTCCAGAACCCTGAAATGTAGGCAAGAGATTAGAAAAGTCTTCTGCAGTTCATGTGATTAGCCTTTGAGAAAAATCCTCAACAAAATGGCCCAGCCAGCTACTAGTCCACACACTCCAAACCACTCCCACATGCACAGAGCTTCCAATCAGCAGGATTAAATTCAAATTTAATATAAGCAGACAATAAGGATCACTAGACCGTAGAAAAAAAAGTCAAGAAGTGTCCTGGAGAGCCTAAGAAATATAAAACAGTTCTGACACAAGAATAGAAATCTATTAAAAAAAAAAAAAAAAGAATGTTCAGAGAACAAAACAGGGATCTTGTATATTAAAACATAGAATAGCAGACATAAAAACTGAATTGAAGGAATTCAATTACATTTTTTATTAATTTATTTTTTTGAGACGGAGTCTCACTCTGTCACCTAGGCTGGAGTGCAGTGGCGTGATCTCGGCTCACTGCAAGCTCCGCCTCCCAGGTTCATGCCATTTTCCTGCCTCAGCCCCCCAAGTAGCTGGGATTACAGGTGCCCACCACCATGCCTGGCTAATTTTTTTTTTTTTTGTATTTTTAGTAGAAACGGGGTTTCATTATGTTAGCCAGGCTGGTCTCGATCTCCTGACCTCATGATCCACCCGCCTCGGCCTCCCAAAGTGCTGGGATTACAGGCGTGAGCCACCACGCCCAGCCTCAATTACATTTTTTAAAGGTCAACATTAAGAACATATTTACTATTTGTCATGTCTATTAGGGTAGCGAATATCTTAAATGATTATCTAGTCATTTTGAGATATGCATTAGCAAGTAGGAGTTCATGTGGAAATGCTCTAGATGTGTACAATTACCATTAATATGTGGAGCTTTAAGAAAACTTATAGAGGCCAGGTGCAGTGACTCACACCTGTAATCCCAGCACTTTGGGAGGCCGAGGAGGGTGGATCACCTGAGAGCAGGAGTTCGAGACCAGCCTGGCCAACATGGTGAAACCTCGTCTCTACTGGAAAAAAAAAATACAAAAATACAAAAATTAGCCCCAGGCATGGTGGTACGCACCTGTTATCCCAGCTACTCAGGAGGCTGAGGCAGGAAAACTGCTTTAACCCAGAAGGCAGAGGTTGCAGTGAGCCGAGATCACACCATTGCACCCCAGCCTGGGCAACAGAGTGAGACCCTGTCTCAGAAAAAAAAAAAAAAGAAAGAAAGAAAGAAAAAAAAGAAAACTTGGAGAAACAGTTCATCGAATTTCAGCATTTGAAAGCATGGTTTCATATCACCAAATCTGTACCAAATACTTGATACTTTACAATCACTACCACCTCATGTCAATTTATTGGAAGACCTACTTTGTAGATCGATTACTTTTTGGATTTCCTCTCCATTCCACTGATGTTAGGCACAAACAAGTGATTTGTTTTGGTCAATGGAATTTGGGCTGAAATAATAGGGCACAAGTTCCTAGCTTAGGCTTTAAAAACCATCACTTGTTCCACTCACTTCTCTGGGAGCTTTTGGCTTCTGCCATGGGAAAAACATGCCTCAATTCACTGTTGTTCCTCCTGCTTGGACACTAGAACCAGGCATGATAAGCAGAAATGAATTCCATTTGCATCCTAGCCAACCCATTGACATATGAGAAAAAACTACATGCTTACCATATGTTTTGCAGTTGGTTATCACACAGCAAAAGTAAATAATAAACTTACAGATTTTTCAAGGGTGATTCCAAATTCTATTTGAAGAAACGCCTCCCAAATTTCACACTACTTAGAAGCTATATACAGAAAAATATTCAGGCTTTATTTTCCCTTCTATGTGACATTCATATTACTCCTCATTTTTATTTAGTTCTGTTTTTATTTTATAGGTACCATTTTCTGAATTGGGCACATGTTCATACCCATTTTTAGAATCCCATTACTTACCCGCAGAGCATCAGCAATCTTCCAAACATGGCAGAACTAAGTCACTTAAACCAATCTTTCCACTGATGCAAATTAAAAGAGTGTAAGTATCACCTTAAAAAGCCTCAAGAAGCTAACAAAATAGGGTAGTATTATTGGGCCAAAATCAAGTTGAAGACGAGACCCTAGAGAGGCAAGCCCAGCATTCAAAGCTGCTTTGCCCTGAGGGCATTTGTTGATCCATAAGAAACAAGTTTTGAAACTAAACTGTGCTTTGAGTGGGCTTCAAAGTTTGACAGGATGAAAGTAAAAGCCTGGAGCCTACCAAAGGCAAAGACTCTGATAAACTCTCTCTTACTTTTAGATCAGAGTAAGGATGATGTAGGAGTAACCCAGCCTTCACATGAATTTATACAGCTAGCATCATCTGGGTTGTTCATGAAACTTCAAGCCTTGAAGGTGTATTATGGTGGTCCCATATTGCTCTTGTTCCCAGACTAATGGTTGAAACAAAATAATGTGCTTTAGAGGAAAATTGATTTGTAGGCATCAAAGAGAGATTAAACTAAAGTCTGTATATCTAATACATTTTTCTAAATATGATGTCCAGCACACAGCCAAAAATAACCAGGCACACAAGAAAACAGGGCACTGCAAATGACCACTAAAAGAAATAACAGGTAACAGACCCACATACCAAAGACATAGAAAATATCAAATGAGGACCATAAAATAATTATGCTTATTTTTTTTACAAGGAAATAAAAACCAAGTCAAAATATATCACTGGAGAACTGGAAACTATGAAAAGTGGCAGAGCATATTTGAAAAAAACATTCTACACATTCAAAAATATAAAAAATCAAGATATTAGACAAATAAAAGGAACTATCTATATCAGATGCAGCAGGGCAGACTATGATATTACCCTTCTTCCAGGTTGACAAATTTC
Organism: Hylobates moloch; assembly: GCF_009828535.3. NCBI lineage: Eukaryota > Metazoa > Chordata > Mammalia > Primates > Hylobatidae > Hylobates > Hylobates moloch. The sequence continues at coordinate 66,131,981 of NW_026652287.1, forward strand.
TGCAGAATAATTCTGGCTGTTAGAAGAGAATTCATATAATTATTTTAATTTTTCTAGCTATTTCTAATAGCTGGTGTACAAGTAAGGCCACACAAGGGAAAAGCTGTCTATGTGCCAACATGGAATGCACTCCGTTAAGTAGCAATATCTTATCTGACTTTAGTTTGAATCTCTCTCTTTGTCTCTCAAAGAATGAATTATTTCTGTTGACTGGAGTAGAAAGCCAAGTCAAAAAAATACAACAGACATTGATCTGTTCTGTGATTTAAGGCAGCGGCTGGCAAATGTTGAGCCGCCAAATACGATCATTTTAAGGAGCAGTTCCATTATAGGATGCTGGACCACAGTCCCCACTAGCTATTTGTGTCTATAAGGCAATTTGTTTCAGAATGTAGGAGGAATGGATCCAGAAGAAAATTTAGAAGATAACAAAAAGCCTATAAGGAAAGTCCAACAATATGTCTGTCTCTTTCTTACTCTTTAAAATAATTATAATAATAATCCAGGCTGGGTGCAGTGGCTAACACCTGTAATCCCCACACTTTGGGAAGCTTGGGTGGGAGGATCGCCTGAGGCCAGGAGTTTGAGACCAGCATGAGCAATATAGCAAGACCCCATCTCCACAATAAAAAAAATTAGCCTGCCATATGGTGGTGCACACCTGTAATCCTAGCTACTCAGGAAGCTGAGGTGGGAAGATCACTTGAGTCCAGGAGTTCCATGTTGCAGTGAGCTATGATCACACCACTGCACTCCAGCCAGGGCAATGCATCAAGATCCTGTCTCAGACAAACAAACAAACAAAAAAACCCTTTACTTTTAAATGTTTTTACCAAAGGAAGAATAACCTGTCATTAGTGGACCCTACAAATTAACTCTGGCACATTGGCTTTCTCAGCCTTTGAGGAAAATAACTTCCCTATGACACAAAGCCCTGAATCAGCATCTAGGATGTAAATAATTATGGACTTTTAAAAAAATGAGCTGTGTTTAGAATATAGTAGGCATTCAATAAATATTTAGTAATATTAATAATATTTCTATGTTCATTACTAACATGCCTTAATCTTTAAGGTAGATACAATTGTCAAACTAAGGCTCAGAGAGGTTAAGCAACTTGCTGAAAATCACACAGGATGTATGGGAGTAACAACTCAAAACCAGCTTGGATACGAGATAGCACTAGACAATAATATTCCTTGTTGAATGAACTGAGGAAACTCCTAGGCTTGCCAATACCTTTAACTCCCCTGTGAGGTGGGGAGAATCAGACTTAGCTTGTTTTTGCCGTTTAGCAGCCATGAGGCATATTTTTCTCCCTGTGCTTTCTCCTTTTAAAAGTCTTAAACATTCCTGGGGACACTACAGCAATATATTGGTCTCATGATTAACTGTTTGCTGGAACAATGGCCTGGGCCCTTTTTGTGTATTTCAGGCAATTCCTCAATAGTGTTCATATTTACTTTTTATGGTTTGCCATTTGAAAGATCTATTTGGAAGACTGAAAATAAAACTGCTTTTCCCACAGACTAGTTTCTGTTTCCATTTGGCAAACTCTAACACTTCTTTCTCCTCATCTTTGGAATTCAACTGAGGTCAATATGGCTTTGTTTTTGGCCTCCTTTTTACTATTTTCATCCTTGTGCGCCAGGAAGGCCAATGAGCTCATGAAAACATGGCTGCACCAGGAAAGGATGATACAAAGACTCCTAAAGCTGAGGACATTTGAATCTGTGTCCCAATGCCACATACAAGGGCACTTTCCCCCTATAGGTCAGCGCTCCTACTGACACTAGAGACTCCATCGCTGCTAACAACAGGACTTGGGTGAAATCTGTTGACCAGGATTTCACCAGCCTGTCCTTACCTGCCACTCAACTTCCTGAAGGAGTTTCCCAAACCAACTTGCAACTCAAATAATTGAAATTCCCACAGACACCCAACACCAGCTCACCCTCTCTGGACACTCCGAGGACTTCTACTTCCCTTTGATATCCAGTTACCTCAAAGAATGAGTATTTATTTCACCATCTGCAAGATATAACTCTGCGTCAAGTGTCCAAGCTAGCAATGAAATAAACTCTGAATAAATGATGGGAGTCAATATTTGTGATTACGAAGAGATCAGTAAGTCTGTTGGTCGCTGCATACAGAAAGAAAGAGTGCCCTTGAGAAGGGCAAAGAGGCATCCCTGAGGCAGCCCTTGCACCTTCAAAGGGAACAAAATTACAAGCAAATCACATTCATCCCAGGAAGCTCATCTTGTTCTGCCCACAAGTTGTGTGTTCCTTTAGCTTTGAGTCTTGAGTGCTCCCGGTTTCTCCTCTTATGTGTACCTCTGGAACTTTGCTATCTCTCATTAATATTCTTGTGATTATTGGTCCCCAATTTTGCTTCATGCCTCTCATTAATGTTCTTCTGATTATTGGTCCTCAGTTTTGCTTCAGTCTCAAATAGTTTTGTCATGCAACTTGAGTCTCTGATCTTCCAATCTGTCCTTTAGTTTTTGTTTGTACTCCACCACATCTTCTTCGACCACTTACCCAGTAAGAAAATATCCACACAGAGACAGTGGAAGGTTTTGTTCAGACTTTCCACTCAAGGCAATGGTTTGTTTGGTTAAAGGATTGCTTATCTTCCAAATACTATATCTATCACTAAATTCTAAGAGTTATTCCCTACTCTAAAACCTTTAGGTTTGAGTGTGGGCTGGAATCTGAGATAGAGTGGCATTCCTATACTAAACTATATCCATGTATCTTCTCATCCTGATCTTGCTGTACGTGTTTGTGTACATAATTCCATATAGATGCATACAGCAAAATAAAAACATTTATTTCAGTTGTTCTTTAAAAACACACAATGTATCGCCCTGCATTTCTCTTTCTTCCTATGAGTGCGTTTTTTTCACAGGGGTATTTAGATAACCAAAAATATTCTCCTGAGTTTTCCTGAGCATTGGTATGACACATAACCACTAAACCTCATATTAAGAAAAAGCTGGCTTAAATAAGAAATTGAAAAATCTGCCTGCAAATAATACTGTAAAAGTTTACAGTCCATCCTAACCATCAAGGATATTTTCCATAACTTTAGGGTTTGATATTAAAATATATACACACACATATGTATGTTTCTAATAACACAGCACTAAAGTAAAATAAACCTGCTTGTCCAAATACGGTTGCGTTTCAGTCAAAGTTTTGCTTAATGTTTTGAGAAGCGCTTTGGTGAAGATAAATATTCTCAGCCTTAGATTTTATGTCAGATGCTCAGGGTGCCATCTACTGGCCGACTCTGGATTGGGACAGTTTTGTTTTCCGTAGGAACCAAACTCCATGTTGCCATTGATCCACAGCTTCAATGTGGCCCAATTTTAAGATAATGCCATCTGTGTTGATTTCCTTTTTCACAGAAGGATATCCAGATTGTTGAGTTTTATTAGAATGAGAAGGCATTTTGTTCTTGAACAGCGATCTTTCTTTCTTTTTTCTTTTTTCTTTTTTTTTTTTGACAGAATCTTGTTCTGTCCCCCAGGCTGGAGTGCAATGGTGAGATCTCTGCTCATGACAACCTCCGCCTCCTGGGTTCAAGCGATTATCCTGCCTCAGCCTCCTGAGTAGTTGGGATTACGGGCGTGTGCCACTATGCCTGGCTAATTTTTGTATTTTTAGTAGAGACCGGGTTTCACCATGTTGGCCAAGCTGGTCTTGAATTCCTGACCTCAGGTGATCCACCCGCCTCAGCCTCCCAAAGTGCTGGGATTACAGGGGTGAGCCACCGAGCCCGATTGAACAGCGATGTTTCTAATGAAACGAGGCCTGAGCTGCGTACTGCCCTATCACATCAGATTGCTGTGTAACTGCAACCCGATGCCTTGCTCTGTCTGGGGCTGTCTGAGTATCAGGTTGAGGATAGGGAGCAGGACTGGCCAACTATGTCTTCATGGAAATGCCATCCTGGGAGCATAGAGCATTCCCAGTAAAGTGATGCCGAAGAGAAACGAGGGAAGGGGTTGTGTGTTGGTGCCAACACAGCCATCTCTCTGAAAAAAGAGACCTCCTTTCTGCCCTGCAGGAGCCGGGAGGTTACTGCGGGCTGCAGGAGATGTGCACCTTCCCAAGAGATTTTTTGGCAAGTTCTCTCTTGAGGTCCCTTCCTGGAGAGCAGGTCCAGTGCCTTCCTCCTTCATGATCTGCCCAATGATTGCATGCTCATTTTATGGTATTTTGTCTTTCAGAAGTCAAGCTTGTGCCGCCCGGCCCTTTTAATGTTTTCTGCGTCTCAGGTGCAAAAGGGTTCTTGTGGACATTCCACACAACACTAACGAATCCATTTATCATCCTGCCCAGCCCCCTGTGGAGCTGCTCTGAGTTCAGAGCTCCCACCGGCCTTGACTCTTTTGAAGGTAAGTCTACCTCGGCCACAGCCGGAGGGTTTCAGAGCTGCCCCAGCTGTTGTTGAAGCTGGGGACTGAGCAATCGCGGCCGTTTTACCCAAGGTGGTTGTCCACAAATCAAGAAGTGTTCTGTATGTCTCTGTGTGGAGACCACCTGATCATACTTCTAAAATCTCTTTTTTATTAAAAAAAATTTATGAAGAAACCATTTTCCAAGAATTAAATTAAATTCCAAACCTGATGTGTATGTTGAGGCTAGAATCCAAGATTCAGAGAAGGATAGGGTCTCTCTTCAACCAATTATCAAGCTAGCCCCTTTGAAATGCTGTGATTACCTGATGTGGCTAAAAAAAGCTTATGTAAAAAATAATTGGTAGAAATTGGGAATCAAAGATAATGTCTTCACCCTTTACATCAAACACAGGTTTATTTGTATGTCCTTAAAAATATTCACATGAGCCCAGCACAGTGGCAAGCGCCTGTATTCCCAGATACTTGGGAGGTCAAGGCTGGAGGATCACTTGAGCCCAGGATTTTGAGGGCAGATTGGGCAACATAGCAGGGCCCCTATTCGCATGACTTATGCAACAATATCAGAAGCAGACTGATCATTTTAACAATTAGTCTCTCTCCCTGAGAAATAAGAATAGAAACTTGGAAAAGACCTTGGTGTTTCCAAGAGCATACAGCATAAAGTCCTGGACACCAAAGAGAATTTTAAACAACACATTCTACGAGCATAAGTGATTTAAAAAATAAAGGTTGTTCACAAACATTGTTTTATCTTAAAGAGCCAGTCTCACTTCAGTTGACACAGAAAAGAGACCTAGAAAAAAATGGATGTGTCCCGAAAGATTTGATGATGATGAAAACACTGCTACAAACCAACTAATACTTCACGCGTCAGTGTGGTAGATGGAGGATTTATTATCCAAAACAAGATGGTGGTTTTTCTGCCTAAGAAATCTGGACTAAGAAGACTTTCGGAAAATGATATGTCTTCAATAATTTAACCAAAAATGAAGGGATACAAAACAGATTTGTGAAGCTCAGAGAAAGAATACAAGATAAAATATTGACATCTTCTGTTGTGTCCATTCAGGATCCAAATCCAGCTCATATTAATTTGCAACTCATCGACTGGATAAAGGAACATAATAGAGGTGCGAGTTTTAGCCTGGGGCTTTTAAAGATTATCTTTAAAGTTTTCCAAATAAAGCTAACAATTTGAAAGTACAGTTTTTACTACAAGAAGGAGCCCAGATGATTCTAGAAGAACACCAGAAACATGGCACATCCAGGAAAAAAAAAAAATGCCTCTATTGAGTTAGAACAATGAGCTTATCTGCGCAGCACAGAGAAACTAAGGTAATCTATTCAGTGCCTAAACTTCCTGCTATTCCAAGCATTCATTGGTCTTTTTCTAAAGAAAGTACCACATGTTCTGAATTTCCTGTGACTGATTTCCTGTTGTATTCCAAGGATCTGCTGGGATCTAAAGAGTACAGCAAAGGAAAATTAAGGCATGTTGAGTTCAGTGAAAGAAAGAAAAGCATGAGGAAGGGAAAGAGAGAAGAAAATATCCAGAGAAGAGAGAGAAGGGGAAAGAGAGAAATCATCAGAGAGACGAGAGGAGGTGAGGGGATGAACGCAAGAGAGAAAAAATGGCAGAGAAAGGAAGTTGAAGGAAAGAGGAAGGAAAAAAGGAAGGGAGGGAAAGGCATAAGGGAAAAAAATCAAGAGAGAAAAGATAGAGAAAGAGGGAAAGGGACGCAATTTTAAGAGGGAAAAAAATGAAAATGCCAAAGGGCAGGTAGGGAGAGGAAGATTCCTGGAGAGGCTGAGGAATCGAAATAATAAAATCATTATCCAGTCATTTAGAAACTCAGCAGGTCAGAGCTGGAAGGAATATTATAAGACATCTTGTGCAACTCTTCTGACTACAGATTCATAAATAGAGGCCCAGGGAGGTTAAATAACAAAATGGAAGCCACATAGATGAATACTGTTTTTGAAAAAAAAATTCTTAGTAACAAAAGAAATACGTGCCTTAAAGGCAGATTTTTTGAAAATTGAATGCCTGACCAGTACCTCCACACCTTGCACTGATGTTGCATGTTAACCTGAGAGCTGGGAATGGACGCGGGGTATCAGAAAGTGGTCCATATCCAGAAAGAATTCAGAAGCAATTGTTATTCAGCATTGTCTGTATCATTACTTGGCTCGAAATCAGTTCCCAGTGCAACTGACAGCTCCATAATCAAAGAGAAGTACAAAAACAAAAGAGCAGTAATAACAAAAATCCAACCTGTCTGGTATTTAGAAGAGAGCAAGAGCTTGAACTCCAGGATAAGGCTGCCTCGCTGTGAAACCTCCCTGAATCACCATCTGGGTGACCTTACAAAAGCATTTTCTTTACCTCAGTTTCCTACTCCATAAATTGAGACTTTCTGGCCTCTCTACTATATAATAATAGGTTGGTGCAAAAGCAATTGAGGTTTTAATATTAGGTTGGTGCAAAAGCAATTGCGGTTTTGCATTACTTTTAATGGCAAAAACCACAATTCCTTTTGCACCAACCTAGTAGTATTTGGCACCCAATATTGCTGTGAGAATTAAATAATCTGTGTAGTGTGTGTTTTTTATACTTTTATTTTACATTTGGGGATACATGTGAAGGTCTGTTACATAAATACGTGTCACAGGGGTTTGTAGTGCAGATTATTTCATCACCAAGGTATTAAGCCCAGGATCCAATAGTTATCTTTTCTTCTCCTCTCCCTCCTCCCACCCTCCCACCTCACCTCAAGTAGACTCTTGGTATGTTGTTTCCTTCTTTGTATTCATAGATTCTTTTATTTTTATTATTTATTTATTTATTTATTTATTTGAGATGGAATCTTGCTCTGTCGCCCAGGCTGTAGTGCAGTGATGTGATCTCAGCTCGCTGTAACCTCTGCCTCCCAGGTTCACTTGATTCTCCTGCCTCAGCCTCCCAAGTGGCTGGGATTACAGGCGTGTGCCACCACACCTGGCTAATTTTTGTATTTTTAGTAGAGATGGGGTTTTGCCATGTTGGCCAGGCTGGTCTTGAGCTCCTGACCTCAGGTGATCCACCTGCCTTGGCCTCCAGAAGCGCTGGCATTACAGGCATGAGCTACTGCACCATGCCAAGTTCTTATCATTTAGCTCCCATGTAGTATCTTAAGCACAGTGCCTGGCTCCCCAAAAACAAATAGTTCCTGATTCTTGCGGCTGGGCATGGTAGCTTACGCCTGTAATCCCAGCACTTTGGGAGGCCAAGGCAAGAGGACCAGTTGAGGCCAGGAGTTCGTGACCAGCCTGGGCAACATAGTGAGACCTCATCTCTACCAAAAAAATAAAAATGAGAAAATTAGGCAGAATGATTGCTTGAGCCCAGGAGGTAGAGTGCCACTGCACTCCAGCCTTGGTGACAGAGTGAGACTCTGCCAAAAAATAAATAAATAAATAAAGTTAAAAAAAAAAAAAAGGCTAGGGCATTGGCTCATGTCTGTCCTCCAGCACTTTGAGAGGCCAAGGCGGGCAGATCATTTGAGGTCTGGAGTTCGAGACCAGCCTGGCCAACATGGTCTCTACTAAAAATACAAAAATTAGCCAGGCATGGTGGCACATGCCTGTAGTCCCAGCTACTCAGGAGGATGAGGCATGAGCATCGCTTGAACCCGGGAGATGGAGGTTGCAGTGAGCCAGGATCGTGCCAGTGCAGTCCAGCCTGGATGACAGAGTGAGACTTTGTCTCAAAAATAAATAAATAATTAAATAGATACATACATACATAAAAATTTAGAAAGGCAAGAAAAAAATTTAAAAAAATACAGAAGGGGAAAAAATAGTCGACATGTGTCATGTCATCAGAAAAAAAAAAAAAGTTTCTGATTCTTTGTTATTTGAGCCTCAGCACCCCCCAGCTGTGTTTAAAGCATTGAATTTACTATGCCATTTTTATAAAATGTTTGGTTATGAAATGTATTTGACACTTGTTATGAATGAGTAAGATGGGGTAGTTACCAGGCTGGCATCAAGCCACTTGAACCTCTCTCTGAGACAACCAGTCAGTGGGGTTTTCCCAGCACTATTTCCCTATTTTTGAGACCAGTTACCAGCCCTAGTTATGAAGGAAAAAGTTATTTTGGTGCTGGACCTGCTTGGCTCCAGACCCACTGAATGCTATTTGCTTGAAATGAAAACAGAAAGTTTAAACAAATGCAGAACTTATTAACTTACATTCATGTTGATCTGTTGCTTTTACTGTTAAAATAGCCTTCTATCCATTTCAGCTGAGGTGCTGATCCCTCGGTGACCACTTCCCTGGCTTTCATGTCACTTCTGAGTGCTCTTTTATTATAGGAAGTGAAGTAAATCAGTGGGGAGGCTGATTAGAATCCCCGTTAGAAGCAAGTGGATGAAAATGAGGTTAGGGAATGTGAGTGCGTCTCTAAATCACTGCACTTGACCAAACAAATTACTTTTAAGTATGCCTTCTCTTCAACCCAGATCAGCACATAGTGATCCAGGAAAAAAAGAGATTCAAACTCAGAGAGATAAGCAATAGGCATTGGCTTTTCATATGGATGCTCACATGTACACACACACTCACACATGCACATAAGTGCAAGAGTGATTTTCTTTAGTTGAAGCACTATTTTGTCTCTGTAAAACTTCTCCAGATGTCTTAAGTCCGCTTTTCAATAACATTAATTCATATTTATGGTGTACTTTCTAAAGGCCAGTCACTGGGCTGGGAGTGTAACACATGTAATTTCATTTAATCTTCACAACAAGTCAGTGACATGCATATTGTTTCCCTTTTATAGATAATGAAACCGAAGCTCAGAGAATAATAATATTAATCATAATAGTTACATTTTTTGAGTGCTTATATGTGCTAAGTGGTTTTACATATGCTACTTCATTGAATCTTTTAAACAATTCTGGGAGATAGATTTGTGTCCCTATTTTAGAGGTGAAGAAAATGTGGCTCATAATTATTAATAGTTTGCAATATCTACCACTTATTGCATACTAATTGAATGCCAGGCACTGTGTCATATCTTTTAAACACAGCACATAATCTTTTGTAATTCTTACAACCTACTAGGATAAATCTTATACCCTTCACTTTACAAATAAGTAAATGAGGGCAGAGCAAGCCAGACAACTTGCCCAGTATCATTCAACTAAGACAAGACAGAGCCAGGATTTGAATTAAGAACTGGTGATTTCAAAGCCTGAGGAATCTATGCCAGGCAGTACACCTACTTCATTGCTTTTCTAATTTTGCTTTACTTTTTCTTTTTTTATAGGAATCTAAATGGTATAATGAAAGAATATCCATGGAAGAATATCCATCTTCCAGAATATCTCTGAAAGACATGGATTCAAAACCTATTTAGAGGGGATCCTGCTATCCAAATATTGGACAATTTGAACATCAAAATAAGTAATAATAGTAGTAGATTACAACTTATTTGGTAAATAGGAATTCATGAATCCACACTGATATGAATGAATGGATGGATGAGCGAATGAGTGAATAAAGCAGAAGAGAAACCTCTTCCTTAAAGTAGAAACCACGCCAAAAAATACAGAAAGAATGATCAAATTAGAAAGCTACCATTTGGCAACCACTAAGTTATAATTAATTCTGGCAGAAAACATCAATGAATGCAAAACTAGTTGGTGAATGAAAAGTGAGGAATTAGATTTTGTATAACCTTAAAATATCTCCCTACAAAATATTTATTTATTTGTTTATTTATTTGTTGTTGTTGTTTTGGTTTCTTTTATTATTATTATTATTATAATACTTTAAGTTCTAGGGTACATGTGCACAACATGCGAGTTTGTTACATATGTATACATGTGCCATGCTGGTGTGTAGCACCCATTAACTCGTCATTTACGCTAGGTATATCTTCTAATGCTATCCCTCCCCCCTCCTCCCACCCCACAACAGTCCCCAGTGTGTGACGTTCCCTGTCCTGTCCAATTGTTCTCATTGTTCAATTCCCACCTGTGAGTGAGAACATGTGGTGTTTGGTTTTTTGTCCTTGCAATAGTGTCCTGAGAATGATGGTTTCCAGCTTCATCCATGTCCCTACAAAGGACATGAACTCAACCTTTCTTATGGCTGCATAGTATTCCATGGTGTATATGTGCCACACTTTCTTAATCCAGTCTATCATTGATGGACATTTGGGTTGGTTCCAAGTCTTTGCTATTGTGAATACTGCTGCAATAAACATACGTGTGCATGTGTCTTTATAGCAGCATGATTTATAATCCTTTGAGTATGTATGCAGTAATGGGATGGCTGGGTCAAATGGTATTTCTAGTTCTAGATCCTTGAGGAATTGCCACACTGTCTTCCACAATGGTTGAACTAGTTTACAGTCCCACCAACAGTGTAAAAGTGTTCCTATTTCTCCACATCCTCTCCAGCACCTGTTGTTTCCTGACTTTTTGATGATCGCCATTCTAACTGGTATAACACGATATCTCATTGTGGTTTTGATTTACATTTCTTTGATGGCCAGTGATGATGAGCATTTTTTCATGTGTCTGTTGGCTACATAAATGTCTTCCTTTGAGAAGTGTCTGTTCATATCCTTTGCCCACTTTTTGATGGGGTTGTTTGTTTTTTTCTTGTAAATTTGTTTGAGTTCTTTGTAGATTCTGGATATTAGCCCTTTGTCAGATGAGTAGATTGCAAAAATTTTCTCCCATTCTGTAGATTGGCTGTTCACTCTGATGGTAGTTTCTTTTGCTGTGCAGAAGCTCTTTAGTTTAATTAGATCCCATTTGTCAATTTTGGCTTTTGTTGCCTTTGCTTTTGGTGTTTTAGACACAAAGTCCTTGCCCATGCCTATGTCCTGAATGGTATTGCCTAGGTTTTCTTCTAGGGCTTTTACGGTTTTAGGTCTAACATTTAAGTCTTTAATCCATCTTGAATTAATTTTTGTATAAGGTGTCAGGAAGAGATCAAGTTTCAGCTTTCTACATATGGCTAGCCAGTTTTCCCAGCACCATTTATTAAATAGGGAATCCTTTCCTCATTGCTTGTTTTTGTCAGGTTTGTCAAAGATCAGATGGTTGTAGATGTGTGGTATTGTTTCTGAGGACTCTGTTCCATTGATCTATATCTCTGTTTTGATACCAGTACCATGCTGTTTTGGTTACTGTAGCCTTTTAGTATAGTTTGAAATCAGGTAGCATGATGCTTCCAGCTTTGTTCTTTTGGCTTAGGATTCTCTTGGCAATGCAGGCTCTTTTTTGGCTTCATATGAACTTTAAAGTCGTTTTTTCCAATTCTGTGAAGAAATTCATTGGTAGCTTGATGGGGATGGCATTGAATCTATAAATTACCTTGGGCAGTATGGCCATTTTCACGATATTGATTCTTCCTATCCATGAGCATGGAATGTTCTTCCATTTGTTTGTGTCCTTTTTTATTTTGTTGAGCAGTGGTTTGTAGTTCTCCTTGAAGAGGTCCTTCATCTCCCTTGTAAGTTGGATTCCTAGGTATTTTATTCTCTTTAAAGCAATTGTGAATGGGGGTTCACTCATGATTTTGCTCTCTGTCTGTTATTTGTATTTAAGAATGCTTGTGATTTTTGCACATTGATTTTGTATCCGGAGACTTTGCTGAAGTTGCTTATCAGCTTAAGGAGATTTTGGGCTGAGAGAGTGGGGTTTTCTAGATATACAATCATGTCATCTGCAAACAGGGACAATTTGACTTCCTCTTTTCCTGATTGAATACCCTTTATTTCTTTCTCCCGCCTGATTGCCCTGGCCAGAACTTCCAACACTATGTTGAATAGGAGTGGTGAGAAAGGGCATCCCTGTCTTGTGCCAGTTTTTAAAGGGAATGCTTCCGGTTTTTGCCCATTCAGTATGATATTGGCTGTGGGTTTGTCATAAATATCTCTTATTGTTTTGAGATACGTCCCATCAATAACTAATTTATTGAGAGTTTTTAGCATGAAGGGCTGTTGAACTTTGTCAAAGGCCTTTTCTGCATCTGTTGAGATAATCATGTAGTTTTTGTCTTTGTTTCTGTTTATATGCTGGATTACATTTATTGATTTGCGTATGTCGAACCAGCCTTGCATCCCAGGGATGAAGCCCACTTGATCATGGTGGATAAGCTTCTTGACGTGCTGCTGGATTCGGTTTGCCAGTATTTTATTGCAGATTTTGGCATCGATGTTCATCAAGGATATTGATCTAAAATTCTCTTTTTTGGTTGTGTCTCTGCCAGGGTTTGGTATCAGGATGATGCTGGCCTCATAAAATGAGTTAGGGAGGATTCCCTCTTTTTCTGTTGATTGGAATAGTTTCAGAAAGAATGGTATCATCTCCTCCTTGTACCTCTGGTAGAATTCGACTGTGAATCTGTCTGGTCCTGGACCTTTTTTGGTTGGTATGATATTAATTATTGCCTCAATTTCAGAGCCTGTTATTGGTCTATTCAGAGATTCAACTTCTTCCTGGTTTAGTCTTGGGAGGGTGTATGTGTTGAGGAATTTATCCATTTCTTCTAGATTTTCTAGTTTATTTGCATAGAGGTGTTTATAGTATTCTCTGATGGTAGTTTGTATTTCTGTGGCATCGGTGATGATATCCCCTTTATCATTTTTTTATTGCGTCTATTTGATTCTTCTCTCTTTTCTATCAATTTTGTTGATCTTTTCAAAAAACCAGCTCCTGGATTCAATGACTTTTTGAAAGGTGTTTTGTGTGTCTATCTCCTTCAGTTCTGCTCTGATCTTAGTTATTTCTTGCCTTCTGCTAGCTTTTGAATGTGTCTGCTCTTGCTTCTCTAGTTCTTTTAATTGTGACGTTAGGGTGTCAATTTTAGATCTTTCCTGCTTTCTCTTGTGGGCATTTAGTGCTATAAATTTCCCTCTACATGCTTCTTTAAATGTGTCCCAGAGATTCTGGTATGTTGTGTCTTGGTTCTTGTTGGTTTCAAAGAACATCTTTATTTCTGCCTTCATTTTGTTATGTACCCAGTAGTCATTCAGGAGCAGGTTGTTCAGTTTCCATGTAGTTGTGTGGTTTTCAGTGAGTTTCTTAATCCTGAGTTCTAGTTTGATTGCCCTGTGGTCTGAGAGACAGTTTGCTATAATTTCTGTTCTTTTACATTTGCTGAGGAGTGCTTTACTTCCTGCTATGTGGTCAATTTTGGAATAGGTGCGGTGTGGTGCTGAGAAGAATGTATATTCTGTTGATTTGGGGTGGAGAGTTCTGTAGATGTCTATTAGGTCCACTTGGTGCAGAGCTGAATTCAATTCCTGGATATCCTTGTTAACTTTCTGTCTCGTTGATCTGTCTAATGTTGACAGTGGGTGTTAAAGTCTCCAATTATTATTGTGTGGGAGTCTAAGTCTCTTTGTAGGTCTCTAAGGACTTACTTTATGAATCTGGGTGCTCCTGTATTGGGTGCATATATATTTAGGATAGTTAGCTCTTCTTGTTGAATTGATCCCTTTACAATTGTGTAATGGCCTTCTTTGTCTCTTTTGATCTTTGTTGGTTTAAAGTCTGTTTTTTCAGAGACTAGGATTGCAACCCCTGCCTTTTTTGTTTTCCATTTGCTTGGTAGATCTTCCTCCATCCCTTTATTTTGAGCCTATGTGTGTCTCTGCACATGAGATGGGTCTCCTGAATACAGCACACTGATGGGTCTTGACTCTTTATCCAATTTGCCAGTCTGTGTCTTTTAATTGGAGCATTCAGCCCATTTACATTTAAGGTTAATATTGTGATGTGTGAATTTGATCCTGTCATTATGATGTTAGCTGGTTATTTTGCTCGTTTGTTGATGCAGTTTCTTCCTAGCATCGATGGTCTTTACAATTTGGCATATTTTTGCAGTGGCTGGTACTGGTTGCTCCTTTCCATGTTTAGTGCTTCCTTCAGGAGCTCATGTAGGGCAGGCCTGGTGGTGACAAAATCTCTCAGCATTTGCTTGTCTGTAAAGTATTTTATTTCTCCTTCACTTATGAAGCTTAGTTTGGCTGGATATGAAATTCTGGGTTGAAAATTCTTTCCTTTAAGAATGTTGAATATTGGCCCCCACTCTCTTCTGGCTTATAGAGTTTCTGCTGAGAGATCTGCTGTTAGTCTGATAGGCTTCTCTTTGTGGGTAACCCAATCTTTCTCTCTGGCTGCCCTTAACATTTTTTCCTTCATTTCAACTTTGGTGAATCTGACAATTATGTGTCTTGGAGTTGCTCTTCTCGAGGAGCATCTTTGTGGCATTCTCTGTGTTTCCTGAATTTGAATGTTGGCCTGCCTTGCTAGGTTGGGGAAGTTCTCCTGGATAATATCCTGGATAATATCCTGGATAATATCCTGCAGAGTGTTTCCCAACTTGGTTCCATTCTTCCTGTCACTTTCAGGTACACCAATCAGACGTAGATTTGGTCTTTTCACATAGTCCCATATTTCTTGGAGGCTTTGTTTGTTTCTTTTTACTCTTTTTCTCTAAACTTCTCTTCTCACTTCATTTCATTCATTTGATCTTCAATCACTGATACTCTTTCTTCCAGTTGATCGAATTGGCTACTGAAGCTTGTGCATTCATCATGTAGTTCTCATGCCATGATTTTCAGCTCCATCAGGTCATTTAAGGACTTCTGTACACTGGTTATTCTAGTTAGCCATTCGTCTAATCTTTTTCCAAGGTTTTAACTTCTTTGCGATGGGTTCGAACGTCCTCCTTTAGTGCGGAGAAGTTTGATTGTCTGAAGCCTTCTTCTCTCAACTTGTCAAAGTCATTCTCCGTTCAGCTTTGTTCTGCTGCTGGTGAGGAGCTGCATTCCTTTGGAGGGGGAGAGGCACTCTGATTTTTAGAATTTTCGGCTTTTCTGCTCTGTTTTTTCCCCATCTTTGTGGTTTTATCTACCTTTGGTCTTTGATGATGGTGACATACAGATGGGGTTTTGGTGTGGATGTCCTTTCTGTTTGTTAGTTTTCCTTCTAACAGTCAGGACCCTCAGCTGCAGGTCTGTTGGAGTTTGCTGGAGGTCCACTCCAGACCCTGTTTGCCTGGGTATCAGCAGCAGAGGCTGCAGAACAGCGAATATTGCTGAACAGCAAATGTTGCTGCCTGATCTTTCCTCTGGAAGTTTCATCTCAGTTGGGTACCTGGCCATGTGAGGTGTCAGTTTGCCCCTTCTGAGGGGTGCCTCCCAGTTAGGCTACTCGGGGGTCAGGGACCCACCTGAGAAGGCAGTCTGTCTGTTCTCAGATCTCAAACTCCATGCTGGGAGAACCACTATTCTCTTCAAAGCTGTCAGATGGGGACATTTAAGTCTGCAGAGGTTTCTGCTGCCTTTTGTTTGGCTATGCCCTGCCCCCAGAGGTGGAATCTACAGAGGCAGGCAGGCGTCCTTGAGCTGTGGTGGGCTCCACCCAGTTCGAGCTTCCCGGCTGCTTTGTTTACCTACTCAAGCCTCAGCAATGGTGGGTGCCCCTCCTCCAGCCTCACTGCCACCTAGCAGTTAGATCTCAGACTGCTGTGCTAGCAATGAGCAAGGCTCCATGGGCATGGGACCCTCTGAGCTAGGCGTGGGATATAATCTCCTGGTGTGCCGTTTGCTAAGACCATTGGAAAAGCACAGTATTAGGGTGGGAGTGACCCAATTTTCCAGGCGCCATCTGTCACAGCTTCGCTTGGCTAGGAAAGGGAATTCCCTGACCCCTTGCACTTCCTGGGTGAGGCAATGCCTCACCCTGCTTTGGCTCACACTTGGTGCGCTGCACCCACTGTCCTGCACCCACTGTCTGACAAGCCCCAGTGAGATGAACCTGGTACCTCAGTTGGAAATGCAGAAATCACCCATCTTCTGCGTCACTCATGCTGGGAGCTGTAGACTGGAGTTGGTCCTATTTGGCCATCTTGGAATCGCCCTCCCAATATTTATTAATAACAAGCGGAAAAGTAACTTTACAGTAGAGAGGCCAGAAAGACACCCTAGTCTTAATTGAGAGGTGGAGGTTAACACCACCAGTAAGAGGGGAAAAAAAAATCACATGCCTGTCAGTAAGATGCATTGAAAAGAACACAGCATTCATGATATCTTGTCAAAAAATGTATACCAGGGTCTCACCATGAGAAAACATTAGAAAAGCACAAATCAAGAGACATTCTACAAAATGACAGATGTGTAATCTTCAAAAATGTCAAAGTCATGAATAGATTGAGAATCTGTTTCAGTATAAAGGGTGTGGAGACATAATTGAGTGCAACTTGTGTCCCTAGATTAGATTATTTGCTGGAAAAGTTTGAATGAGTTCTCTGAGCAAAAAAAAAAAAAATATATATATATATATATATATATATACACACAGATATATATAGCAAAAAATATATATATATAGAGAGAGAGTGCTTTGTACCATTCTTGCAACTTCTTAAGTTTAGAACTTGTAAAATTTAAAAAAATTTTTTCTTTTTCTTTTTCTTTTTTTGCAAATCCAACCACTTTCTTTGTGACCTTTGGCAAGCCATTGGACTTCTTTGAGTTTGTCTTGTTTTGTGAAAATAGGAAAATAATTGAGTAGTTTTGTTGAAATGATAAAAACAAGACAGTATATACAAAAACACTTAGCATTTATTAGATGATTAATAAATACTAGTTTCCTTTTTTCTTTTCAACCTGCTTATCTAATACTCTGAACTTGATCCGTGGGTGTCAGGAGGAATAGCAAGACATGTTTTGTTTCACAAAGTGAATAAGTGTCAGTGTTAGAAACATTCCAGATTCTTCACACTCAGGGCTTTATTTTGGGTGACCTTTTAATCTGCTTAGGAATTATTTCATAGGTCAGTGTTTTCCAAAATCAGTGTCCATAGATGTATTCTTGGAGGTCCAGAGAGCTCTCTGGAGTTATCTTTGTGTGTCTTCATTTAAACTATAATAAAATTAATATTCTCTTATTAGCATGATCAGATTTAATTGAGTGATTTCAGTGTCCATATGTGTAATGTTTTTGAAATTTTCAGAGCCCACATTTACAATTGCCTAAAAACCAAATAGTTCTACTTTTATTATCATGGGTGAATGAGAAAAAGAAGTAGACTCTATAAGTTATTGTGCATTTGCACCAAGTGAAGGCCACTGCTAACAAATATGGAATCTTTGCATGACTACAAAAAAGATACGCCTTACCTCTGCCTTTCAAACAAACTGTCTTGCTATAAACAATAAACATAATAAAGTAGTAAGTTATATGTTGCTTAAAAGTGATAAGTGTTATTATGAAAAGAGAGAAGGCAGAATAGGTTAAGGAGAATCAGGAGTACTAGATCAGGATTGGGGAGGGGTGTCAGGTTGCAATATTAAATATATTGGCCAGAGTTGGTCCCATTAGGAAGGCAACATTTCAGCAAAGACTATTAGCAGGTGAGAGAGAGATCTGGGGCAAATATCTGAGAGCAGCAGATACCTAGAGGACAAGCGCTTGAGAAAGAGAAAGCTATGTCACTAAAGCAAGAGTATGGCTTATGTGTTTAAGAAACAGCAAGGAGTCCAGAATGGCTGGAGCAGAGTAAGTGAAGAAGAGAACAGCAGGAGATGATTGTCAGAGAAATGAAGTGTGGAAAAATGATAGGGCATCGTAAGGATTTGGGCTTTTAGTTTAGGTGGAATGAGGTTTTGAGCAGAAGAATAACTGGATATGAATTACATTCCAAAAGGATCGCTCTGAGTAGACTATAGGTCGGCAAATTAAGAACAAGGAGACCTATTTGGAGGCTATCTTAGTGGTCCAGATGAGAGATGACCATGGCGTAGACAAAGCTGGTAATTAGTGAGGATGCCAAGAAGTGGTAAGATGCTGATTCAATTCTGAAAGTAGAACCAATCACATTTGTCTAGAAATTGAATAAAGATGTAAGAGAAAGAGAAGATTCAATGATGACTCCAAGGATGTTGGCCTAAATGATTGGAAGTTGGATTTTCCACTTTGAGAGAAGGCTGTAGGTAGAGCAATTTTGGAAGGGACACAGTTGAGTTTGAGACATCTGTTAGATATTCAAGAGGATTGCGCATCTGGAGCTCAGGAGAGCTGGCCGGAGGTGGAACCATGGGTGTCCTCAGTATTTACAGCTATGAGAGTAGTCAATGGAAAGGAATGCAAAGGAATGAGCCCTGGGACTCTCCAACGGTGAGTGCTTGTGGAGAGAAGAAGGAGCCACAAAGGAAATTAAGAGGGAAGCTCCAGTGAGGCAGGCAGAAAACCATGAGTGAAGTGTCTTGGAATCCAGATGAAGAGTGGCATTATAAGTCCAACTCTCCACTGACATAGTTTGAATGTGTCCCTTCCAGTGGGATTAGGTGCCCTTACAAAGAGGCTTGACAGAGGGAGTTCATTCCTTCTTGCACTTCCACCTTCTGCCATGTGAGGACACAGCACTCTTCCCCTCTAGATAATGAAGCCCTCACCAGATACCAGATGCCAGTGCCTTGATTTTGGCTTCCCAGCCTCCAGAAGTGTGAGAAATAAATTTCTAGGATTTATAAATCACCCAGTCTCTATAAATCATCCAGGTATTTTGTTATAGCAGCACAAATGGACTAAGACATTTATTAACGTGTAAGAAGGCTATACATCCATGCCACTTGCGATGCAGCTTCACAGCGCCCTCCCACTGTGGGTGAAGGTGCTTTCCCACCCCCGCTCTGGGCTTGGATATGTGACTTGCGTTGGCAGGTGTGAATGAAACAGAGGCTGGAAGTGGACTTGCCTAGTTTCTTTTATCTCTTGCATTCCTGGCATTTTCCTTGAAAAGGACATGTCCTGGATAACTGCTGATTGAGGGAGAATGAAAGACTTATGGGGCACACCTGACCCCAACGTATGGTTTAAACCTATCCGCCCTCATCTAACCAGGAGACCTGTGAGCATAAGAAAGCAGTGCTTATTTTTATAAGCCACTGAGTTTGAGCTAATTGTTATAACAATAATAAGCCTGCCGGCTTATTATTATAAGCCACTGAGCTCCTCATGCAACATCATTTCAGTTAACTGTATCCCCAGTTACACAAGGCCCCAGAAACACTTATACCACCCAGAGAAAAGGACAGTCTCCCTACCTTGATCAGACCTGACTTCATTTGATTTAAATAGATGGAACATTTCTTGCACCTGCATGATGTGGCAAAAATTTGTTCCTGCTGAGGTGTGCATGTGTGTGTGTGTGTGAATATTTCTCAGACTACGCCCATGGTCATGCTTTAGAACCACTAGATTAGATGACCTCTAAGGTTTCTTCCAAATCTAAAATTTCACGATTCTGTATCATCCAGTTCATGCCATTTGTTCACTGCTTCACCTGTATCTCCTCCATTCTGGCAGCTTCTGCTTCAAGTTAAGTGGAGGTCATTGTCTGCCCCCTCTGCTTTAGTGTCATTATTTCTGAGATCCTTTGCAACCAGAAAAGGCAAGAGGCCTCCACCCATCCAGAGGTTTGTATCACAGCCTTAAGATAAGAGGCCAAGGGATGAGTACAGAGATGGAGTGCATGTGGTGTGAATAACCCCACGGTGTGGGGAACAGTTGTTGCTGGAGGATACCAACCTTGATCCTAGACTTCCAAACCAAATTGCTGCTTGCAATAGATTAAGTCAGCTCCGGGAAATACGGCAAATAGATTTGCCATTTGAATTGAGAGTATACAACAAAGGAAGAAATTTACGTAACTATGTGGAATATTGGAAAGTCTCATCATCATGGATATCCCACTGACATCTTGGAAATTCCTAGACAGGGCCTGTCCTTAAATACAGGTGGATATTGGGAGAATAAGTGCTGTGTGCTCTCTCTGTCTGTCTCTGTCTCTGTCTCTCTCTCTCTCGCTGTCTCTCTCTCTCACACACACACACAGACGCACGCGCGCACACACACACACACACACACACAGAGAGAAGCTTCCTATAACTTCTGGGGAGCATACAAAGTTAATGGGATATAAATTCCATCTTTTAAGGAACTCCTGAGTCCTTTTTTAAAAAAAGAAAATTTTAGAGAGAGTCTCTGTCTGTCTCCCAGGCTGGAGTGCAGTGACGTGATCATAGCTCACTGCAGCCTTGAACTCCTTGATTCAAGCGATCCTCCAATCTCAGCCTCTTGAGTAGCTGGTAGTAAAGGTGTGCACAACCACACCTGGCTAATTTTTTTTAAATTTTGTAGAGAACCTCATCCCTGAGCACGTTTAGAGTTGCAATTCATAAGGTGTCAACATAGAAAGCAGACTGGCATTCACATTAGCCATGAAAAGACTTCTTTCTATATAAAGAGCTTAAAGTTTACTGGATTAAAAAGGAATTTCCTTCTTTACCTATAGAGATTATAGAATTGCTTCTTTTGTGATTTCCTTCTCTGTCTCTCCTGGAAGGCTGATCTACTCCTACTTTATTCTTACTGATCCAAATCATCCTACTCCAAAGAAGCTGAGTTGAGGTTTAGACAGACCACAGACTCTGTTTTATTGTCTCACTACTATAAAAGAGGGGTAAAGATCCAACAAGCACTGCTCACTTTTCTTGAACATCTTGAGACCCTGGTCTCTTTCATTGGTAACCTTTAATTCTGGTTCAAGTGGTGAGAATGTATGTGTGTGCGCATGCAAATGCATATGTTAGAAATGAGAATACCTTTTAAAGCACAAAACAAACTTTTCAAAAGCATACCCGATATTAAGTCACTCTGGGAAGCCATATGCTTATTGCAATTTTGAGGCATTCATTCATCAGCAAGGTTTTGAAGGCTGGCTACACTGAGTGGAATATGGTCATTTAACAATGTAATCTTTGTAATGTTCATCAATCTCATTTAAATAAATATATCAGTTAAATAGATCAATTTCAGTTAAATAAAATTATGGTACATACATACGATGGAAAGTATTTCCAACTCTGAAGCTCTTAAAAAGAATTATTTAGCCCACCTCCAAGATATGCTGTTAAGTGAAAAAAGACAGACGCAACAGTGTGTTTCGTGAGCTACCATTTATGTAAGGAAAAAAAGGATATAAATGTATATGCTTATATTATAAAAGCCCAAAACGTTTCTGAAAGACTACACAGGAAACTATAACTGTGGTTGCCTGTGGGAAGGTGGCCCCAGACAAGGCATGAAACCAGAGAAATGTATTTGCAACTACGTATTTGAATTTGTCGTACGTGTATATATTTTGCCTATTCAACAACAACAAAAAACTCAAAATAATAAAAAAGAAGTCACCTTTAGTCCTGTCTTTAGTAGTTATGTGGTAGAGCACTCCACTGACATCAGGCTGGGCTTTGGGATCAGACAGGTGAAAATTTGTATCCAGGAAGGGCTCCGTGGCTCACGCCTATAATCCCAGCACTTTGGGAGGTAAGAGGGGAGGATCGCTTGAGCTCAGGAGTTTGAGACCAGCCTGGGCAACATAGTGAGACATCCATCTCCATTTCTATTTAAAAAAAGAAATAAAATAAAATAAAATAAAAATAAATAAATAAAAGATTTGAATCCACATGTTAACTGGGAGACTTCCTGGAGGTGCCTTACTTTCTCTGACTACCCATTTACTTCTAAGTAAAATGAGGAATATGATAACCACCTAAAAGGATGGCATCCAGGATTAAGAAAAATAATGAAAGGAAAGACCCAGTAGGCACTCAGAAAACTTTATTCCTGTTTCCTCCCTGCATGGGGGAAGGATCCTGGATTGGTTATATAACGTCCTTAGTAACTTTTTTTTTTTTTTTTTTTTTGAGACAGAGTTTCACTCTTGTTGCCCAGACTTGAGTGCAATGGCGCCATCTCGGCTCACTGCAACCTCCGCCTCCCAGGTTCAAGCGATTCTCCTGTCTCAGCCTCTGAGACAGTAGCTGGGATTACAGGCGCATGCCACCATGCCTAGCTAATTTTTTTGTATTTTTGGTAAAGACGGGTTTCATCATATTGGTCAGGCTGGCCTCGAACTCCTGACCTCAGGTGATTCGCCCACCTTGGCCTCCCAAAGTGCTGGGCGCCCGGCCTGTCCTTAGTAATTTTTAAAGAGTTAATTGATTGCAGCCTGTTTACATTCAAAAATCTTTGATAAGAAGTGCTTCCATGTGCTACAGGAACAGATCCTGGGAGCCGACCTCGATGCCTCAAAACCAAGATCCCGGCTGAGGCATTGCCTTGGAAGGAAGGTGGGTGTGAAGAAAAAAGGAAAGAAAGGAAAAAGCAAATTTTTCTCTTTGTCTCGGTGCATGAAATTTCACCATTAAAGTTCTCTCTTTTATATCTTGGTGGCTAGTAAATCCCTAACAGCCCTAATATAGATGATATTTAAACCTCATCTGCTAACACTTTGCAGGGAATTCGTTTAAGCAATTAAAATCTTCCCTTTCCTCAAACACTGCCATCCATAAAACAGAAAACCGTGAAAGGGAAGGCCAATGGCCCTCTAGTCTAGTCCAAACTGTAACCTGATGAGATTTTAGAAGTCACTCCTTCCTCAAGACCCTTTACTGCCATCTGCTGGAAAAATTTGGTATTAACATACAGATTGCCCTATGACTACAAGACAATGGACCTTCTGGGATTGTGCAACAAACACACCGCCTGCAGAACTGTGAGCAATGCCCCAAAACAAGCTTCACAGTTTTGCCAAGGGCTAGCACTACTGCAGCACAGCCGCCCTTGATCGGTTGCTGTCCCTTCAGGCGTGCGTCCCATGTGAATTCTTTCCTGCCAGGACTTTCCTTGATAACTCTTACCCATCCGTGGTACTAGATGACTATTGCTTCCTTTCCCCAGAACCTCTAGAATGGAATATCTGCAGGGCCCCTTCAGACCATTTCAAAGACCCCTTTAGGTGTCCATGACCTCCCCAGGTGAAAAAGTTTTTAATGAGTGTGAATTCATTTTTCCATCATTACTTGAGGCAGCACCACAAATTGTGACGGTCAGTGGAGGCCTAATGGAATGCAGCATCGCACTCGAGCCCCATGGATGGGAAACAGACCTGATTAGGTGCCATCAAAACAACACAACTGGCCATTGGAAACTCTGCTGAGGTCTCAGGTGCTGAGGAGCAGGAGAGAAGAGGAGAAAGAAGTCCTGTGGGGCTCACACAGCCGGCCAGCCCCTCATCTCAAAGACAGAAATGAGGTTTGGCTTCATTCTTTTCTGCCCACTGATTGCTTTATTTCAAATTACCCTAACTACTTAGCATGGCAAATTAAGTTAAAATCCCTGAAAGTTTGCGGAGAATGTCATCTAATCTGATTAAAAGGAATAGTCCCGTCACAAGCTAGGGAGGAAATGGAAATTACTCTGAGTGCAGTGCTATTAAATAATTTGCATAGACTTGCATATGGTATACATCAGAAAAGCATATGCTCTTTAGATTTAATGAAACAATTTTCCCTCTCTAAAGACTCTTACAGTCTGTCCTTCCCTATCTGTCTTTTCCTCTTCCCAGCTGTCTCTTTTTGAATGTTAAAATTATTTCATGAGGAGGGTACATAGCAATGCACAAATTACATGAAATATGTTAATAATCTTCCTGCTGGCAGGGCTGGGAGGCCCTGAAACTGCATTGCCAAACTTCCCAAATGTCCCCCTTGTCAATCTCACATAATTAAAGCCTCCCTTTACAACCTTAAAAGGTTCAGTTTGATTCATTTGGGGCTTCCATTGATGGGGGAAGGGTGGTTAAAACCAATCCTTTGGCTCTACTTTCCCAAATAATGTCTTCCTAACTCTATGCAATAGCATCTAAATCAAAATGAAAATGAAAGGAAAAATTGCCATCAAGCCCATGTCATCTACATCGGTTGAATCTATGACACTGCCATTGCGGTTGCACACATACAATAATCATCCTTGAAAGATTTTTGTGCCTGCTCTGCTTTTCAGGATTCAAAATGCTTGACAAATGTTAGCTGCTATTAAAGCATCACCCTCATTCTATCAATGGAAACAAGGAAGCCCAGATAGGTAAGTATGATGGGCTAGTGGCTAGTGGCCGGGGAAGGGAAGGGGAGGGGAGATGAAATCTAACTATTTTTGTATTCTCTATGGATATTCACTAGTTCTTTAGTAATATTTTAGCAGATATCATGTTCAGTTGTAATGTAGCCAACGGAGGAATTCTAGTGAATTCCCCAACAAAATTACATTAGGATCAAATGTGATCGTTATAAACACTATCCAGATGTTGGGGATGGACTGGATATAACTCTTTAAGCCCCAAATTACAGTATAATAAATGCAAGCATGGGGATCTGCCAATACATCTGAACTTCATGTCGGAAACCAGGTCTGACCTTAATTTAACTCTGTAATGACCTAAGAATTTCCCCACTTGTATAGTTAGGATGCATTCAAACATCTCCAAGTGCTATATTATCATGAGTTTTATCACTTACTTGAAGCATGACCATATCAGATTCTGGAGCCAAGCCAATCTTAATGCAAGCATTTTATTAACACATTTAGAACGGAAACAGAATCACAACTAGAAATAACTATTGAGGTTATGAAACAAACCTGTGAAATGAAATACAATATAATATTAAAATCACATTTGTCCTTGGTAAATCTCAGGGAGTTAAGATAGTATAATAAGCACACACTAAAATATTGTACTATGTAAACCAGCAATGCAAATTACTACAGGCCCACAGAGAAAGATATAATTTGGCAAGAAAAAATTTCATCTTCTGCCCCTGAAATCTTTATGCAGAGTTGTTAGAAATTGATAACTTTGTGTGATAGCTCAAGATCAGGACCGAATATATCATAATTAGAATATCAGTGGTTATAGGGAAGATAAATATTTCAAATATTCTAGTGTCAAATATTTTAAAAGAATAGGCCCTTTGGAAAGCTGGAATCAATAGACTAACCAATTTGTTAGGTAGTAAACTATGGGATGACTGCTATCTGCATGATATCGTGTTGGGTAATGCTGGAAGAAACAGAAAGTAAAAAGAAAGATTTTAAGGAGTTCCAAATACATATCAGGTCCTTTAAGAAATGTATGTTCTTTATCTGATTTTAATGTAGGATGTATCAAACCACAGAATGGTCTCCTCCCTGGAGAAACTTAAAATATAGTGCCAAAGTTATGAAATATACAACCTCCCAAAATTCAGAAGTTAAATCATCAAACAAAATAATAGATGTCATGGCCGGGTGTGGCAGCTCACGCCTGTAATCCCAGCACTTTGGGAGGCTGAGGTGGGCAGATCACCTGAAGTCAGGAGTTCAAGACCAGCCTGACCAACATGGCAAAACCCCATCTCTACTAAAAATACAAAAAACAATTAGCCGGGCTTGGTACCACATGCCTGTAGTCCCAGCTACTCAGGAGGCTGAGGCAGGAGAATTGCTTGAACCCAGGATCCAGAGGTTGCAGTGACCCGAGATTGCACCATTGCACTCCAGCTTGGGTGACAGAGCAAGACTCCATCTCAAAAAAAAAAAAAAAAAAAAAA
The DNA here is from genome assembly GCF_009828535.3 of Hylobates moloch. Classification (NCBI taxonomy): domain Eukaryota; kingdom Metazoa; phylum Chordata; class Mammalia; order Primates; family Hylobatidae; genus Hylobates; species Hylobates moloch. Next base: position 66,157,919 of record NW_026652287.1, read on the forward strand.
AAAAAAAAAAACAATAATAATAGATGTCACAAGTCAGCATAAGTAAAGCATTGAGGGTCTCTGTGCATCTCCCACCACCAACTCTCCAAATGAAAAAAGCTATTTGTATAAGTTGAAAAGTATTGAAAACACCTGAAATCTGCTACCAAAAATGTGAATGCTATGTCATGATTATAATTGTTTACCAAGAGTTTTTTTAAATCATTCTTTTTTTACAAAAAAAGTAAAAATCTATCATCATCATATTCATATAGCCTGTGAATCTCCCTTTGCTCCTTCCTGCTCCCAGCCCCTTATATTTTTGTCACTTGTTATATGACATTGAGGTAGATCAACAAAAAAAGAGTTCTCAGAATGGGAAATTTGAGTGAGCTGGCACCGTGGGCCTCAAAATCATCTCAGAGGGATAATCAGAGAATATATATCTGTCCATTGACAGATAACCTGATACACAAAGTGTGATATATACATACAATGAGATATTCCTTGGCCTTAAAAAGGAATGAAGTACTGATGCATACTACAAGATAGATAATAGAGAACCTTGAAAACATGACACTGAGTGAAAGAAGCCAGACACACAAGGACAAATATTCCATGATTCCCTTTATATGAGGTATCTAGAGTAGTCAAATTCAGAGACAGCAAGCAGAATAATGGAGACTAGGGGTGGAGGGAGGGGAGAATGGGGGGTAATTGTTTAATGGGTGCAGAATTTCTGTTTGAAATGATAAAAAATTCTGGAAACAGTAGTGACAGTGGTGATGATTGCACCACGCTGTGAAGTTACTTAATGCCACTGAATTGCACACTTAGAAATCATTAAAAAGATAAATGTTTATGTTTGTATATTTTACCACAATAAAATATCTACTGTTTTCTCTCAGGAAAAAGCAGTAGAAGCCAAGATGCCCTGGCAGTGACAGCCACGGAGTGTGCAAGGGAAAGAGATTACAGAGCGTAGGTGGCACGGGTCTACCTAAGGCAGTTTCCTCCCAGGGCCTGTCAGTATGTGTCAAACAAAAGGGACTGTCTAGCTAGAGAGCACTTTAGAAGTGTCTGACCCATCTAAAGGCAATAATCTAATCAAAAAACAAAGCAGAACACTGTACAAAGTCTCTCCAGGACAAGGGTACCAATTTGTCACTCCTGGTATTAGACATCAATATAATGTTAGACCTACAGCAGATATTTATTATGGGCTTTCTATTTCTAAGCCTATCTTACCAGAAGATGGAGGTAGAATGTGGGGAGAGAAGGAGGGAGATAAAAAGAAACCAATAGCACAACCACCACCACTATTTATAGTAAGATTACTGTGTGCAAGGCCCTGGAAGTATTCTACGTGCATTTTCTTGTTTTTGTTTTTTTTTTCTGAGACAGAGTCTCGCACTGTCGCCCAGGCTACAGTGCAGTGGCACGATCTCGGCTCACTGCAAGCTCCACCTCCTGGGTTCACGCCATTCTCCTGCCTCAGCCTCCCAAGTAGCTGGGACTACAGGCACCCGCCACCACGCCCGGATAATTTTTTTTGTACTTTTAGTAGAGACAGGGTTTCACTGTGTTAGCCAGGATGGTTTGATCTCCTGACCTCATGATCCACCTGCCTTGGCCTCCCAAAATGTTGGGATTACAGGTGTAAGCCACCGTGCCCGGCGCACTTTCTTATTTATTCCTTACAACCACTACCTATTCATTATCCCATGTTACAGATGCAGAAACAGAGGCAAAGTGCATAAGTCTCTCACAGCTGGGTAAGTGGAGAAGGCAGCCCACTGACTAGCTAGAGATCACTCTAGACTTGAGTCTAGAGTCCCTGTCCTCAAGGCATAAAAGGGTGGACCAGTGATCCTCAAATGAGACACTTTTTTTCAAACATACAGGGTTAAAGAAACATGATATTTAAAGCTGTGAGAGTAAACAAAGTTGGCAAAAGTAAGCGTTTAACAAAAGGAGATGATGAGGCCAGAAGCTCGTCTCACATCGATATGGAAGTGGAAAATGAAGGAAGAGAGCACAATAGAGACGGAGGAGTCGTTAGGGATGGAGAATAACACCAAGAGTGCTGATGACACCAAGTCAAAGGAAAAGAGGGTTTCAAGAATTTCAGTAATATCAATGCTACAGAGAAAAAAGAACAGAGGCGAGGCTCTTACTACTAGGTTAGAATGCAGTAAGAAACAACTCCATAATTTGGGCTTTAAATGAACAAGCTCCAACTCTTGCTCGAGACACATTTCCATCACTGGTTGACTGGGGGGTTCCTCTGCACATTGATGCTCCTTCTCCCGGACCTAGGCTCATGGAGCAATGGCCATCTGCAGCATTGTCCTCCCTTACGGGAGAGAGGATAAAAGAGCAGCTAAGGAAGGCTCAGCTCACAGAAGCTTTGGCATCTTAAGTGCACATGCCACTACCACTCATAGTGCACGAGGCCACAGTCTGTCATGCAGCCACACTCAAATGAAGGGGTCAGGGAAGTGGAATTCTACCATGGGCCTAAAAGGAATCAGAAATAACCTATAATCCCAGCACTTTGGGAGACCAAGACAGGCAGATCTCTTGAGCCAGGAGTTTGAGACGAGTCTGGGCAATAAAGCAAGACTGCATCTCTACAAAAAGTAAATAAATTAGCTGGGAACAGTGGCATGTGCCTGTGGTCCCAACTACTCAGGAAGCTGAGGTGGGAGGAGCACTTGAGCTCAGGAGGTAGAGGCTGCAGTGGACCACGATCACACCACTGCACTCCAGCCTGGGCGACGGAGTGAGACCTTGTCTCAAAAAAGAAAGAAATATTTGTTGGACAACACTAATAACTATCATATAACCCCCAAGAGGAGTCTCAATAACAACATACCCCATAACCTTTCTAAAGTGCTCCACAGATTAAACACATTTCTTACCTATGTTATCTCACAGGAGCCTCACAAATGAAGATCCGTTTGATTATTTCCATTTTAAAGCTGAGGATGCAGGCTCAAAGAAATTAAGTTACTTGCCCAAGGTCACATACTAGTAAGTGGTAGGGCTGGGATTTGAACCCTCGTTTCCTGACACTTTGTCCAGTCCGGGGCTGTTTGCTTGATGCCTCCAGGCAGACAGTTGGGGACAGATGCCAGATTGCAGTGGTTGTGAAATCAACTGGAAGTGAAGAAATGGAAGAGAGTATGCTAAGAAGCTTTGATTTGGTCTTGCAGCCATGGGAAGTTTCCTAGCAGGAGAATGACTTACTGAAAAGAATGTTTTAAAAGGCTGAAATTTTACAACCCTTCAAGGGTGCCCCAGACAAACGCTCACACACTCCTGGAAGGATTACTAATTGTTTCAGCCTTTCAGGAGGGCAGTTTGGCAATACAGATAAGGAGTCTTTTAAAGAAAAGTTCATACTCTTCTAGAACCCTTCCTCATGAATATAATCAGATAAGAATAAGACTTACATGTAAGGTCATTAATATTACAGAGAAGTATTTTAATAGCAAAAAAAAAAGTTTTTTCAGAAAAAAATTAAATGTCCAAAAGTAGACAAAAAAATACACAATTTATCACAAGACAGAATGAGGGAACTTTTCAAACAACACTCTTAAAAAATTTCCAGCAGCATGGGGAAAAAATCCCCATGATATAAAGTTAAGAAAGCAGAATATAAAATTATACAGTAATAAGACAATTATGAAAATATACACACAGCTACACATTCTCTGGGTGGTTGGATTATGAATGATTTATTTCATTTATACTTTCTTGGGTTTTAAAATTTTCTACAACATACATGTGTTACTTTTATGAGAAAAAAATAATAAAAGTTATGGAAAGAAAAAGAAGTTGACAACCACACAAGATGAATTAGAAGGGAAAGAGTAGAGACAAAAACAAAAAAATCTGGCCTTTGATGGAGGGCATGGGGGAGAGGAGTTTGTTATTGTTGTTTTGTTTTGTTTCAAGTAAAAGATGTTATACTACCTGTGGAACAAAGAGGCACAGCCACCAGTGGGAAAGGATTGGTTATTAACTACGGCAGAAACAGACCTACAGAAAAGATCACTAGTCACACACCATAGCTTTATTTAGCAGCCCCTCTTTTTATAGAAAAGAATGCAATTATTTTGACATTAGTCCAAATGTTATTATTTGTGTGGCTAATTGTCACCTATTTATGGTTTTGGAAAAGATTGGTCTGTGAATACAAAGACTTCTGGGCTCTGCCATGAACTACTAACCTCTTGGGGAAATTGGCCTCAGTTTCCTCATCTGTTAAGAAGCACAAGTTAAAATAGATGATCTCTAAAACGTTTTCCAGCCTTAAATGCTATGACTATTTTAGTCCATATTAATTTCATATTAATGAAACCAACCTGTAAGTGTATTTTCAGCTAGACCACCCACCAAATCAAACTAAATTGGAATGTCTTTACACGTGCCAGTATTCTAGGTGCCATATTAAATTAAAACAGAGTTCTTTCTCCAGCATTTAACATTTTCGAAAATTGTTTGTAGGCTTAAGGGAAAAGTGAGTTATGAGATTGGTGAAAAAAGCTCTACAATGGGACAATTTTTTTTTTTTTTTTTTTTAAGTCCAAAGACTAAAAGAAGCTCAGTTGAGGTGGCAGATGGGCAACACACCTAAACACACAAACAACCTTTTGGTACCACCTACCTTGCGTTGATCATTGATACAGAGGGAGGGTAAGCTTGTCTTTTTTTTTTTTTTTTTTTTTTTTTTTTTTTTTTTTTTTTTTTAATACAACTGCCTTCCAGTAAGAAACTTGGAGGGATCCTCCAAATACAAAATGCAACAGGATGGAAACATAAAACCAGATCCAACTCATCTGAATTTTCAAATAAAGAACAAAAGCCTTCATTTAATAAACAGAAAATATTTTATTTTTTTACTTTTCATTTTTCTTTTCAGTAGTGGTACTTCTTGCTATAGAAAATATTTTAAAGCAGGAGTCTGCAAACTTTTTCTTGAAAGGCCAAATTTTAATTTAGGCTTTGCTGATTATAGAAGAATCTCTGTCACAACTATTCAGTTCTGCCTTTGTAGCACAAATTATTCATAGACAATTCATGGACAAGTCGACATGGCTTTGTGCCAATAAAACTTTTTTACAAAAACAAAGGGCCAGCCCATTTGCATACTATCTTAGTCTATTTTTTGTTGCTATAACAGAATACCTGAGACTGGATAATTTATAAAGGAAAGAGATTTACTTAGCTCACAGTTCTGGAGGCTGAAAAGTCCAAGATCAGGTTAGCACATCTGGTGAGGGCCTCTTGCCGTTCCATAGCATGGCAGAAAAGAGGACGGGCAAGTGAGCCTGTGTACAAAGAGGTGAGCTAGCTTTATAACAACCTGCTTTTGCAGTAACTAATCCAGTCTCAGGAGAGGGAGAACTCACTCACTCGAGAATTAACTCAGCCCCTCGAGAACAGCATTAATCCCACTTAATGACCTAATCACCTTTTCAATGCCCCATATCCCAACACTAGCAAACTGGGGACAAAATTTCCAACACATGAATTCTGAGGGACTCATTCAAACCATAGCACCTACCCCTGTTGTAAAGCATTTTTTTCAATTCACATTGCATCCAGTTATTGGGAGATAAGGGTGAAAAGGAAGGGTAAGAAAAACATAATGAGTGGAAAGACTGAGGTGGATGGGAGGAATGAGTGGGAGGGAGATAGAGAGAAAATGCAAGAAGGGTAGTGACTTGAGCCCAAGGAGGAAATTAGAGTTAATACTCACACGGAAGAGGCCAATGCAGAAAGAAAAAAAAACAGAGGGAAATGAAGAGGAAGAAAGAGAAAAAGCGATAAAGAGAAACAGCACAGAAGCATGAAACCTGTTTCTATTATTGTCATTGAGCCACAAAGAAAAATGCTAGGGGTCATTTATAAACAAAAAGCACTTATAACTAAATTTGGTGTTTTTTTTTTTTTTTAATGTTTGGCTTGCAACCTTAAATCTTTTATTGTGCAGTGGCTTCTGTCTGTAATTCCAGTACTTTGGGAGGCCATGGCAGGAGGATCACTTGAGCCCAGGCACCTTGGGCAACATCGCAAGACTGTCTCTACAAAAAAATGAAAAAAATTAGCCAGATATGGTGTCATGCCCCTGTGGTCCCAGCTAGTCAGGAGGCTGAGGTTGGAGGATCACTTGAGCCTGGGGGGTCAAGACTGTAAAGGGCTGTGATTGTGCCACTGCACTCCAGTCTGGGTGATGGAGTGAGCCCCCGTCTCAAAAAAATCAATCAAGATTTACTTTTTTTAAAAAAATCAATCAAGATTTATTTTTTTTAATCAATCAAGATTTATTTTTTTAAAAAAATCAATCAAGATTTATTTTTTAAAAAAATCAATCAAGATTTTTTTTTTAAAAAAATCAATCAAGATTTATTTTTTTAAAAAATCAATCAAGATTTATTTTTTTTTAAAAATCAATCAAGATTTATTTTTTTTTAAAAATCAATCAAGTTTTTTTTCTTTTTTAAAAATTAAAAACCTATAAGAAAAACAGACTGAAGGAGAAAGGCTAAAAGTAAAGGAATCCAAAGAAAAGAATTTATAACAATTCCTGAAAGGAGAGCACCAAATGGGAGCAGGGGCAGGACACAGCGACAGGCAGGTGAAGACGAAAAGCAAAGAGTCTATTTTTCCTGTCCTCTCAGTCTCTGCTTCCTGGAATTCCAGGTGCCAAGTCTGATCTGCAACCCCTAGAAATTTCCTGTTCAAAATGGCCAGTTGACGCATGTCCAGCAATGGCTTGGCAGCCATCCCTCCTCAGCCCTCCACTCATCCCAAGCCCAAGTGGTCTCAGCCTACCAGCCACTTGCCTTTCCAGAAGTGGCTGTATGTCAAATCCCTCCCTGGCACTGTGAGTGTGTACACTGACAAGGGTGGAAAATTAAGCATAGATCCGTTTCCTCATCCATTGGTCACACCTTAGCATTTCCTTTCAAGTGAGAATTACATGGAAAGGACTTCCAGACCTAGGGGTCCTGTAGCACTTTGGTTCTAATGACTAAAGCAGACTCTCCAGTTCTGACCTTGTAAACATCATAACCTGGGGTGTGGGTGCCAGAAAGGAGAATAAAGGCCTCGGAGCCATTGGGCAGAATTACATCTAAGCCATCTCAATTAAATGGGCATTAATCTCTCTCCCTGCCCCTTCTATTTCTTTCTCACGTGCTCCATTTGTCCTCTAGAGACAACTCAAATGACCTCTTTTCAATCCATACCTGGCTTTAAATAACACTCACATTCAGGAAGTTCTCCTTTACATTTAACCCAAATCCTTTCTGCTAAGTTAAAACCTCTTTCCTCAGTGGAGATTTGGAACAGCTGGTTCCCATTCTCTTTATGGCAACTCTTCTTCAAGATTCATAGGCTTATAAAGGATGTCCATACCAACCCCACCTAAGGCATACAGCTCCCTTAAGCATTTTCCAATAATACTTTCCTATGCATTTATCAATAATCAATTGCTAGTCTGTAGAGATCTGACTCATTGAGCAAATTTCTACAGCTCAAGGAAGACAACATCCAGTAACTCAAGGGGCAAAAGGGCATAAAGGCAATCACTTTTTACTCAAATTATTAAATACCTGCTTTTGTGAAGACACTGCTAATTTGAAGTTTGGGACAGAACAAAGACTAAAACTGAAGCAGAGTGTGTATGTCTAAGGAAGGAAGCATGTGGGAATGACCAATCCTTAGCCAACTGCCTACAGCTCTGCTCAAGAACATTATCTCTTTGTGAGAGCATGGAGAGGCATTTTAGGATTTTAACAAATAGCACCTAGTGTTGGTCTCTCAATAAAATTTGTAACTGTCTTCTCCCGATCACATATCTCAAACCGTTTCTTCCCTAAAGCATTAAAAAAAATATATCCGGAATAACACAAAAGATGACTTTTAGGAGCAAACAACATATGTTCTTGAACATCTGTGCTTTTCCCATGCAATTTTTTTTTCCATTATTGTCAAGAGAAAACTAGTTTAGTGGAAAGTTTCTCCACAGAGGCACAAGTCTGTAATACTCCCTCTTGATTACATGTAAAAGACACAAAATATTAGTTTATTAAAAGCAGCTTCGACCATTGCTGTACAAAGCAGTTCTCTGATGGAACAGATTTATGAAGTAATGGCTGAAAGGTATGCAGATCACAAGATACATGACAAATGTACTTTATTACATGGATCAGAAATACCATATGTACTAACAGTTACTGTACAATGATACACCACACCCAACTAAGACTATTTCAAGGTTTTTCTGATATTGAAAACTATAAAGACACAATGTGAGAGTAAGAAAGTGTTTCATAAGATAGCATAATGCCAAGACAATTCATCGCTTTAGGTTATTAAATACATTCTGCATATTAAAAACTTAATGTATTATAAAGCTATGCCATTCTTTAAATGAAAATTTGAAGGACTTTACTCCATTCATTTTTTTTTTTTTACAGGACTATTGCAGTACCATTCATTGTTTAAAGCAGATGTTTATAACATTTTTCCATACTTTAAAGTGGAACTTAATGGAATGAATACCAGACCTAACATTAACAAAATTAAAGAGATTTCATATTTTATTTCCACCAAAAAGATACTTAAGTCTACAGTTATGTAGTACCAAAAAACTATGTAGAGCAAAACAAGCATGATACATTTCAAATATTACAATTTATTATGAGGCATTTTTTTTGTCTGAAAAGAACTTTAACAGCTTTCAACCCAAATTCCAAGAACAGTTGGCCCTCTGTATCTATGAATTCTGCATTTGGGGCTTCGTCCTGAGATAAAAAATATTCAAAAGAAAACTACAGTTGCATCTGTACTGAACATGTGCTTTTTTTCTTATCATTGTTCCCTAAATAATACAGTATAACAACTATTTACATAGCATTTTCATTGTACTATTATAAGTAATCTAGAGATGATTTAAAGTACAGTCATGCATTGCATGATGACATTTCACTCAATATAGGCAGTGGCCCCATAAGATTACAGTAGAGCTGAAAAATTCCTATGGCCTAGTGACACTGTAGCCATCTTAACATCACAGTGCAATGCATTACTCACGTGTTTGTGGTGATGTTGGTGTAAACAAACCTACTGTGCTGTCAGTCATATAAAGGTATAGCACATACAATTGTGTACAGTTCATAATACTTGATAATAATGACTACGGTTTATGGCTTTACTATACTTTTTATTTTAGAGTGTACTCCTTCTACTTAAAGAAAAAGTTGACTGAGAACAGCCTCAGGCAGGTCCTCCAGAAGGTATTGCACAGGAAGGTGTTGTTCTCATAGGGGACAGCAGCTCCATGCCTGTTACTGCCCCTGAAGGCCTTGCAGTGGGACAAGCTGTGGAGGTGGAAGACAGTGTAGATGGAGGCTAATGTGTTTGTGTCTTAGTTTTCAACAAAAAAACTTAAGAAGTAAAAAAAGAAATTAAAAAATTAAAAATTGTAGAAATAGAAAAAAGCTTATAAAAATATAAAATATTTGTGTACAACTGTACAATGTATTTGTGTTTTAAGGTAAGTGTTATGACAAAAGGGTTATACAGTTTAAAAAAACGTTTATAAGGTAAAAAAGTTACAGGAAGCTAATTTATTATTGAAGAAAGTTTTTTATAAGTTTAGTGTAGCCTAAGTGAACAGTGTATATAAAGTCTACAGCAGGCCGAGTGCGGTGGCTCACGCCTGTAATCGTAGCACTTTGGGAGGCTGAGGCAGGTGGATCACCTGAGGTCAGGAGTTCGAGACCAGCCTGACTAACATGGAGAAACCTCGTCTCTATTAAAAATACAAAATTAGCTGGGTGTGGTGGTGCATGCCTGTAATCCTAGCTACTCGGGAGGTTGAGGCAGGAGAATTGCTTGAACCCAGGAGGTGGAGGTTGAGGTGAGCTGATATTGCACCATTGTACTCCAGCCTGGGTAACAAGAGCGAAACTCCGTCTCAAAAAAAAAAAAAAAAAAAAAAAAAAATCTACAGCAGTATACAGTCATGTCTGAGGCCTTCACATTCACTCATGGCTTACTCACTGACTCACCCCAAGCACGAGTCCTGCAAGCACTATTCATAAGTGGTACAGGTGTACCATTTTTTATCTTTTACACTGTATTTTTACTGTACCTTTTCTATGTTTAGATACACAAATACTTCCCATTGTGATACAACTGCCTACAGTACTCAGTACAGTAACTTGCTTGACAGATTTGTAGCCTAGAAGCAATAGGCTATATCACATAGCCTAAGTGTAGTAGGCTATACCTTCTAGATTTGTGTAAGTACAGTCTATGATATTCACACAATGATTAACGATATTACCTAGTGACACATTTCTCAGAACACATCCCAGTCATTAAGTGACATATGACTATATATGGGAGGATGGGCATGGGTTATATGCAAATATTTCACCAGTTTATGTAAGTGATTCGAGCATCTGTGGATTTTGGTATCTGTGAAGGTCCTGGCATCAATCCCCGATAGATTCTGAAGGATAACTGTACAATGTTTGAATCCATTTTGCTACATTCCAACCAAATGCCTGTCTATCTTAGACTGACACCTCAAGGCTCCCAAGGTGCCCATTTCAGCTCCCAAAATCTTGGTTAGAAGGCGCTTCCTTAAATCAAATAAAAGTCTGTCTCTCTGTAGCTTTCCATCATAGGTATTCATTCTATACTCTGGGACAGGCGGCCTTGCTCACTACTTAGCAGTTGCATGACTTTGGGTAAATTTAGTTAACCTTTCAAATTGTTTTCTCATCTGAAAATAGGGATAATTAAAGTATTGATCCCACAGTGTTTTAAGGATTAAATAATATATGTAAAGCATTTAAGAGAGTATGCATTCTCTAAATGTTGGCTGTTGGGTTATTTTTACTGCTTGCCTATCAAATTAACTTTATTTGGCAACACATTGTATTTTTTTCCCCTGCTCTAAAATAACTGCAAAAGACTCTTGGCATTCAACTGCGGAAAATTTAGGGTTTTGTAAGCAGGCCCAAAAGTGGCCCTGGGCCTCCTGGCTACCTGACAGGCCTTCTGGCTACCTGACAGTCCTCCGGGAACAGCAGAGTGACCTTTGACCTGATGTAAGTACTTAACAGTCCCACCTCACCCCTAAACATTTCCTTGTAAAACTGGTATGTGTCTACTGCAACGGTGTTTTTATTAATACATGCAGGCAAATAGAGGGAAAAGACATATATTTTGTGTCTAGCACAAATTTGAATCACTCTGCCAGATGGCATCAGAAGTTAGTCACTTAACTAGTAAGATTAGCCAACAGCTTAGCATCTGCATTTCTATTGTAGTATTTATAAATTTGGCAATGCCTTAGATTCCTCCCAATTTTATGTTGTGGTCAGCAGTTCCCTAAATTACACATTGCTGCCCCTCACCATCACCACCAGTCCATTTCAGATACTTGATTCAAGTCATTTACAGCTATTTTTCTTCTCCAACTCTTAAGCCGTATTCCAGAAATACAGATCCAAATTTTGAAAATATCTGAATTTCCTAATAAGCAAATACATACTGCTGCATCCTTATTTGATGTAGCATGTGAATTACATAGTGGGAAGAGATATCTACACTAATGTGACAGTAGAAAACAGGATGTGGTCAAAACCACTACTCGATTCTACCTTAGAGCTTCAACTGCAGTTTGCATTTCTTCTCTGATTAGTACCTTGGGCAATTACTGATCATGGCCTACACCTTCCCCTTTTGGATTGGTCAGCCCATTCCTAATGAAGTGTCACCTGAGGAAACCCAGTCTGCCCTAGGCCTAGAGATTTGAGGAGGGTTCTGTACATCATTATTCTACTTAAACCTGCTCTTTATCTGATCCTGAGCCCACATGAACCCAATCTATCACAGGTTGACCCAAAAATAGGTTTTCTATCCTAAAATCACCTTTCTCTCTTAGCAAGAGTTTGCACATCCTTGAGACGCAGAATGGCATTGTAAGAGTATAGGCTCTAGAGCCACACTGCCTAAATTTGAATCCCAGATTTCAGTTTTAGTTGTATGGCCTATGTGCCTCAGTTTCCCCATGTGTAAACAGAGATTACATTAGTACCAAACTCATGAGATTGCTGGGCAGATTAAATGAGTTAATACTTGAAGCAGTTTTGATCATCTTTAAATGATATTTTGATTTCAGACTTAATTTCTTAAAACACAAAAAGTGTTACATTCAATTCCTAATGTGATTTAGCTCACTCAATCTAATTCCAAAATGATTCGGTGCTTAGCTTGAGCTCCATCTTGTGGCTTTACAGCAATTCTCTGGAAAATGTCAGTCAAAAAGATGACAAATTTCAAAAAAATAAGCTAATTATTTAAAAGATAAAAGGACTATGCTATACTTCTCGATTTGTAATCTTTAAAAATAAAGTGACAAAGATGTGATCATACCCCTGCACTAATTTTGAAATGCTAGTCTAAATTTCCTGCCAATATTTGGAGGTGGGGAGAATCTTGCTGGCAGTGTTCAGGAACTCAGTGCCTTAGAGGCTACTCACAACACTGTGTCAGTAAACTTCTCTTCAGCAGTCGCCTTTCCAGAGGCCATATGACACTTGAGAACATGATTCCCAAATACGTTTTTTGGTAATAATGGTCCTTTGATTTTTGATTTTGTTAACTTTCAAGTTAAATCCTGAATGGACAAACTTCACGACTGGACACAATGAAGTGAAAACCCTAACATCAGAGAGGCTCTGGATGAAAGCTCAAAGCTACTGTCAACAGAATCAAATTAGAGGTTTTCAGCCACAGAAAACATGAACATAACCCTGGCATTGGTCTCTACCTGACAATGCTGCCAAAATGTAAATAAGTGCCAACTGCGTAATATCACGAATGTAGACTTTTTTTTTTTTTGAGATGGAGTTTCGCTCTTCTTGCTCAGGCTGGAGTGCAATGGTGTGGTCTTGAGTCACTGCAACCTCTGCCTCCCAGGTTCAAGTGATTCTCCTGCCTCAGCCTCCCAAGTAGCTGGGATTACAGGCACCTGCTGCCATGCCCAGCTAACTTTGTATTTTTAGTAGAGACAGGGTTTCACCATGTTGGTCAGGCTGGTCTCAAACTCCTGACCTCAGGTGATCCACCTGCCTCGGCCTCCCAAAGTGTTAGAATTTGGTGCCTGGCCCCCTTTTTCAAAAATCATAAAAAATGTCTACATTAGGCCGGGTGTGGTGGCTCATGCATGTAATCCCACCACTTTGGGAGGCTGGGGCAGGTGGATTACTTGAGTCCAGGAGTTTGAGACCAGCCTGGGCAACATGGCGAAACCCTGTCTCTACAAAAATACAAAAATTAGCTGGGTGTGGTGGCACCCACCTGTAGTCCCAGCTACTGGAGAGGCTGAGGTGGGAGAATCGCTTCAGCCTGGGAGGTGGAGGTTGCAGCGGAGCCACACTTGTGCCAATCACTCTAACCTGGGTGACAGAGTGAGACCCCCATCTCAAAAAAAAAAAAAACCCATAAATAATTCAGCTACTGTATTTAGGCTGATATTGTCAGTGGCTTAACTGGTTGTTTGCAATTTTTTTATTTTATGAATAAAAATGTACATATTCACTTTTCCCTCACAAATGCTATTGTTATTCATACCTACACCAAAGGCAACAAAGATCATGAATGACATCTGTCTTTCAACTCATATCTTTCTTAGCTGTTAATAAATTTTAAGCATTTAAAGTTATCTACCAACTTTTCAATAAACTATTGAGAAAAATAAGAAAAGCCTACTATATTTAAACAATTCTAAGAGTTTACTGGCATCAAATTTTATAAGCTTAAATTTTCTGAAACATTTGGGTCATGTCCTCTTTATCTCTGTATTGTGCCCCAATTTAGCAGTGTGCCTGGCACAAAGTTTGTGACCTCATGACCAAGTGGCCTTATTCTATTTCACATTTTACTTGAGTTCTCCTGGGAAGTTAACATCCTCTTCTAAACAGATACACAGCTCTCAGCCCTATGAGAGCAGAAATCTTATCTTATTCAATCTGTCCCAAGCATCTGGAAAGTCCCTGGCCCACATACTAGGCACTCAGTAAGTATTTGGTTGTTCCAGTTAACATATGAGATGGTTAATCTGATTGTAGTGAAATTCAGAGGGAATGCTAAGTTTAGATTACTTAACTAAAAGTAAATTTAAATAAAAGTGAATTTAGCAAACTGTAGTAAGACAGATTGAACTAAAAATCATTTCTCAGAAAACTAGCTTCAAAGAGTAGAAGTTAAACAGGTTTCTTTGCTGCTGGAACCCTGTAGGACTATTCTAATCCTAAACTAAAATCTTTTGTAAACCTTCAAGTATATAGCATTTCCCAAATCGATGTGAACACAATTTATTTTTTTTAACCAAGCATCCAGAGGAAACTGATACTGAAGAACACACTCTGGGAAATGCTGCATGATACTATATCAGGCCATGCAGTATTAACACTAAAGAACATTAAATCAGTTTCCATGAAAAACCTGAAATGTTCTAATTTCCTAAAAAGCATACTGATTTGTATATGTTAATATTCTACCTAAAATTAAGACAAGAAAACATTTTTTTTTTTTTTTTTTTAGACGGAGTCTCGCTCTGTCACCCAGGCTGGAGTGCAGTGGCGCAATCTCGGCTCACTGCAAGCTCCGCCTCCCGGGTTCACGCCATTCTCCTGCCTCAGCCGCTCCGAGTAGCTGGGACTACAGGCGCCCGCCACCACGCCCGGCTAATTTTTTGTATTTTTAGTAGAGACGGGGTTTCACCGTGGTCTCGATCTCCTGACCTCGTGATCCGCCCGCCTCGGCCTCCCAAAGTGCTGGGATTACAAGCGTGAGCCACCGCGCCCGGCCAAGAAAACATTTAATTGAAATCTGGTCTTCTCTAGGACTAAAAAACCTTAAGCATACATGAAAGAAAAAAAATCAAACTTGAAGATCTACACACAAAATATCTTTTATTCTGTGGAATCAAAGCTCCACACAAGTATTTTATAAGATCCACTAATTTTTTTTTTTTGAGACAGAGTCCTACTCCATTGCCCAGGGTAGAGTGCAGTGGGGCAATCTCGGCTCACTGCAACCTCCATCTCCTGGGTTCAAGCAATTCTCCTGCCTCAGCCTCCCGAGTAGCTGGGACCACAGGTGCGCGCTCCCATGGCCGGCTAATTTTGTATTTTTAGTAGAGATGGGGTTTCACCGTATTAGCCAGGCTGGTCTCGAACTGACCTCGTGATCCGCCTGCCTCGGCCTCCCAAAGTGCTGGGATTACAGGTGTGAGCCACCGTGCCCAGCCCTAATGTAGTATTTTTAAATGATATGATTATACAACAACTTTCTTTAAAATCTAAGTTCACAAAAATGATCATCTGTTTTATCTCTACTGACTATAATTACCAGTTGTAAGAACAATTCTAACCATATTAATACCTGACAGGATGTTGAGGCCTGGACATTGGGTAGCATCCAATTAAAGTACCAGTAGAGCTTGGATGTATCAAAGAAAATATTTTATTCAAGTTCCCAAAACAAACTTGAGGAGTTATGCTGGGTTTGAATTGAAGAAAAAAGGCCAAGTTAAAACAGGAAAACAAATGGTTTTCATTTGGTGGCAGTTGAAATCAAAGTATACATGTGTATACATTCTAATCCGTCATCTATCCCATGTGGCATTTTCCAAGGTTTTAAGAGTCTACCAGGCCAAACCCTTTGCCACTTTCACTGCTTTTGCTTTGCTTTTCCCCTTTCTTTTCTCTCGCTTTGCCTTCAGCCTTTTTCTTTGCCTTTGGTTCATCCATACTGGGTACTGTCCATGCTGGTCTAGAAGAGTCTTTTTGTTTCTCTTAATATCAGTCTCCATTTTCATGTCATCTGCATAAAAAGATGGAAAAACTATTAACACCATGTATGAAAAAAACCACCCTGTGAAAGCATATTAATGCACTGAGAACATCAGAACATTAGAACTGAAGGTAGACCGAAAATAGAGAAGAAAAAACTTTCTAAAGAATGTTGGCATGACTGTCCTTCCTTAGAATAGTAATGTTAAATAGGAACCATTTAGGATGCATGGCTCTAAGTTAGTACATTAGTAATATATGGTTCTGAGCACATGTGAGTTACAAGAACATTTCTCCTATTAAGTGATTCCTTGAGTTCAGTAAGCACACCTACACTTCTAAGGGATACACCTTAGATGTAATGAACTGATTAGGAATGAATGGCCATTTCTTATGAACTTGAACTAAATTATAATGAACTGAGAACGAACTTCTAATGAACTCGATGGAGTAGTCAGCAGCAGGGTTGTAATGGCAGAGACAGGCACTCAACAGAGAACAAAGACCTGGACACATCCTGGCGCTGGCATACTTTTCCTAGCTAGGTAACACCCAGAGATCCAGCTCTACTGATAGGAGACTTGGCAGGAAGCTCAGTGCAAGCATGCTGTGGTACACCTATCACCTTCTCCACTGTGAAGGACATGCTCAGAGTCCCTCACTGGGACCTCCTTATCAGGATACACAAAGTCTTCTATTATCTCGACTACCTGGCATTATATTAGATATTCACCATTGTTTCCACAGTATCTAGAATAGTGTCTGGTATATAACAGCCACTAAATAACTAGGTGTTGAATGATTATTTTAGGTGCTGTTCTAGTTTATGGGGATACAGTGGTCCATATGAGCTCCTAGCCCTCAGGGAGTTTACAATGTTCTGTTGAGGGGAGAATAACAAAGCAAACAGAAAGAAAACCTCAGTCAGATATAGTATCTATAGGCATTTGTAGTCTCAGCTATTTGGGAGATTGGGGTGGGAGGATCATTTGAGGCCAGGAGTTCAAGGATGTTGTGGGCTTGGTCACGCCTATGAATAGCCACTATACTCCAGCCTGGGCAACAAAGTGAGATCCTGTCTCCCAAAAAAAAAAAAAAAAAAAGGAACTGGTAGGCGCTGGTAAGAACATGTTAAGATAATGAGGTTTTTAAGCATGGCAGTGATATAATCTGATTTACCTTCTGAAAAGATCACACTGGTGGATATGTAGAAGATAAATGGGAAGGGAACAAGAGCGGAAGAGAGAAGTAAAAAGCCTCCTATAATAGTACAGGCAAGAGATGACGGCCATCTGAATCCAGGTGAAAGCAGGAGAAAAATGGATGCAGATTTCTAATGTATTTTTGGGACAATCAGTAAGACTTGCTAATGGTTTAGATGTGGGGAATAAAGGAAAGAGGAATCAAGGATGACTACTAGGTTTATGGCTTAAGAAATTAGGCAGGCAGCTGAAAGAGTAGAAATAAGGAAAAACATGAACTTGAGGGTAGAGATGAGAGCCAAACTGATAACACATAGATTACTAAATGGGGAGACTCCCTCAGTCTCAGTCCCACCACACTTTAGCTCTGAAAATATCTAAGAATAAGGGCATCCAGAATTCCCCAGGCAGGACATAAGATAATTTCTCTCTGGGGATAATGAGGAAAAAAAAAGACTTAACAGATTCTGATATAAGAGATCTCTGAATAAAACCTCCTGAAGCCATTCCAATTCTTCTATATATCTAGCAGTTGACAGACCCTCTCCCACACCTTGTCTCCCTCCAGCTTCCAATCATCATTGTAGTGCCATACTTTTAAATACAAACGACCACTGATCACCAGACATTTGAGAAAAGCTGCTAATATGAAAGAAAGAGACAAAAGTAAAGGAATGGAAGGGCTTGGGAGGGAATTCCAAGAGGAAAGACAGATAATACATACCATAAATAAAAATTTCAAAAGCAAACTGTAATTAATACCCTTAGGAAAATCAGAGAAGATATATGCCTATTTAGAACACAGAGCTGATGACTCAAGGGGCATTTACAAAACACAAAGAACACAAAGCTATGAAAAAGGAACAGTAGGCTGGGCACAGTGGCTCACGCCTGTAATCCCAGCACTTTGGGAGGCCGAGGCGGGTGGATCACGAGGTCAGGAGATCGAGACCATCCTGGCTAACATAGCGAAACCCTGTCTCCATTAAAAATACAAAAAATTAGCCGGGCGTGATGGCAGGCGTCTGTAGTCCCACCTACTCGGGAGGCTGAGGCAAGAGAATGGTGTGAACCCGGGAGGCGGAACTTGCAGGGAGCCGAGATGATGCCACTGCACTCCAGCCTGGGTGACACAGCGAGACTCCGTCTCAAAAAAAAAAGTAAAAAAAAAGAGAAAAACTTTTAGAAATTAAAAATATAAGAGAAAACCAAGTAATAAGAACCAGAATACAAGGTCAAGGAAATTAGAGGGTATAACAAAAGAAATAGAAAACAGGAGAGAAAAGAAAACAGGATCAATCCAAAAGAATCAAAAGTGGATGGGCATCTGGTATCTAGAACATATAAAGAACTCTTAACAACCCGATAATAAAAAAGACAAACAACGTAATTGAAAAACGAGGCAAAAGACTTGAGTAGACCTTTCTCCAAAAAGATACACAAATGGTCAATAAGCATATGAAAAAATGTTCAGCCGGGTGCAGTGGCTCACACCTGTAATCCCAGCACTTTGGGAGGCTGAGGCAGGTGGATCACTTGAGGTCAGGAGTTCAAGACCAGCCTGGCCAAAATGGTGAAACCCAGTCTCTACTAAAAATACAAAATTCAGATGGGCATGGTGGCACACGCCTGTATTCCCAGCTACTTGCGAGTCTGAGGCAGGAGAATTGCTTGAACCTGGGAGGCAGAAGTTGTGGTGAGCCGAGATCATGCCACTGCACTCCAGCCTGGGCAAGAGTGAGACTCCATCTCAAAAACAAAAAACAAACAAACAAAAAACACTTCATTCAATGTCATTAGTCATTAGGAAATTTCAAATCAAAATTACAATGAGAATCTATTTCATACCCACGAAGATGGCTATAATCCGAAAATGGAAAACAAGTATTAGTGAGGATGTGAAGAAACTCAAATACTCAAACGCTGCAGATGGGAATGTAAAATAGTGTGGCTGATGTGGAAAACATTAAAAAGACTCACCATATGACCCAGCAATTCCACTTATCAAACAAAACCTTGTGCACCTGAATGTTCACAGCAGCACTATTCACAATACCCATAAGGGGAAGGAAATCCAAATGCCCAGCAACTGTTGAATGGATATGAAACGTGGTACATGCAATGGACTATTATTTAGCCTTAAAAAGAAAGGAAGTACTGATATATGCTACAATGTGGGTGACCTTCAAAAGCACCATGCTAAGGGAAATAAGCCAGGCACAAAGGTCTCATTATATATGATTCCACTTATAAGAAATATTCAAAACAGGTAAATTCACACATGAAAAGAGCATATTAGTGGTTGCCAGAGGCTGGGGGTAGGAAGAGGAGAGACAGACTCCTTAATGGGTATTAAGTTTCCTTCTGGGGTGAGGAAAGTGTTTTGGTACTAGAGGTGATGGTTGCACAACAACATGAATGTACTAAATACCACTGAACTGTACACTTTAAAATGGTTAATTTTATGTTATGTGGATTTTGCCTTAACAACAACAAAAAAGAACCAATAGGGAGGGGTGACGTGTGTGTGAGGAAATGAAAACAGCAAGTGAAGGCAAGTGTTTCAAAAAGTTTCAAGGACAACTGAAATAAAGCAGCAGACTGAGAGAACTTGAGATCAAGGGAGAAATTTTTCTTTCTTTCTTTTGACATTGAACATCCCAGAACACATCTATGCTGTTGGCAATGACCCAGTGGAGGAGACTGATAAGGCAGATGCATGAGTACAACCCCTGAGAATGTAACGGTGGAGAGGATTCAGAACATAAGTGGAGAAACTGGCCTTGGAGAGAACATTAATAAAAAGGGGAAAACAGACTATACAACATTTGAATTCTTATAGACTTGGGTAGTGGAAAGATGAGGATATTTCTGTTGGTTGGCCCCTTTTTCTCACAGAAGTTGAAGTAAAATGCTTTTTGTAATTTTTATTCATACGGAGTGGGAGAAGGATGAAATGGGAAGAATAAAAAGTTAAAAACAGCCATTTTTGAAGGGAAAAAAACCCCCTAAGGTTGGGAGATTGAGAAATACTGCTCTCTTCCTTGGGCATAAGACATCAAATAAATGTATTTCTATTTTAAAGTCTGGGTATTGCGAATGCTTAATTTAGTTTGCTGACAAATTGGTGCATTAAATGTGCAAAAAGCAGCATTATATATATATCTTCCAACTTCATGATTAAGACACGGAGGTTCCCAGAATCTGTCAAAATGCAATAGTGAAACCCTGTGATTTTCAGGATAATAGTATAAGGGCATAGGACTCATAGAATGGGAATTAGATCTTACAGAGTAAAATGAAGACCTATGCTGCCTAGGCCCTGAGTGAACTGTGTACCCTTCCAACGAGAGTATGTCTAGATTTGTCTACTCCTGTAGAACTGTTTATTCCTGAGACATGGAGGCTATTGTATAAGCACCAAAGACCCACTCTAAATAATCCAAAACATACCTATATACATGAACAGGCTTGACAGAATTTTTTTTTTTTTTAAATGAAGCGCAGAGGGACTGGGCACTGTGGTTCATGCCTGTAACCCAGTGCTTTGGAAGGCTGAGGTGGGAAGAATCCGCTTCAGCTCAGGAATTCAAGGCTGCAGGAAGCTATAATCACACCACTGCACTCTAGCCTAGGTGACAGAGGT
Organism: Hylobates moloch; assembly: GCF_009828535.3. Lineage (NCBI taxonomy): Eukaryota > Metazoa > Chordata > Mammalia > Primates > Hylobatidae > Hylobates > Hylobates moloch. The sequence goes on from NW_026652287.1 coordinate 66,178,642, forward strand.
AGGAGACCCTGCCTCAAAAAAAAAAAAAAAAAAAGAGAAAGAAAGAAAAAGAAGAAGCACACTCACCTTTTTCATCTTTTACCTCACATCGCATTTTCTCTTGGCAATGTTTGGGTTTGGGTACCACCACAGTTGCTATCTCTTGAATATCCTTCATTAAAACATCACCATCTAGTTTGAGAATACTTTTAAGCCTGCTGACCTCCTTTGGGGCATTCTTTTTTCTCTTTTCAGCACGCATCTTTCTTTTCCACTTACTCCGTAAGCTTTTAGCCATGTTTTACCTGAAGTTAACAAAAACACACATTCAAAAGCAAATCTTTAATCTAAAAAAGAAAAAAAGGCAAATCCTTAGAAAACCAGGCCAACAGGTATCTCTACAAAACAAGTGAAAAGTAAAACTCTTCAATCTGTTCACTTTTTATGACTTAACATGCAACTTATATGAAGATCAACATGGTACATACACTCACTAAATAACAATTAAGATATCAAATCAAACTTGTGGTCATAAGCAAACTACAAATCAAACCAATTCTGAAAGCGCCTTGCATTTCTTTTTCTTTTTCTTTTTTGAGACGGAGTCTTGCTCTGTCTCCCAGACTCCCAGACTGGAGTGCAGTGGCGCGATCTCGGCTCACTGCAACCTCCATCTCCCAGGTTCACGCCATTCTCCTGCCTCAGCCTCCCGAGTAGCTGGGACTACAGGCGCCCGCCACCACGCCCGGCTAATTTTTTGTATTTTTAGTAGAGACGAGGTTTCACCGTGTTAGCCAGGATAGTCTCTATCTCCTGACATTGTGACCCGCCCGCCTCGGCCTCCCAAAGTGCTGGGATTACAGGCTTGAGCCACCGAGCCCGGCTGAATTTCTTTACAAAATAAAGAAATTTAATTTCCCCAGAATGCAAGAGCGTCATCACCTTACATTTATGCAACAGCTTACAAATTACAAAATGATTTTTATAAACACTTCACCTCATCTTCATTATCCATCCTCTCAAGCCAACTTAACGACTGTAAACTTATCTATTCCTACTCTTGTTTTCTTTCCACTCAGTTCCGCCCTAAATCCTCCACAAGGTGCTCAGTGTGATCTTTTAAAAGAGCATTCACTGCCTTTCTTCGAGTTCTTTAAAGACCTCCTCCCTCATATATATTCAAGATCTACAAGGTCATTTGTGATCTGTCCCCTGCCTCCTTCAACTCTATTTCATTTCATTCTCCATCCCCATCCCCGCAGGCTCCAACTACGTCTGTAAAGAGTCCAAACTATCTCTACGTCAGTGCCTTCATATTTGCTGTCCCTATGCCTGGCAACCGCTCTTCTCAAGGCTTGCTCCTTCATTTGATACCTCAGAAAGGACTCCTCTGACCTCCATAAGCTCCCTTCCCTGCTTAATAAGTGTTACAACCTGAAACTACTGTTTTCTGTCACGTCCCCCACCCTCTCCCCAGACTGTAGACTCCACGAAAGTAGAGGGAAAGGTTTTGTTCACTGCTGAATCGCCCAGTGCACAGAATTTTGCATACTTGAACGAACGACTAACATTTTTTGAACGCCCGCAATCACAAAGTCATTCCGCTCCCTTGTCTACATAACTCAACCCTTGCGAGGTGCTAGGAAAGCGGGCGGTAAACAACCTTGAGGGCCGAAGTTAACTTCAGTGGGCTCCACTTTACCCAGTGCACTCGGAAGCCGGAGGGCCCCCACCAAGAAGAGCACGGGGAACCCTCGCCCTCAACAAGGCCTGCATCGCCGGACTGGAGCTCAAGTATAGCCCAGCGAGTGTCAAGAAACGAAATTCTCCAGGGGTGGCGGAATCAAGCCCCAAGTCCCATGTCTCACTGGACCGGTGAGGCACCGAACTCACCTGAGAAACGAACACCCACACCTCAGGCTCACAACGACCGGAAGTCTTTACACTTCCGTCTTCCGGGCAGAGGCCACCCGGGGCGGATGCATTGCACGCCGGGATACAAAATGTCTCAAGGAGCCTTGAGAGGCGGGATTTTGGAAGCCGGACGTTGACGAGCTTCCGCCATTGGTGTGATCGCGGACCTAGAAACTTGGTCCGTCCGTTACAGGTGTAGAAGTCGGATTTGGAGAATGCAGAAGCGTGTCCAGTCAAGGTTAGGCTCCAGGTAGGTCCGCTTTCCGGACGTGGGCAGGGTAGCCCCGAGACTAACCTATGGAGTGAACCTGGCCAGGAGACCCTACTTGTCAGACAGGGAGCTCCGAGCCCACCTTTAGATCTGACCTCACCGTTTACATGATACTCATGTATTTCCTTAGATCAAGTCAGCCTAGATCAGGTGTTATTCCAGAGGCCGTATTGAGATCATTTTTATTTGCAGCCTGTGCATTTTCTCATCTCGGGTGATGGCCTCACAGATGTACACATATGTCAAACCGTATCAAACTGCACACTTTAAATATGTGCAACTTATTGCATGTCAGTTATACTCAAAGCTGTTACCAAAAACAGAAAACAAGCTTTTCCTACCCCAGAGAATTTAAAGGGTAAAATGATCAAAGGATTTCAGTTCTATCAATGTTTACCTGTCTGATCACTTACATATCAGACACAATGCTAAGCCTAGGACGATTGTCTTAGCTCACGAAAAACACTTACTTTACAACTATTTCTAATGGCATAGGCTTTGGAACCATATAGGTCTGTGTTGTATTCTTGCTTCCAACACTTGTGAACGATATGGGTGAGTAATTAATGTCATAAGGGCCTGAATTTCCTTGTCCCTAAAGTGAACATAATACAACCTAATTGATGCTGTAAGAGTTCAACAAATGGTACCCTTTTTACATTATAGTTTCAAAAGTATAGCTACACAGTACTATTTGTAAGCAATGTTTCTAGAGATTTACGACATATACCCAAAAAACATGTCTTTAATGATGGCCCAGTAAACTCCTGCTGGTTGCTAGAAAAAAAGGGTTCTGAGGCAATCTATGGGTACCTTTTTTCTTTAAATTTGTGTCCTTTATGAAACCATGCATAGTATGGAAATTACTGAATTCAGAATATAGCAAGGTTAAAGAGGCTGAAAAAAACTTAGAACATTTGATGTAAAAAAAAGGAAGCATGCCTAAGAAACCTGGTTTATTTAAATGAGATTTCGTTCTTATAAAGCAAGTGAATTTCTGTTTTACAAGTCAACCATATACTGTACCTCATCTTTCAAATGAGAAGTTAGCTACCTCACCCAAAAATATATGTGCACATTGCATTTTAGAGAAAACTTACATTCTGATAGTCATATTTACTGTATCTTGTTTAACATACCAGGACAAGACTTTTGAATAGGCACTTGGCACCAGAAAAAATAATTTACCTATTATGAAAATGTCATGTTAATAATACCATGCCATGACTTAGCATTACAAGTGCTTTAAACAGCTGAGTAAAACACCCTTTTACTCCTTTTTACTTATGTCCCCTCACCAGTTATATAAAAGCAGTTCTAGAAGAGTTAAGTGGCCTTAGTATATTTAAAAGTCTAATTCATTCCTTCATTCATGCCTTTGAATATGCACTCTATTATAGGCACTATGCTGAATTTGCAAAGATGAAGGAAACTAAACTACTGTTTTCGGGAAACTTTATCTCCTAATGGACAAACGAGGCTTAAGGGTCCAACTAAACATTGCAGTGGCTCATCACCGAGCTGGAAGGAGCCTATATATAGAACTAGAGGCACAGTGGGTGGCCCTGAATACCTTACAGGAAGCAGACTGATTTTCTCATCCAAAAGGCATGCTACATGATGCAGAACAGTCAGTGGGGCCCCTGCAGTCAGGCCTCTCCCATGGAATCCCTGATCTGCACAATCACTTAGTAAGGAACAGGAAGACTTCTGGGATTCAGATAGTGACCCCATGTTGCCCATTCCCTAGATGATGGGGACTTCAAGACAAAGCTCTAGAAAGATGAAAGGAAAAAGCAAAAAGTATCTAAGTCCTTAGCTGCTCCAAAAAAAGGCCTGCAGCTGGCTGTTGACCACTAATCCCTGGAAATGCATCAAGTAGACTGAAGCTAGGTCTGAGAAGAAACCAAGGCAGGTGTATACGGCCTACTGCATCTCTTTTCCCAAATTACATTCAAGAAATACAGAAGTTCTCAGATACTGCTCTTTCCTCATTTTCCTCCTACCTCTTAGCTGTTCTTCCTTTTGCCCTTGCACACTGAGTTGCCTGTTGCTCTGTCCAAGTCCTGCTAATTCCACGTTCTTTTTTTTTTTTGAGACGGAGTCTCACTTTGTCACCAGGCTGGAGTGCAGTGGCACGATCCTGGCTCACTGCAACCTCTGCCTCCCGGATTCAAGCAATTCTTCTGGCTTAGCCTCCTGAGTAGCTGGGATTACAGGCGTGCGCCAACACGCCCAGCTAATTTTGTATATCTAGTAGAGACGGGGTTTCACCGTGTTAGCCAGGCTGATCTCGAACTCCCAACCTCAGGTGATCTGCCCACCTCAGTCTCCCAAAATGCTGGGATTACAGGTGTGAGCCACCATGCCCAGCCCTAATCCCACTTTCTATTAATATTTCTGGAGTCTGTGTATTTTCACCTTTACTTAATGCAATGCTTTAAAATGGTCGAGGTATATTCCCTACCTAGAAGAACTCATACCTATACACAGTGGGACACAAAGGAATAAACCAGTGGTTCATTTGTAAAATGTAATATTTTGTACCAAAGGTTTTCAAACTTCTTGGTCATGGGATTCCTTTACACGCTTATTATATTGATCATATCAGAAATTAAAACAACTTTTTTTGGAAAATTTAAGTCATTTAGAAAGGATGAACTTATTACGTTAACATTTTTATGGAAAATAACTATGTTTTCTAAATAAAGAATAATTTAGTGAAAAGAATGGCATTGTTTTACATTTTAAAAATGTCGGATCTACTTTTGCTTATACAGAATCTTTAGTCACAAATCAGTCCATTCCACCTTTGAACTGAAAATGGTATTAATACCATCAGCTGACATTAATTAAGCACTTAGTTTAGTTTATTTATCTATCTCATTTAATCCTTGTAATAGCCCAATAAGCTAGACATCATTATTATTCCCATTATGAAGATGAGGCAAGAGACCTAAGGAAGGATAAATAATTCGCCAAATGTCACTGAAGCACCTGGTTGGATTGCAAGGATTCTAATCTAGATGCTTTTACCCACCATGCTATGTTAAACTTGATTGCACTACATCATGCACTTGGATAATTCAACAATTAATGATAATAAAGTCAAACTTACATCTACAAATCATGCAAGCTTAAATTGATACTACAAGTTTATTTCAACTTAATAGCTGGGAAATACTTAGGGGGTGTTATGGGCCGAGTTGTAGTCCCCCCAAAATTCACATGAAGAAATCCTAATCCCAGCACTTCAGAATGTGACTGTATTTGGAGATAGGTTTTTAAAGAGATAATTAAGGAAAAATGAGGTCCTCAGTGTGGGCCCTAATCCAGTATGACTGGTATCCTCATAAGAAGAAGAAATTTGGGCACAGACAAGTACAGAGGGAAGTCCATTTAAAGACACAGGGAGAAGATGGCCATCTACAAATCAAAGAGAAAGGCCTCAAAGGAAACCAACCCTGCTAACACCTTGATCTTGGACTTTTAGCTGCCAGAACTGTGGGAAAACAAATTTCTTGTTGAAGCCACCCAAGCTGTAGTACTTTGTTATGGCAGCTTAACAAACTAGTACAGTGAGGGAATTTGACAAAATTTCATTGGTTACTGGTACACTGACCTAACATGCTGTGTGGCCCAACACAAATGAAACCATAAGACAATAGTTCCCAAATATTTTAATTTTGAAATCAATATACTTAATGGCTGATGACCCAGTATCTTTGGTGTCCTCTAACCACATTAGCATTCTATAATTTCAAATGAAATCTATACTTTAAAAAACAATGTCAAATTTTGTCATAATATCTGACTTTCAGGCAGACTTTTAATGTTAGTACAATTTAAAATGAAAAGACATTAGCATTTTAATGTAATACTGAATAATTCTCTGTGGAATTTATCTTTTACATTTTTTTCCTTTTAAGCAAAAATAGATTTACAGTTTATAATGGTAAAGACTCTACTACTTTAGAATCAAAGCCAAATCAGTAATACTTAATAATTCAGGGAAAATTTAGATAAAATCCCTAGACAAAGGTAAACTGATATTCTTATCTACTCATAAAATTATTTTTGAATTGCAAATGAACCGCTATGCGTGGCTAATTTAGGAAGAAAAACTTTTTTTTTTTTTTGAGACTGAGTCTCGCTCTGTCACCGGGCTGGAATGCAGTGGCGTGATCTTGGCTCAATGCAACCTCCACCTCCCAGGTTCAAGCGATTCTCTGGCCTCAGCCTCTTGAGTAGCTGGGACTACAGGCACGTGCCACCACATCCAGCTAATTTTTGTATTTTTAGTAGAGATAGAGTTTCACCATGTTGGCCAGGATGCTCTCGACCTCTTGACCTCATGATCCACCTGCCTTGGTCTCCCAAAGTGGTGGGATTACAGGCGTGAGCCACTGTGCCCAGCCAGAAAAGCATTTTTAATAGAATTTTGATAGCTCTTAACTGAGATCCTAAATCAAGGACTTAGAAATGAGGTATCATAAAGAACAGTAAGATTTTAAAGCTCTCAAAATTATATATGATACAAATAAAGATTGTAACAGTATTTAATCATTGTTTCAAACTTTATTACTTAATGAAACAGTTTCTATATACTGCTTCCAATTACTTTAATCCTTTTTTCTCATTAAATTTTCTTTGTTGTTCTTCAGTTGAGCTGAGATACTTTTAATTACTTTTTATTAACTGCTTCCAGAAACCGTAACAGGTGCAGGAATAGATTGATGATATCCAAGTAGAGGCTGATGGCAGCTAATACGTACTCTTCAGGTGACAGTTTATGCATCAGTGAGTGTGTGTCATAGATGATGAATCCACAGAAAAGAAGGGCTCCTGCAGCGGCTAAGACCAACTCCATTATCTCACTATAAAAAAATAACTATAGGGAAGAGATTAAAGAAATATGTTTATATTTGAGAACAGTATTAACAGGACTTAACTTACTTCTTCTAATGATTTACTGCTACATTACACATTTGACAATGGTATACAACTTTGAATACAAATGTTAAAAGCAGAAAAAGGCAAGGCAGGTCCAAACTTGCCTCTGTTGGATGGAAGGATGAATGAGTGGTTATATTCCATTAAACTAAATTACTCACTTTGAAAAACAGCATTCCAAATATAAATTATTTTAAAATATATTTCGTTTTTCACAATTAAATGTGCCACTGGAGCTTGGCAGTTGTAAGCGAGGGCCTCTTTCCATGAATTTAATTCATTTATTCATTCATCTTTTTTTTCAGTCAATAATAAGGACCAACACAAGACCCTGATTTTCTAAAGGGATAATGCTATAATCATTCTATATACAAATGTTCTGGATAATTATAACTAAGTGTCCTATCATAAGAGTATCTCTTATAGCTTTTTGAGGTTATTTATATTGACACAGCCAGAATTATATTTCAAGTTAACCATTATAACATAACTTACATTCAAGAATCCTGACAGGCACAGTATCCACAAAAGAGCAAAGAGCCTATAAAAATACAATTTTAGTAATTTACAATATTGTTCCTTACAAAAAAAACTTTGTAAACCCATTCAACACTTTCTGAAAAAAACATCCATCTGGATTTTTTGCTGAAGAATAACTAAAATGTAAGAATTTGTAAACATACAATGAATATAATGCCCATCTTGGATCTTTTTTTTTTTTTTTGAAGAAATTGAAAGAACAGCTATTTATTCAACATTTGTCTTTATGGTATACAAACCTAGTTAACAGTATAATTTGTGAAGTTTTGGAACATAAAATACAGATAAAAGCAGAAATATCATTACAAGTATTTTAATTCAGAGATCTACAAAAACTTTTAGAAAATACATAAACAAATGAAATATGATTGCACTTTTAAACCAAGTAATAACAAATTATTCTGTGAACATGTCTATCAAAGTTCACAATGTACTTTCCATTTTATTCTTATGTATTATGGAACTTAACTGATGGACACATCTGACACTGCTATAATTTTATGAGTTACCATTCAATTGTTATATATAGAGAGTATAAATTATATGAGAAAGGACATCCAAGAAGTCAGTCTTTTGTAATAAAATATGGGACTTATCAGCTACTTCAGGTCACAGGGAATTACAGAGGCCAAATTTATCCTCCTTTCTTAAATAAAATCAGACAAAATATATGAAACAACAGTTCTTGGACACTGGACAGCAAACAGCACAGGACAGGGATTCCTGAGATAAAGGATATAAAGAAAGTGAAGTCTATATTTGCCCCAGCTACAGAGGGTTTCCAGGCCACCATGTAGGGATAAGAACCCATACAGTCACTTACGATCTCCTTGAGTTGAGTAGACAAGAATTCAGAGGTCAGGGAAGCCAAGGTAGCTAGAATTTGCAGGGCAGAAAACCAGAAAGAAGAGAACTATCCATCAAAAGTGAGCACTCTGGTGTGTGCACAGGGTTCCCCTGGAGTCTGTAGCTACGTTCTGATTAATACATGCATGTTAATGAGGTGACCAAGGCTGGAGAAAGAACCACCATAGAGAAGCAGGCCGAACAATCCTCAAGAGTTCACACAGGACTGGGAATAGTTTGCATTCACACCAGCTGGAGTAGAAAGACCTCGTAAGACATGCACTGAGTAGTATGCTGAAGGGTACTTCTCAGCAGTACCCTTAGGGCCAAATGAGCCCCTAAGCTAAAAGCTGTTCTGGACCTGCCTAACAGAGCCTCAAAAGGTTTACTTTCCAAGGAACTTAACTGCATCCTAGGAGAACAATGCCAAATATATTTAAAGTTAATACAACAAAATTCAGCACCCAACCATGTAAAATGTATAATAACCAGCATCCAATAAAAAATTATAAAGGCATGCAAAAGAATGAAGGAAATATGACCCATAACAAGGAGAAGAAACAATCAATAGAAACAAATCCAGAAATGACACAATGATAGAATGAGTAGACAATAACATTAAAAAATATACTCCCTAGTTCAAGGAGATCGAGGAAAGAATGATCATGAGGAGAAGAGAAATGGAAGATACTATTTTTTTTCAAAAGACACAAATTCAACTGAACTTTCATTGATTAAAAATACAATATATGAAACACAAATATTCTGATTGGAATTAATAGCAGATGAGACACTGAAGAAGATTACTAAATTTGAAAACGCAATAGAAACTAACCAAAATGAATCGCAGAGAGAAAAAGACAAAAAAAAAAAAAAAACAGTGAATTAGGGGACAACATCTAGAAGTCTAACACAGATGTAACTGGAGTCTCAAGCAAAGGAGAAAGAAGGGGAGACAGATAAATGAAGAAATAATGGCCAAAAATTTCCCAGATTTGAGCTGTGCACAGTGGTGTGTGCCTGTAATCCCAGCTACTCAGGAGGTGGAGGGATCACTTGAACCCAGGAGTTCGAGTCCAGCCTAGGCAACACAGCAAGACCCCATCTCTTAAACAATTTTTTTTTCCAAATTTGATGAAAACTTTACATTGTCAGATCCAAGAAACAGAAGAAAAGTGGAGGGGGAGGGAACCACACCAAGAAATATTGTAATCGAATTACTGCAAACCAGTGATAAAGAAAAAATGGTAAAAGTAGCTATGTATGTGTGGAGGAAACATATACAGAGGAATAAATATAAGAAAGATGGTAGACTTCTTGTCAGAAACTACATAAGTCAGAGGACAGCGGAATGACATCTTTAAAATACTGAAAGCAAGAAAAAAAACCCCAAAACCTAGAATCTTACACCCAGCAAAAGTAACTTTAAAAAATAAAGACAAAGGTTTTTTTCAGACACGAAAGATGACCAACAGACAATAAGAAATGTTAGAAAGAAGTCCCTCAGTCAAATGATATTAGGTGGAAATTTAGATTTACATGAAGTGATGAAGAAGAGTAGAAATGGCAAATACATTGGTGAACATAAAAGGACTTCTATTTTTAAAATCCCTTTAAAAGATAATATAATTTTTAGTGCAAAAATAATAACGTATTATGGAGTTTATAACATGTAAAACTAAAGTTACGGCAACAATGGCACAAAGGTAGGGAAAAGGAGATACAAGTATACATGAAATGGTATATTATTTGAGGATAGACTAATAATTTAAAGTCATATATTATAAAACCTAGAGCAACCTCTAATTAAAAGAACTATAACTAATAAGCCAATAAAGAAGAGAAACACAACCATCTTAATAATCACAATAAATGTAAATGGACTAAATACACTAACTAAAAGCAGAGATGGTCAGATTAGATTTTTAAAAACCAAGATCCAGAACTATGATTTCTAAAAAAAAACCTTTTAAATATAAAGACACAAATACATTAAAAATAAAAGGATAGAAAAAGATATACAATGCTAACATGCTAACACAAATTAAGAAAGCTGGGGTTGCTATATTAATAACAAAATAGATTTTAGGGCAATGATATTACTAGAGCTAAAGAAGGTCACTTCATAATGATAAAGGGGTCAGTTCAAGAGTACAACACTCCTAAATGTTTCTGCATCTAAAAATGAAGTTTAAAATAATATGATGCAAAATTATAGAATTTACATAAGAAATAGACGAATCCATACTTGTAGTTGGAAATTTCAACACCCCTCTCACATTAATTGATAAAACAAGTAGGCAGAAAATTAGTAAGCAAATAGAAGACTTAACATTATGAACCAACTTTACCTAATTGACATTTATCAAATCATCCGACAGCAGCAGCAAAATGCACATTCTTGTCTAGTGCACAAAGAACATTTACCAAGATACCATTAAAAAATAAATAAATAAATAAATAAATAAATGCAAAAGGACTGAACTCATCATACAAAATAAGTTCTCTCACAATAACAGTTATGTATTGTAATGCTATTTGGTGAAATGAAGGCATGATGAGAATCTAGTCCTCAGCTGTCTCTCTGAAATGGCCCTAAAATTTCTCAGGATACATCTGGCATACCTAAGTGAGAATGAGGTATCATGCTACCTCACAATATAGATCCTTCAGGACTGAAAGGGACTTAGGATTTGCTTTTTCATTCTTAAAGCCTAGGGAAATTCCAAAGCTCCTGCACCATGGGGTATGGGGAAGGTGATATTAAGAACTTACAACATCCGAGACATTACCCTACTTGCAGGCTAACAAGTTAGCCTGGCACAGTTTCATGGATGCATCAAGCTCCTAGGTCTGACATAAAGGACAGTTTACAGTAATAACAGTAGTATCAGCATTTTTATGACAGGGCCCAGGTGATGCTAAGAGGGCCACATGACACCTACACACACAGTGGGTTGTGTTACAAGAGAGGAACCTTGAATTTAGGGAAGCAAGTCTTTTTTATAATGGAAAGTAAACATGCTTGCCCTCTGCTCTAGCGAGCACTATTTCTATCTTTCCAGGCTGTTCACTATTGGAAAAAAAAAAACCCTTAAAAAGATTGTCTGGAACAAAGAGCAGTCAGCACATCATTCACAAGACATTCAGAAACACAAGAGACCCATGAAAAATCCTCTCCAATTCTTGTAGGCTTCTAATAAGACATTAGGATAGGGCTGCCAGAGGTCACTGGACATTAATTTACTCTTATTCACTAACTGGACAAGATCCTACATTTGAGCCTGATCAGACACTATTGACAATACATATTAAAACAGATACCTTTTGTCCACTACAACATCCAAGTTGAAATCTGACACACTTAGGCTCCCTGGTTAAGCAGCATGCCCCACCCAGCGACCTAAGTGTACACACACTAAAATGGTTATTTAGGGTCACAGGCTCCATTTGGTAAGTTTCTGGTAAGAAATTCAGCCTAAGACTTGTCAGTTTCTAACAGCATTCTCTGTAGATACTGTAACAGGTAAAGATTTGAAAGTCATGTCCTACAAATATTCTGCCTAAGTTGTTAGTTCACTCTACTCTGACTCACATCTCATTAAATATTTAAGCATCAAAGAGAGCAAATTTTCTGAGAATATAGATAAGATATACCATGGACATAGTGCTGATTTTGCTATTCTAACAACTCCATCTAGAGGACTCACAAATCCTACCCTCTTCCTTCTCAACAAGAAGCACAGAATAAAAAAATAACTTACAGTGATATACCAGTAAACTGACTTTCTAGGAAAGAAAATGAGCCCTGATTTGTAGTGCTTCTTAATTTCTGTGGTGTACATACATCCTCCATGGCCTACTTTAAGCTTCCAGCAGTTTAACAACTGACTTGCAAGATGCCTCTCATAAGCTGGCACACGGCAACTCTAGCACACCAGTGACCAGTTGCCATGGTTACCATATGTAGTTCTGAGATTTAATTCCTTTTGTGGCAGAATTACCACAGGATAATGATGTTGTAAAGACATCACAGCTTTAAGTCAATCTATGAAGCACTGCCACCATTGCCTCATACTACCATACATCCAAACATTTAACACATTTCTTCAGTCCCTATTATGTCCCATGAACAGGTCAGAAGGAACAGCCTATAAACTTTTTAGAAAATATTTTCACAGAAAATCTTTTCCCTCGGTCTTTATATCCATTTTGGCGCAGCTTCCACAACCACTTTGGCTTTGAGGCATCACAGTAAGTAGTGCCATTATGTTTTATTTAAAATGCAATAAAGTGCTACTCTTAAGTAGCTGAATCTATGGCATACTGACCAAAGTATAATTATTATTAGGATTTTGCTAGAGAATCATTACATGGCAATATCCAGTAACTAACAGCAGTAGATGCGATTCAATGGAGAACTGGGCTGTATACCAAGAGCAGTAGTGAAGTGTTAAAGTTTTAAATATGTATACTGTAATCAAGTTTCCATTTTTGTATCATCCAACTGCTTGGTGGAAAAGAGGCTGGAAACTGGTAAGACTGGAGAATAGAGAAGCTGGTTGTAGTAATACAGGTAAGAGGCAATTTTGAAAGGGTTCCGTTTCCAGTAATACAGCAAATAAGAACTATTTCAGACTAATTACTGCCCCTGTCCCACCCCAAAAAACTACTGAAATCATGCATAAAAGAGAAAACAAAGAATACCTTCTTAAAAACATCAAATAACTGTCAAGGTAGAATGGAATTATCAAGTCAAAATCTAGGTAAAAGTGGAAACCCAAAGAAGTAATCATAGTACTGTAGCTGAATTTGCCCAACTACAAGAAAAGTCATCAATGCACTAAGCAGGGGTAAATTGGGGGGTGGGGGCAGAGAAGAACCATCCTGGGAAATTGTCACCACAAGCTATCCCTTTGCTGATTTGTAGTCTAACTGAGTAACACCTGTGTGGTTGGGAAAACATCGTAAGCCATGAATTTACTTTCAAGTGGACCTAATCCAATAGTTTTCCCAGATGCTAGGCAAAAACCCAAATACTGTATGGAAAAGTACACCTTCAACCAAGGCCTCAAAGAAATTCAACAAATAATTTTTCAAGGACAATTACATAGTCAAAAATAACTGAATACTTAAAGAAAATATCATAAGAATTATCAGAAACAGCAGACACAGACAGACGCACTTCAGAAATATCTGGTCTCAGATCTATATATGATCACTGTAATACCATTTTTATCAATCAATGTAAATTTATTATGAAGAGGCTGAAATACAAGGCAGGTTTACCAGAAAAGGATTTAGAGAGATGATACTGGAATTAATGAAAGGGAGGGAACGGTTGGAGACTGGGTTGAGAAGAGGAAGTAGAACAAACCTTTCATCATATATGACACACAAATATGTATGAAACATCCTTCCAAAGAAGGAAAACAGAAAATGTTACCTCTCCCTAAATCAAACTCTATTCTAATGAAACTATTTAAGCAGCTTGCACAATTGTCAGTGTTGGCTGACCAACTATATTTTATCTCAATAGAGACTTCTGGTGTTCTGGATTACCAGAATAAAAGGGGTGGGGGAGGAAAGAAAGTTTAGCAAGAGCAGACTTTCATAAATAGTGTTGTAACAAGAAAAAGAAAATGGTTGGGTGACTGCCAACAGGAAGCCACTGTGAGCTTAGAAAAGAGTCTATGCATTCCTGCCAGGTGAGGGCAATGCTGTACCATAATCCTAATATAAAAAGGATCATTCCGTATATTTGTTTGAGGAAGGATACAGGTTAATCTAGATGGATCAAAAGGTCTTAAAGTTCATGCAGACCCTTTCAATACCTGTACTAATTACAGCGCTTTTTCCACGAAGACGTAGATGGTCTTGGTAACATTTATGCTAAGACAAAGACTGAAATAATTTCAGTAAATTCCATAAGGTTAATAAAGCATACAAGCTTAAACTCTCTGGAAAGCTTATTATTATTTTTTTTTAATTCACTTCCCTTTCACTATAGGAGAGAAGCAAATAAGTCAAAGCCACTTTCCATTTCTGTGTATGTTCTGGGAGTAGGACCTGGCCCTAGTACTCAAAGAGATGATCTCTTATTACCCTCCATTTTAAAAGACAGTACCCAAAAATAACAGTGTAGCACATTCCTCAAAACCACCTATAATAATTAAAGACATCTATCTATTATATCCAAGAATATATACAACTTACCCTGCTCCAAATTTGCTGAAATCCCTCTTAGATTGTAGAGTATACACAGTCAAACCAAAAAATACTGTAGTAGTCAGTATGAAAGCTTGCAGAATAATATATACATCATAGAAAGTAACTGTAAAATTAAAACACTGATCAACATGCATATAAACATGCTCAATACAAAACAGCTTTTTCTGGCATTTTACAGAAATGCTTCATTTTGTCCTATACTTTATGCCAATAAAAACAATTAGAAAAGATTTCTTATCCATCCTTGACTACATGGGTACAGTGAAACCACACCCATAATGCAATTAACAGTCTCCAAAAAATTCATTCATACAAAATCAGAGGTCACATTATTACCAAGTTAATGAAATGACTGGAGAGCTATTACGCCTGTAGACAGTTTGGAGTTTTACAGGTATGGCAGAGTGATTCTCAGCCATCTCTGTCCCAGGCACAGTTTACCACCATCTGTGGTGATTGTCCATTATGGTTTAAATATCAATAGGGATGACTCTGGGTCTCCTGCCTGGATGGGAATTCCTGGACAGTAGCAGCAATTCCAGCAATCATCTGGTTAGTTATACTTGGTTTATCAGCCCAGATCAAGGAAATTGGGAAAGAAAAATATTGGGGCTGTCTGGGGTTGCCTACGATTCACTTACCCTGCAGAGGACAGAAACCAACCACTAACTGCTTTATATCCAAATGTGTATTATCTTGGAGTACATTATTTTGGGGTTTACTGAATATATGCCAAATTCCTTTCTGTAATTTTAGAATAATCATCCAGTCAATTATGGCTATTGTAATAAAACTCCTTAACATTTTAATAAATTGCAAAGTTATAACCTCTTGGAGGTTAACTGCTTTGAACCCAAAGCCATTTAAGTAATTTTTAATTTTTCAGAGAGTAATTATTCATGTTCTTTCTATCCTTAAATGCTACATGATTGGAATTTCTCTGTTTATGCCATTACAGGATTAAGAAGGTGAACATGGAAAAGATAAGACATGAAGTCCATTTTGCTTCTTGTCAGTAATTTAAGTATATGATTAGGTTGAAAAGATATTGCAATTACTGAGGAAAATAATGTTCTCAGATTACCTCATCTATGTTTTTCTACCCCCAATTCCAATAATCCTGAAATGAATCTCTCTCCTACATTCTTTATACATAGTAGGGGCTGGAGAAGGGAGAGATGGATTTGATAACCTTAATAGTAAGTAACATTAATAATAAGTAAATATTAATAATACTTCCTATGTTAAGAAGCTTCAATCCTATTATTTATTACTATTTATTTATATTGATTCTTTTAAAAAGAGATTACAAAAACATACAGATTAAACAAAACTGGCATAGAAAGGTTAAAAAACTAATGACAAAATAGGAAGAGTTAACTATAAGGATAAACAACTTGCTGTTATGGAGAGTAATAATTAACTCTGACCTTTTTGGTACCAAGGTTAACCATTTTGAGACAATCAGAATTTCTATTCTTAATTTACTGAAATTTTTTATTTGAGGCATTACATAGGGTAATCAAGTAATTGTAACAGAAGCGGCCTTCAAACATATATTTAACATGAAATACAGAGCAGAGATGACCACTGTTTCTTGCAGTGCCATTTGATAAAATGAGGATATAATGTTAAAGCATAGTTCGGCACAGGCCAGTTAAAGGAGTTAAGCTCATACATATGATCAATGTATGTGGCTCAAAACACATGTTCTCAGTTACTTGAGGATACCTTTAAATTAGGGAAAAGTTTAGCTATAGTTGTCTTATTTTTCTAAATGGGTAAACAAATGAAATACTGTTCTCCATTCCTTTTATTTTTCTTTTCCACTTATAAGCTCAGCCGAAATATGTAAAGGATAAATATCTGACTTTTGCTTATACTTTAGGAATTCTTCGTCCTATGCTATATTTCTGAAATATGATATACCATGATGTTAAACTTTAGCCCCAAATACCTTTTTACCTGAAAGATTTATCTAAATTAAAAAGTTATTATAACATATAGAAATGCAATTACGGCTTACCAACAACTGCCACAGTCAGAGCTTCCAACAGCGTCTAATGAAAAGAAACTTAAATTAATGACTGTAAAATTTATACTATCTCATGTACATTTTCTAATTTCTAGCAGCTTAATGTGATCCCATATGAATGATCTCATTTTAGCTTCAAAGCAGCCCTGCGAAGTATACGGGGCAGTTAGTAAACCCACCATAGTGAAAATGAGACCTCAATATATTGAGTGAGAATATTTACATTCTAATTGTGATACTATGACTCTTTAAGCTCTAATCGCATATTCGTAACAGGAAGACTATAAATATAGAACATTCTATTTTTCTTACTGTGTAATATAAATAAACATACAATTGCAAATTATGTGCACATTTATAAAACCTCAATACCTCACACAAACATAGGAAGAATAAAATATTTAGGTAGTACTTTGGTGTGGGAGTCTTGAAACTGTTTCCCAATATTCATTCTCTCTTTCTTCCCTAATAACAGAATTTTTACCTGGACACATGGCTGTTCAGATTAAACTGCATTTTTTCAGTCTCCTTTGCAGCTAGGTCTGACTACGTAACGATACTCTAGCCAATTTAATGTGACTAAGATAGGAATTCAACTTCTGGATTGTGCTCTAAAAACAAAGAAAGACTTGCTCTGCCCTTCCTCTTCTCATTTGTTCGTATTAATAACTGGATACTCTGTGGCTGTGGGAGTGATCTATCTTATACCATATGATCTATCATATGCCACTCTAGGAATGCCTGGCCCTTAGCAGAAGCGTGGGCCCTTGTCACCTTCACTAAATTGTCATTCAAATTTTTACATGAAGAGAAATAAACTATCTTGTTTAAGCCATTGTTATTTTGTCACTGTTTAAGTCGTCAGAAGTAGCTGAACCCATATCCTAAATAAAAGACTTGGGGATACTGAGCCATGTCCTCTAGCCTCTCTTTCCCCTTAATTACAGTTATCTTTATTTTGTCTTATATCCTTACTCTAGATAGATTTTATCAATCATCTGATAGACCATATCACAAAGGCAAAGCCAGAAATAAAGGCAGTGGCTGTATAATCATACTCCTGGTAGAAGCATCCCTGTACTCCACCCTACCTGATATCAGGAAACCATCAGCACCAGGGCAAAAATGGTATTAGAAATTGTACATAGACGTGGAGGCAATGGAACTGCTGTCACATTTTAATGCTTTTAGTAGTGCCAGCAAAAATGGTAGCAAAAGATGATAGAAATTTTTTTCTGGGCTGGGCATGGTGGCTCACACCTGTAATCCCAGTACTCTGGGAGGGCGAGGCAGGTGGATTGCTTGAGTCCAGGAGTTTGAGCCCAGCCTGGGTGACACAGCAAAACCCCCTCTCTACTAAAAATACAAAAAAATTAGCCAAGGATGGTGACATGCGCCTGTAGTCCCAGCTACTTGGGAGGCTGGGAGGTGGGAGGATCGCTTAAGCCCAGGAGGCAGAGGTTGCAGTGAGCCAAGTTCGCGCCACTGCACTCCAGCCTGGGTGACAGAGAGAGACCCTGTCTCAAAAAAAAAAAAAAAAAGAAAGAAATTTTGTTGGGGTGGGGGGGCAACATGATTATACTATATTCTTGCTATTTATGACAAGATTTTAGGAAAGAAATCCCATACACATTCAAGTATCTAAGGAAACAGGATGGTATAAATAGGAGTTAAGATAAGACCTAAGACTAGGAAAACATGATAATGCCCCTTTAAAACATATACACACATGCTCCTTGAGTTACAATGGGGTTACATGCCAGTACACCCCACTGTAAGTTGACAATATCGTTAAGTCAAAAATGTAGCTCAGAGTGTCTTTGGTTAAAGAAATCACCAATGCTTAAAGTCTGAAATTTCGTGGTTGCATATTGCTTTGACACCATCATAAAAGTGGAAAACCTTAAGGTGAATGATTCTAAGTCGAGGACTGACTGTCTGTCTGTCTGTCTGTCTATGTGCATGCATACACACACACACACTCCTACTAGGGCAAGATAAGATTCACTTCCTTTCTTATCTTGGTGGATCAGGACCAAAAAAACCCCTAACGTTAAAGGTCCCTGAGTAATTTAAGGAAATGTATTGTACATACTTATTTGTTAAACCATTTTTAGCTATGGGCATGATGAATAGATTTAACAATCAGTGACTATCTTGCCTATAAGCATTTGGTTGATGCTTTTCTAGTGGGACCTCTCCCTGCTGGGCAAAAGTTGAACTACACCCTCTTCCCACACAGAAATCAGTCTTTCTGAGAGGAGGCTACATGTAGATGTGAAGAGGAATTCTATATGGCCGCCTTTTTTTGTATACTTCCTCTTTCCTGAGACATAGCTGACTAGGCCAGGAGTTGGCTCTTACCCAAGGCCTGGCAACCCATATATTGACTAACTGCCTACAATGTGACCTGTGCCAACAACCAAGTGTACCAATCAGATTCTTTCTCTCTCCTTCCTTCCCTCCTTCCTTCCTTCCTTCCTTTTCCTTTCTTCCTCCCTCCCACCCCCCTCTTTCTTTTTAAGACAGGGTCTCACTCTGTCACTGAGGCTGGAGGGCAGTGGCGCAATCTCAGCTCACTGCAACCTCCACCTTCCGGTTTAACTGATCCTCCTGCCTCAGCCTCCCAAGTAGTGAGACTACAAACACGTGCCATAACATCTGGCTAATTTTTGTATTTTTTACAGAGACAAGGTCTCACTATGTTGCCCGGGCTGGTCTTGAACTCCTGAACTCAAGCAATATGCCTGCCCCGGCCTCCCAAAGCGCAGGGATCACACAGGCGTGAGCCACCATGCCTGGACCAGATTCTTTCTGACTCAGGAATCTGAACTCAGAGATTGAAGCAATGGCAGTGGGAGCTAAAGTTAAATGACTCTTTGGGGGCAAACAATGGGTCATATAAAAATTAAAGACAGAAAAAGGGAAAACAATGTGTAAGGACAACTGAGGTAGAGAAGAGATGTAATAGAACGAGGGAGAGGAGAACACAGACTTTCGTCACTGAATTTCCTATGATATCATCATTTCTGGAATCTTCCTCCAGTTCTCCAGTTCATCTTCTTGAAGAGGATTTGGATTGGTGGGTTCTCAAGCTCTTACATCCTTAAACTCCTTGTTACTTGCGATAACTTGAGTTAGGATTGACAATCTTGCAAACAAAAGTGCTTAAGATTTAAATGAATAATCTTTCCTATTACTGAAACTTACGAAGTCAGCAGCTTTTCTTTATCATTTTAACACAAACTCATTATCAGAATTCACAAACGTTTTTAGTTTAAAGCATTTTAATCTAATCAATAGCTTTTCCCACTCGTATTTGACTTTTCCCACTCGTATTGTTTGTTTGAGATGGGGTCTCACTCTGTCACTCAGGCTGGAGTTCAGTCACGTGATCTCAGCTCACTGCAGCCTCCACCCCACAACCCCATTACAGTGATCCTCCCACCTCAACCTCCCAAGTAGCTGGGACTACAGGTGCACACCACCATGCCCAGCTAATTTCTGTATTTTTTTGTAGAGATGGGGTCTCACTATGTTGCCCAGGCTGGTCTCAGATTCCCGGACTCCAGCGATCTGCCCACCTCAGCCTTCCAGAGTGCTGGGATTACAGGCATGAGCCACTGCACCCACCCAAGTATTCTTAATATTAGTTTGGAATGTTCTGAAGTAAATTTTTAGGTTAGAATCTAGTCATACTAGATGAGAAGACGTAAAATAATTTTTTAGACACATAACTTGAGGCTTATCCCCTTATTCTGGTCATATTCTAAACTGAATTTTCATAAGTGGTAGTTTGGGTTTTAATTTTCACAACTATCTCAACACACGACTTAAAGTTGGGTTCTCCCAACTATAATTTTGAAAAAAGTTACTAATGCACATAATTTGAGCAAAATGGTTCTTTAAAAGACCAGAGTAGTAAGATAATAACAAAGAAGAGTTAATAATAAAGAGTTTAAATGTTATGAAATTAAAGCCACAACATAATTTTCTCCCAAGAAAATAATAGAATATTAGAGGTAGAAGGTATCACAAGGATTTATCTACTTTAATATTCTCATTTTACATATGAGAAAACTTAGGCACAGAAAGGATAAATGCCTTGCCAAGTGTCACATAATCAGATAGTAGCAAAGCCAGGTCATCTGATTCCAATTCAGCATTTTTTCCACTACATACTAATATTAATAGAAAAACCTTTGAAACTAATAAACTGTTAAAAGTTTTAAAAGACTATAAAATTACAAGTAGTTTCCAAAGTACTCTAAAAAAAACTCATTAATTTTGTTCTGCCACTGTTATATATGTATTATATATGCATTTATTTAAAACTCAAGAATAATTGTTAAGGGAATAGAGAAAGTCAGAGTACTCACAAATCCAAAAAGTAGGTACAGGTTAAGGGGATACTTATGTCTGTTTAAAGTCAATGCAAAAATCAAACCCAGAGATCCGAGGGCAAACAGCAAAATTAAGGCAGGACTGAAAGACATAATATTAAGTGTTTCAAGTTAAAGAAAAAATAGCATGAGCAGTATTATCCAATTTAATAAAATTTATCTATTTTATATGTTTATGAAAGTACAGGGAAAAAAATCTGGAATGATCCACACCAAACTATCAAATTATTTTATATCTGGAAAATTTGAGGAGTACAAGGTAGAAACGAGCCTCAAGACAAAGAAAAGAGCCCAAAATGAACGAGGGAAACTTTTTCTTTTTACCATATAAACTTCTATCATATTTGAATAATGTTTGCAATTAGTATACTAATATTATACAATAAAGAAATTAAATAATAACAACTACTTTTTTAGGGTATTTGCCATATGGCTGTAATTTAAATTAAAGAATTGTACCTCCAATAGCAAACTAATAGTTCAAGACTCCCCTTTGGTGGGGAGAAGGGAGGACAGAAATTCTCTACTTCTATGAAAATATTCATTAGTTCTCCTTTCCTTTAATATAACGAAACTGTATCATGGAAATAATTATGATTCATCCCTGATTAAAGATCAGGGATGAATCATGTGGAGCTCTTTTGAAAAGTTCCCGGTGAAATTATGCTAGTCATGAGCCAAAACTAAAATGAACGCACATTTATTTTTCAAGTACTGTCTTAGGCTTTGAGCACAGGGAATATAGTCTAATAAAGTTTTTAAAAATTAAGACTTTTAAAAATGGCATGCAGTAAAAATTCTTAATTTTTACTGAGGGTTTAACCCTAAGAAACTGAAGCTAAAAAGTTCAGAGGTAAATACCATGTTGTGGAGTATTTTTCTTCATCAAAAACAAAACTAATCAGACTTATAAGAGTAAATGAACCTTTTTTACATTTTAACCTCAAAAGTTAATAGAAAAAAAGTGGATTTTGTTTATGCCTTTTTGATCATATGCAATGTCTGAAAATCATTCATTATCATCTCATTACCTTACCTCTCATGTACAAATGTCCGTATAGACTCAAAGTATAAAAAAACTGTTGAAGTCACTGTAGTTAAGAGAACCTGCAGAGAAAGAATGCTGTAGACTTTTCTTAGAAAGGCTAAAAGAGAAAAAAAAATACATTACTATTTTCTTAAGCATTTATCGTAGAACAGTAAAATCAAATTTCCTCTTTAAAAAATTGTTTTTTACATGTATTCTTTCCTAATTTTCCTCCTAATAATGTAATGTATAACTAAAACTAGACAAGAATACAAAGCTTCCAAAATAATTTAAAAATTTTAAGAGATATCTAAACCTGTCTCCAAAAAGCATGAGCCTAAAAAAATTAGTGGGCCAAAATGTAAATGTTTTCATCAAAATGAAAAGTGTATTAAATGCCTAGTTGTACCCAGCAGGATACAACATAGCAAAAGACTAAAAGCAGAACATTTTAAAAGAATGATTATATCTTGAATCTGAAAAGGAGAAATAGAAAGCATATAAACGTAAGATTTTTTATGTCTTAATTTCAAAAATAGTAAAACTATTTCCCCCAAATGAAACTTATCCTGAAAAGGCAAGTAATATATAAACTTACTTTCACTTATCTATTATTATTTCTCATTTATAGTATCCCTGCCTCTAGTTTCTATACAGTAGAAAATCCTTTCATAATATTTTGTTATCAATACCCAGAAATCACCTCTAAGGCTTAATGATTCAATGCTTATTATTAAAGTCTTCTGATATACAGTGATGCAAATAATACAATGAACTTCCAAGAACTCATTACCACCTTCAGAAATAAAACATTAATAACAGTTCCCACCTTCTCTCTATGATATCCCTCTCCCTTCACACTTCCGGCTAACTACAAATGATCTTTCAAGATTCAGCCTTTCTCAGTTCCCCATTCTGAATTAGATGTTTCTCCTTCATGTTCCTGAGGAACCCTAAACATAACACTAATCACTTTATAATTGATAAGTCTACTTTTCCATCACTGCCATTAGATTGTAAAGACCGAAAGCTCCCTAATAATCCGGAAGAAGCCTAATTCATTTCCTTACTCCCACCACTCAGCCTAGTGGATGGCACTGAATAAACACTCATTAAATTTTATTTGCTTTTAAATAAATTTTTATTAAATTAATGAAGGGTAAATTTTACTAGTCAGGGAAGAGAAAAAGTATTATTCTGAAATGAAACAGAATAATGGAGCCACTGCTTAGAGGACTGTGCTTAGGCAGGCAATAAAAATCATGTTGAATGACTTTTACTCAACAAAAGAAAATGTGATGTTGTCTCTTGCCTATCATCGCAATGCTCATGGTAGATGAGCATTAGATGGTGGATGTTCCTTTTGAAAAACATTCCTACTAAATACCTGGCTTTCCAAGGAAGGGTGAGGTGCTTTGATGGCATGTCAGCCAAATATCAAGTTAAAAAAAACAAAATCTTTCAGAGGAATAAGGGAATTTTCATGAATACTGAGGATTTAATCATCAAAATTCCCAAATATTAAATCTTAATTTTTCCCCCTGGCACTCTTCCCAAAATCTAGAGTGAGTTTTTCCTCATGTCTTAAACAGATTTTACTGGGCATATAATTTAACCACTGACTCATAAGAACACTGAGTATCCATTGTATTTTGGCTTAGAGATAAACAGTTCTCAACTCCACAACAGATCTATGACTTACTTTCTTAAAAAGGCCCTGATGTCTGAATGCTTTGGGAGGTCATTTCTATCTTTTTCATAAAAGCAGAGTAAAGAATATACTACTGGCATGGACAATGTTATTTGGGCTATCTTTCTGCAAATTTAATTATTAAACCAAAGGTCAAGCCATTACACCTGCAAGGGATTTTCTGGGCTATGAGAAAAAAAAATCATATTCTTTACACTACAGCCTCCATGTCCTGGATTCAAGCCATCCTCTAGCCTCAGCCTCCCAAGTAGCTGGGAATATAGGCCCACACCAGGATGGGGTGTGTGTGCGCGTGTGTGAGAGACAGCGAGAGAGAGGCAGGGTCTCACTCTGTCACCCAGGCTTAAGTGCAGTGGCATGATCATGATTCACTGCAGCCCCAATCTCCAGGGCTCAAACTCAGCCTGCCCAGTAGCTAGTACTACAGGTGCATGCCACTACACCCAGCTAATTTTTTTGTATTTTTTGTAGAGATGGGGTTTCACCACATTCCCAGGCTGGTCTTGAACCCCTGGGCTCAAGTGATCCACCCACCTTGGCCTCCCAAAGTGTTGGGATTACAGGCATGAGCCACCGTGACTGGCCCTGGAATGTATTCTTTACTTTTGATACCCTATTATGTACCTCATATAACTCAAACCCAATCCATATGATATATATTCTCAAGCAGCGGAAGTCAGTGTTATTTCACCATTTTGTAAAACTGTTTTACAGTTCAAAACAATGTGCACATTAAGATCTAATGTTTATTTGTATATGTGTGTATGTATGCAAGTGCATATGTAATAAAAGACTTGAATAATATACATCCAGGTGTTCATATACCCTGGGCAGTATTACTAAGGATAATTTTCATATTCAGTTATTTACTAATCTGTGTTTTTTAGATACCAGCAGTACGTATTACTACTGCAATTAAAAACATTTTAAAGAAACTTGTGCTAAGCATTTTTTTTTTTTTTTTTTTTTTTTTTTTTTTTTTTTTTTTTTTTTTTGAGACGGAGTCTCGCTCTGTCGCCCAGGCTGGAGTGCAGTGGCGCAATCTCGGCTCACTGCAAGCTCCGCCTCCCGGGTTCACGCCATTCTCCTGCCTCAGCCTCTCCGAGTAGCTGGGACTACAGGCACCCGCCACCACGCCCGGCTAATTTTTTGTATTTTTAGTAGAGAGGGGGTTTCACCGTGGTCTCGATCTCCTGACCTCGTGATCCTCCCGCCTCGGCCTCCCAAAGTGCTGGGATTACAAGCGTGAGCCACCGCGCCCGGCCTAAGCCTTTAAGTTCATACTAAAAAATTATCCTTATGCCGATATTCCAGACCATAACTTTTTCTATACTCTAGTATCATAAGCCAAATCCCAGGCAAAAGCAGTATTGACACCCATTGTGAATAATATAAAAAGTAGCAAAGGACATGCATATACAACTTTCAGGAAAATATAAAAGATTCGATATGAAAAGAATACTAGTCAAACAGCAAGATTTTCCAATTTTTGTTGAGTCCTGATTTCTTCCCTTCTATTTGACATCTCAAAATTTAACATGGCCAAAATTGGAGCTCTTCATTTATCCAAATTTGCTGTTCTCCCAGTCTTCTCATCAATAACCAGCACCAACATCCTCCAAGCCAAAAGCATAGAAGTCATCTTTGATTGCCCACTCCCTGTTCCCAATCTATCAGCAACTACTGTAGTTCTACCTTTGAAAGTACAACGCATCTGCCTCTTTTGGTCTCCTCTGCTACCTCCCTAGTCAAAGTGTGCCTAATCTCTCACCTGGACCACTGGAGGAAGCTTCTAATTGGTCCCCATGCTTTCACTCTTGTCCCACCTATTTCTCCACACACTCTGTCAAAGTGATCTTTATGTAAAGTAAACCATATCATGTGACTCTCTGCTTAAATACTTAAATAATCGTTTCACTTAAAATAAAATGTGAAAGATTTTATAGGACCTACAAGGTCCTACATGATGTAGAACCTTTCCAATCTCATCTCAGCACTCTCTCTCTTCCTCACCATGCTTTACCCACATTAGTCACTTTCCTGCTTCAGGGCCTTTGCACTTGCTCTTTCCTCTACTTGGAATGCCCTTTTCCTTCTTTACATGAAGTAGTGGTTTAAGGTAAGTCACAGTTCTTTGACACTCCCTTCAAGTGAGTCCTAACAAAAAGAATGATGCAAAAGTGGCAGAGTGCTACTTCTAAGACCAAGTCATAAAAGGCGTTATGGCTTCCTCCTGCTCTTTCTTGGATCATTTCCTCTGGGACAGTGTTTCTCAACCTTGTTTTCAGTATTCCCCACCTAAGTAGCCTTCCAAGTACTTTTTTCCTAATAGCCCCCTCAATAAAATTTTAATGCCACAAATATACTATATATCTGTTGTACCATCGCCCTTTGGAAGGATATATTATAAAATCTTAAGATTTTTTTTAGATCTTTACATCCAACTGTCATCTAATGGGGTCAGTAGCACCCCATTAAGAATGCATACTCAGGGAAGGCCAGCTATGTTGTGAGGAAACTAAGGGCACCCTATGGAAAAACACATGTGGGAGGAAAGTGAGGTCTCCTGCCAACAGCCAGTGAGAAACTAGGGACTCCTATGAATAGCCCTGTGAGTAGCCTGTCTGGGAGCACATCCTTCATCCCCAGTCAAGCCTCCAGATGACTGGCACTAGCCAATATCTTGACCACAACCTAGGACAAACTAAATTAAAACTACCCAGATTCTTGACTCTCAGAAACTGAGATAATGTTTATTCTTTTAAACCACTAAGGTTTAGGGTAATTTGTGACACAAACAGAATATATATCTTGGTACTTGGAAGTGGGGTGCTGCCATACCAAACACCTAAAATATGTGAGAGAGCCTTTGGAATCAGGCAATAGATGAAAGCTGGCAGATCTGTGAGATGAAGGCTAAAAGAGCCTTGAACAAACTGTTTGTAGAAAGTTAATGCCTTTGAGACTGCTGCAGGTGAGAGCTTAAAGGAAAGTGGGTAAAATTCTATGCAAACTGGAGGAAAGAGAATGCTTATTATATACTCAGAAAAAGTTGAGCAACAGTGTTAGCTATGTTAACATCAAAAGTAGAAAATGTGCTTAATGAAGTAGGTGATCAAACTAAGGAGACTCCCAGAGTGTTGAATGTACCTGCTGGCTTCTTGCTGCTTATACTAAAATACAAGAGAAGAGATACACAGCTAAAGGAAGAAATGTTAAAACGATGGGCCGGGTGTGGTGGCTCATGCCTGTAATCCCAGCACTTTGGGAGGCCGAGGCGGGCACATCACGAGGTAAGGAGATCAAGACCATCCTGGCTAACACGGTGAAACCCCGTGCCTACTAAAAATACAAAAACTTAACCGGGCATGGTGGCGGGCGCCTGTAGTCCCAGCTACTCAGGAGGCTGAGGTAGGAGAATGGCGTGAACCTGGGAGGCTGAGCTTGCAGTGAGTCGAGATTGTACCACTGCACTCCAGCCTGGGCAACAGAGTGAGACTCCGTCTCAAAAAAAAAAAAAAAAAAAAAAAGAAAGGTTTCTGACTCAGGTAATCAAAAAAATACATAAAGAGTATAATTGTAAAATCCTTAGTTAAGACCTCACAAATATCCAAAATTGTGCCTCAAAAAAACATTCAAGCCAGGTGCAGTAGCTCATGCCTATAATCCCAGCACTTTGGGAGGCCAAGGCGGGCATATCACGAGGTCAGGAGATCAAGACCATCCTGGCCAACATGGTGAAACCCTGACTCTACTAAAAATACAAAAATTAGCTGGGCATGGTGGCATTTGCCTGTAATCCCAGCTACTCGGGCTGAGGCAGGAGAATCGCTTGAACCAGGGAGTCGGAGGGAGTCAGAGCTTGCAGTGAGCCCAGATCACACCACTGCACTGCAGCCTGCGACACAGCAAGACTCTGTCTCAAAAAAAAAAAAAAAAAATTCAAACAATAGGGCTTTTGAGAAGCTTAAGGAAGCTGTCACTCAGCAGTCTCAGCCAAAGATCATGCTAAGACACTTTTGGGTGTGGCTTTTATTATTGAATGGAATGAAACCCAGTATGAATCACAAGACACCCACAAAGTTTTCTGAAGTATTATATTGGTAAAAATACCACCTCATATTATCCACCACTGGATGTTGAGTATGGCAGTACAGATCATTTGTCTTTTTAGGTTAAAAGTCTTTGAGGGGAGCTGTATTTAAGGAACTACACCTAGAGAGCTACACCCAGTGAGTTTCTTTTCTGCCTCAGCCTCCATACTGGGCTACAGGCCCCCCGCAGCCCGGTAATTTTTTGTTTTTTAATAGGGTCATCATGGTCTCGCCCGCCTCGGCCTCCCAAAGTGCTGGGATTACAAGCGTGAGCCACCGCACCCGGCCCCACCCAGTGAGCTTCAACAACACCTGGGGTTGATTTAGATGATGAGATTCTGAACTTTGAGATGATGCTATACTGGGGTATTTAGGAGGATCTTAATTTGCATACAGAAGACAATCTGTGACCAGAGGGAAGACTGTGGTGGTTTAAAATATGGCTACAGATTATTTGGCACTAGCTTCAAAAGGTGGAACCTAAATCCCCTCCCCTTGAGTATGGACTGGACTTAGTGACTTGCTTCTGATTAAAAGAATAAGGAAGATGTAATGATGTGTGTGATTCCATGACTAGGTCATAAAAGGCACTGAGACTTCTTCCTTGCTCTCCCATGGATTGCTTGCTCCAGAGGAAGTCAGCTGCCATGTCATGAGGACACTCAAGCAGCCCTATGGAGAGGTTCATGTGGCAAGGAACTGAGGCCTCCAGTCAGTAGCCATGGGAATGAAATTTCCCAAAAGCAGATCCTCCAGCCCAGTCAAGCCTTTATGTGACTGCAGTCCTAGCCAGCATCTTGACTGGAGCCTCATGAGAGACCCTGAGTCAGAACTACCTGGGTACGACCCTCCCAAATTCCTGACACTCAGAAACTGTGTGTAATAAATACTTGCTGTGTTAAACTACAAAATTTGGGGGCAATTTGTTACAAAGCAATAGACAGCTAATCTGCCTGGCTAGCTCCTTCTCATACAGTCTACCTGCCATCTCCCTTAAGAGTTCTTCCTCTGGCCATTCCTTAACTAAAACAGCTGCCACCCTAAACGCTAGTTTCTACTCACACCTGTTTCTTTTCTTCAGAGCTAGAGGGTTATTTATTTGCTTACCTCTTTAGGGTCTGTCTTTCCTACTGCCCCATCCAAATGACCACTATGGAGGACTGAGACACTGTCTGGTCACCACTAGATCCCTAACATCTAAGACACAGCCTAGTCAAGTTTTGTAAACAAAGGAAAATGCTCACCTTCACTCGCATAGCTAAAAGACATAGAAATTAACACATGATTACATTTTTACCTACCACAAGAGTCAGCAAAGTATGGCCCGTGGGCCAAAGCCAGCCCACTACCTGGTTTTGTAACTGAAGTTTTATTGGGACACAATCACACCCACTTATGTATCCTCTACAACTGCTTTTGCAGAATGGCAGAGTTGAGGAGCTGCAACAGATATCTTATGGCCCAGAAAGGTGAATATATTTCTTACTTGGCCCTTTGTAGAAAATGTTCACCATCCCTGATCTACCAGATTGCCAGAGATGAAAAAGTTTGATTATAGTGTGGCTAAGGGTGCAGAAGGTATCCTCATATATTGTTTGCTGAAGGTACAATCTCTCTGGAGAACTGATTAAATCAATCAAATTTAAAATGCACATACTCTTTTGACTCTATCATTTCACTTCCAAAAATTTATAGTAAAGTCATAATGGAGAAATTTACAAAGATATAGAAGGATGTTCCCTGAGGCACTATGTGAAGGAATTAAAAAAAAGGTAACAATCATCAAGTGGGGATGGTTAAATAAATTATGGTATATACATACTATGAAACTATGAAAGACTACTGCAGAATAAACTAGCTTAACAGACTATAATATATCACGTATATATTACAATAGACTAGTTATATATACTAGTTTAATCAGCACCGTAAAAGTGCTCAAGTAAGAGACTATACTCAGAAATTCATTCTCACATAATTTTTTTTTAATTAAAAAGTAAACTTTAATGTCAAAAATGCAAACTTGGGGAGGGCAGAAAGATCACACAGAAGGCTGTCACCTCACACTTGGAGGGTTGCACAGCGGCCGAGCAGAGGCGCTCCTCACTTCCCAGACGGGGCGGCGGCCGGGCAGAGGTGCTCCTCACTTGCCACACAGGGCGGCAGCTAGGCAGAGTAGCTCCTCACATCCCAGTTAGTTGGACGGCCGGGCAGAGGAACTCCTCACTTCCCAGACGATGCGGGGGGCCTGGCAGAGGGGCACCTCACTTCCTAGATGGGTGGCAGCTGGGCAGAGGCGCTCCTCACTTCCCAGACGATGCGGGGGGCCAGGCAGAGGCGCTGCTCACTTCCCAGACGGGGCGGCGGCTGGGCAGAGGTGCTCCTCACATCCCAGTCAATTGGGTAGCCCGGCAGAGGAACTCCTCACTTCCCAGACAGGGCGTCGGCCAGTCAGAGGCGCTCCTCACTTGCCCGACGGGCCTTCTCACATAATTTTTTAGTAGCTTCATGATTTGTTGTTTTCCACCAATGAACCTTGACATTTTAGATACATATTATTCAAAAAGTATCTTTCAGAAAATGGACACATTACAAGCAGCTAGTTTGCTTTGTTTTGTTTTGAGACAGAGTCTCGCTCTGTCGCCCAGGGTGGAGTGCAGTGGCACTATCCCGGCTCACTGCAAACTCCGCCTGCCAGCTTCAAGTGATTCTCCTGTCTCAGCCTCCTGAGTAGCTGGGATTACAGGTTGGAGTGCAGTGGCGCGATCTCGGCTCACTACAAACTCCGCCTGCCAGCTTCAAGTGATTCTCCTGTCTCAGCCTCCTGAGTAGCTGGGATTACAGGCACACGCCACCACGCCTGGCTGATTTTTTGTATTTAGGTAGAGACAGGGTTTCACCGTGTTGCGTAGGCTAGTCTTGAACTTACGCAATCTGCTTGCCTTGGCCTCCCAAAGTGCTAGAATTACAGGTGTGAGCCACCACACCCAACCACTTTATTTTTTTTGGTGGAGCATTTTTAACCTTTTAAGTAGTAACGCACCGAAGACAAATGAGAACCACTTATTTAGTACTGGTGTAGTCAGCTTAAGTTACCAACCTAGTGATAAGGACTCCTAATAAAATGCTCCTCCATAATTTAAATATTTGTGGTGAACAAATACTGAGTATCTGGTATTGCAATCAGCACTCTTATAGTGACGTGAGGGACGTAGAAGTAAATCAAGAATAAAATTAATTCTTTCCTTAAAACAGTCTATAGGCCAGGCGCATTAGCTCATGCCTGTAATCACAGCGCTTTGGGAGGCCAACATTGGAGGAGTATTTAAAATAATTGCTTGACCCTTAAAACCACTTGATATAGTTGGAAGAGCAGCAATTATGCCTCTTTTACGGATAAGGAATCTAAGAATCAGAAAGGCAAAGTAACCTGCTTCTCTACATTGCTGTCAACCAGGACTGTGTTTAATTTTCAGACCCTTAAATCCAGGGCTGTTTCTACTACACTGTACTATTCCCCAGCATCACTAAAAAAAAGGCCATTCTTCTCACCATAATGTATGGCATGCCATTCCCACCTTTCCATGCCTCATCACAAATTCTGTCTCCCCCATCTCCACCCCATGAATTCCCTTCACAAACAGTAGATCTCTCTTGCCTGCAGTTTTGCTTTTCAAGGTTTCAGTTACGCCACGGTCAACTACAGTCTGGAAATATTACCTACAATGAGATATTCTGGGAGAGAGAGACCAATTCATGTAACTTTTATTATAGTATATTGTTATATTTGTTCTATCTTATTAATAGCTATTGTATTAACACAATATGGAATGCATTTGCCACAGATAAAGAGGGACAACTGTATGCAAACTCAGCCCTCCACTGGCATTTCACTTCCTTTTACAGCTCTCCTAGATTATTCCAGTTCACACTGTAAAAGTGATTATATGTCATACCCAACTAAATCACAGTCGAGGGGCCGGGGGAAAACTCATTCGGGGTGAATAGCCTGGTTTTACCTAGCAGCTGC
Source organism: Hylobates moloch (assembly GCF_009828535.3). Taxonomy (NCBI): domain Eukaryota; kingdom Metazoa; phylum Chordata; class Mammalia; order Primates; family Hylobatidae; genus Hylobates; species Hylobates moloch. The sequence continues at coordinate 66,210,676 of NW_026652287.1, forward strand.
TTAAACAACCTGCTGTGACTAGCAAAATAGTTGTTTGCCAGTTCCCAAACACTTCTCTAGTGCCAATGAAGGTTCTTGCAAAGTGATACATAACATTGTTCTTTCTAATAAAATCCCCAACCTTCTCTTTGTTCCTCAGACATACTGCAGACAACCCCGATCTGCACATATACCCCAAGTTGCAATTTTGTTATTCCCAAACAAAATGTTTAATTTATAGCTTTGTCTCTTTATTTTGTTTTCAACAACACACTCTTGATTCCTTCCCCAAACTCCCTCCAAACTTGGCACTTTAGAATTTAATTATGCTGCTAGCATAGATTAGTTTGGCTAGTGGCCAACCTAACTAATGCCTTAAGAACAGTGACTGTGACTTCCAAAACTTTTTATTTACCTCACTGTCTTTACATACATTAGAAAGGGGTTGTCCAAAAAATATTTTTATTTATTAAATGTATGTTAATGTTCAAATGTTTCCTTAATGGTGGTACCTTGAGTCACCAAGGCCTCTCTAATGAATGCCTTCTATTCACACACCAGATACCACCTCTACTCATTTAACTTGCTGCAATGGCTGCCATATTCTATCCCTGTCCTTCCCTGAAGTGACCCATTCTCTCTCTTATTTCTGGGACTAGCAGGGACTCTTTCTCCTTGGGGTATCTATGAGTTAAATAGTTCTCATGCACTCCTATTTCTTGCAGTACTAGTTCTTAATTACTCTAATGCATCACATCGTCACTGTTCATTTTACAGATGGATGGTGTATTAGTCCATTCTCACACTGCTATAAAGAACTCCCCGAGACTGGGTAATTTATAAAGGAAGAGGTTTAATTGACTCACATTTCCACAGTGGGGGGAGGCCTCAGGAAACTTACAATCATGGCGGAAGGGGAAGCAAACATGTCCTTCTTCTCATGATGGCAGAAAGGGGAAATGCCAAGAAAAAGGGGGAAAGGGCCCTTATAAAACCATCAGATCTTGTGAGAACTTACTATTACAAGAACAGCATGAAGGTAACTGCCCCTGTGATTAAATTACCTCCCACCTGGTCCCTCCCACAACACGTGGGGATGATGGGAATGACAACTCAAGGTGAGATTTGGATACGGACACAGAGCCAAATCCTATCAGATAGAATCTGAGAATGTCTTATTGGTTTAAGAGACATATACTTTAGAAAGCTGAGCTTCAACACAAATCCTCAAACTCTTCCAAAAAACGGAAGAGGAGGGAACCCTTCAAACTCATTTTATGGAGCCTGCATTACCCTGATACCAAAGCCAAAGACACTACAAGAAAACTGCAGAGCAATGTCCCTGATGAATACTGATATGAAAATCCTCGACAAAATACTAGCAAACAGAATTCAACAGCACATTAGAAGGATTATAGATCACGACCAAGCAGGATTTATTCCTGGACTGTGAGGATGGTTCAATACATGAAAATTAATCAATGTAATCAGCACATTTACAGAATGTTGGGGGAAAAAGAAACATGATCATCTCAACTGATGCAGAAAAAGCTTTTGACAAAATTCCACAACCTTCATGATAAAAACACTCAATAAAGTAGGAATTGAAAGAAACTACCTCAACATATTAAAGGCCATTTTTCCACGGTAGTAGTTCTATGCAAACCTACCCCCAAATTCCAAGAAAGCTGAGAGGCTGGCAAATCCATTTTCTTAGAAAAAAACATTTAATAGGGACATAAGAACAGAAGCCATCTCTGTGTCTCTGTCTCAGGCAGAGAAAAGATAGTGGATCTACAGGCCATAAATCCCCCGACCTAGGGCTTATATACCGGAGGGAAAGGGTGATTCAGAAGGGATTGCAGGACAACTGAAGGAAGACAACATCAAGGTTGTTTTGACCTAAGGACAGGATTTATGGTTAAGTGCATGCTCTTATACAAGGAACAACAGATAAATTGGAAATCTTAGAGGGTTTCCTGGAACTGGGGTTAGTCAGAAGTCGACAAGGCAGATGAGCAACCAAGATGGAGTTACTTTGGCCTCCACAGCCATATATGAAAAGCCCAGCGCTAATGTCTTACTCAGGGGTGAAAAGCTGAAAACTTTTCCTCTAAGATCAGGAATAAGACAAGGATGTTTGCTTTTGCCATTTCTATTCAACATAGTACAGGAAGTCCTCACCAGAACAATTGGGCAAGAAAAAGAAATAAAAGGCATCCATATTGGAAAGAAAGGAGTAAAATTATCTCTGTTCACAAACATGACCTTACACGTAGAAAACCCTAAAGATTCCATAAACTGTTAGAATAAATGAATTCAGCAAAGATTCAAGATACAAAATTAACATGCAAAATTAGTTACATTTTTATACACTAACAATGAGCAGGTTGGAAAGAAAGTTAAGAAAACAATTCCATTTACAACAGCATCAAAAGGAATAAAATGCTTAGGAATAAACCTAACCAAGAAGACAAATTTGAAAACTACAAAACACTGATGAAAGAAATTAAAGACACAAATAAATGGAAATATATCCATCATTATACATTGGAAAACTGATGTTCATACAACCCAAAGTAACCTACTTTGGGTAGATTTAATGCAATCCCTATCAAAATCCCAATGGCATCTTTCACAGAAATAGAAAATCCATTCTAAAATGTATATGGAATGTCAAGGGACCCCAAATTGCCAAAACAGTATTTTAAAAAAACAAAGTTGGAGATTTCACATTCCTGATTTCAAAACTTATTACAAAGCCACAGTAATCAAAACAGTGTGGTACTAACATAAAGACAGAGACATACAGACCAATGGAATACAACAGAGCTCCAATAATAAATCCTGGTATATATGATCCTTTTTTTTTTTTTTTTTTTTTTTTTTTGAGACACGGTCTCACTCTGTTGCCTAGGCTGGAGTACAGTGGCACCATCACAGCTTGCTGCAGCCTCGACCTCCCAGGTTCAAGTGATTCTCCCACCTTGGCCTCCAAAAGTGTTAGGATTACAGGCATGAACCACTGCACCCAACCTTGTGAATCTTCTTTAGCGGGGTATGTGTTCAAGTCTTTTGCCTGTATTTTATTCAGGCTCTTTGTCTTATTGTTTAGAGTTCTTTTGTATATTTTGGATAACAGTCCTTTATTAGATATATCTTTTGCAAATATTTTCTCCCAGTAAGTAGTCTATCTTATTTTCTTGACTTTCTTCACTTTAAAATCAGGTTGTTTTTTGTTACTGAATGGTAGGATTTCCTTATGTATTCTGGATATTAGCCTCTTATAGGATATATGATTTGCAAACATTTTCACCCATTTTATGGGCCTTTTCACTCTGTTGAATGTGTACTGTGATACACAGAAGTTTTAAATTTTGATGTCATCCATCTATTTTTACTTTTGTTGCCTGTTTTTGGTGTCATGCCCAAGAAATCCATTGCCAAATCCAATGTCCTCCTATGTTTTTATCTAAGAATTTTATAGTTTTAGGTCTTACATTTAGGACTTCGATCTTTTTTGAAGTAATTTTTGTATACAGTGTAAGGTAAACATCTAATTTCATTCTTTTGAATGTGGATATTCAATTTTCCCAACACCATTTGTTGAAGAGACTGCCCTTTTCTCATTTGATTGGCTGGGCACAGTGGCTTATGCCTGTAATCCCGGCACTTTGGGAGGCCAAGGTGGGTGGATCACTTGAGCCCACAAGTTTGAGACCAGCCTGACTAACATGACAAAACCTGTCTCTTCTAAAAATATAAAAAATTAGTTAGGCATGGTGGCATGTGCCTGTAGTTCCAGCTACTCAGGAGGCTGAGGTGGGAGGATCACTTGAGCCTGGGACATTGAGGCTGCAGTGAGTTGTGATTGTACCACTGCACTCCAGTCTGAGAGACAGTGATACTTTGTCTCAAAAAAAAAAGAAAAAGAAAAAGGAAGAAGAAACACAAATTGTATATGTATATGTATATGAAAAGATGCTCAACATTATAAGTCATTAGAGAATTACAAGTTAAAGCAACAAGGAGATGCCACTATACACCTATTTAAATGGTCAAAATCTAAAACATTGACATCATCAAATGCTGACGAGTATGTGGAACCAACAAGAACTCTCATTCATTGCTGGTGGAAGTGCAAAATAGTACAGCCACTTTGTAAGACAGCTTGGTGATGTCTTATGAAACTAAACATTCTCTTACTCTACAACACAGCAATTGTGCTGCTTGGTATTTACTCAAATTAGTTGAAAACTTATGTGTACACAAAAACCTGCACATGGATGTTTACACAGCAGCTTTATTGACAAAACTTGGAAGCAGCCAAGATTTCCTTCATTAGGTGAATGAATAAACTGTAATACATCCAAACAATGGAATAGTATTCAGCACTAAAGAAAAATGAGCTATCAAGCCATGCAAAGACATGTAGAAAAACTTAAACGCATATTATAAGTGAAAAAGGCCAATTTGAAAGGTTACATGATGATTCCAACTATACAGCATTTGGGAAAAGACAAAACTATGGAGACAATAAAAGATCAGCAGGAAGGGAGGGATGAACAGGCAGAGCACAGAGGAAGGCAGTGAAACTATTCTGTATGATACTATAATGGTGGATACATGTCATTAAACATTTGTCAAACTCATAGGATATACAACACTAAGAGCGAAACTTAACGTAAACCTTGGTCTTCGGTGATAATGAGGTGTCAGTCTAGGTTCACTGATTGTAACAAACATACCACTCTGGTACACAACGTTATTAGTGCAAGAGGCTTGGGGAAAAGCAGAAAGGGTATATAAGAACTCTTGTTCTGTCTGCTAAATTTTGCTATGAACCTAAAATTGCTTGTAAAAAATTAACTGGGCAGGCCGGGCGCGGTGGCTCACGCTTGTAATCCCAGCACTTTGGGAGGCCGAGGTGGGCGGATCACGAGGTCAGGAGATCGAGACCACGGTGAAACCCCGTCTCTACTAAAAAAAAAAATACAAAAAATTAGCCGGGCGTAGTGGCGGGCGCCTGTAGTCCCAGCTACTCGGAGAGGCTGAGGCAGGAGAATGGCGTGAACCCGGGAGGTGGAGCTTGCAGTGAGCCGAGATTGCGCCACTGCACTCCAGCCTGGGCGACAGAGCGAGACTCCGTCTCAAAAAAAAAAAAAAAAAAAAAAATTAACTGGGCAAAGGACGAATAACATGTCTCCAAGGAAAATGTATAAATGCCCCACATGCATATTTTTAAAATGTGCAACATCATTAATCATTAAAGAAATGCAAATCAAAACCAAAAGGACATACCACCTCACACTCATTTGATGGCTATTTTCATTTTAAAAAAGAAAAGAACGGAATGTGTTGGCAAGGATGTAGAAAAAGGTGAACCCTTGTGCACTGTTGCTGAGAATGTAAAATGATGTAGCCCCTATCAAAAACAGTATGGCAATTCTTTAAATAATTAAAAATAGAACTACCACACAATTCAGCGATTCCACTTCTGGGTATATATTCAAAAGAATTAAAGCACGGTCTTGAAGAGGTATGTGCACACCTATATTCATGACAGCACTAGTCAAGAGGTAGAAGCAACACAAATGTCCATCAATGGATGAATAAACAAAATTTGGTATATACATACAAAGTAATACTATTGTCTTAAAAAGGAAATTCTGCAGCCAGGTGCAGTGGCTCATGCCTGTAATCCCAGCACTTTGGGAGGCTGAGGTGGGAGGATCGCTTGAGTCCAGGAGTTCAAGATCAGCCAGGGCAACATGGAGAAACCCGTCTCTACCAAAAATACAAAAAAATTAGCCAGGCATGGTGACCTGCATTTGTAATCCCAACTACTCGAGAGGCTGAGGCGGGAGGATCACCTGAGCCCAGAAGGTAGAGGCTGCAGTGAGCAGTGATCTCACCACTGCACTCCAGCCTGGATGGCAAAGTGAGACCCTGTCTCAAAAAAAGAAAAAAAAAAAAAAAAAAGGAAATTCTGACATATGCCGCAACATGGATGTATTTGAAGACATTATGCTAATTGAAAAAAGCCAATCACAAAAAAACAAATACTGATTGTATCTAGAGTAGCCAAATTCACAGAGAGAGAAAGTGAAATGGTGGTTCTAGGGACTGGGGGAAGGAAGGAATAGGGAGTTAATAGGTACAGAGTTTCAGTTTTGCAAGATTAAAAAGTTCTGGATATTGGATGGTATATAAGTTTACTCTAAAGCTATCCCTTTAGATATTTTAAGTTCGGCCTAGGGGTTCTCGGTATATAGTGAACTATAACCTAACTGAATGTGTAAACAGGCTGTAACCTACTCTTGAATCAATCACTGAGTTTCAGCCAAAGACGGCCAAGTGTTCAAACCATGTTCAAATGGGCAAAAACCAAGCTGTAACCAATCAACTGTTTCTGTACCTCACTTCTATTTTCTGTACCTCACTTTACTTTCTCTTTCCATAAATTTTCTCCCACCAAGCGGCAGGACTCGTCACTCTGAACCTCTTCTGGTTCCGGGACCTGCCCAATTCGCAAATCCTTCTGTGCTCAAACTCCGTTAGATTTAATGTGTCTAAAGTTTTTCTTTTAACAGTGCATAACCATGTGAATAACTTAACACTGCTGAACTATACACTTAAAAATAGTTAAGACGGTAAATTTTATGTTATCTGTATTTTACCACAATTAATTTTTTTAAAAAAATGCTGAGTTCACTTGCTAAAATAATTTCAAAATTCAATTCCAAAAATATAAATGCTAGGCACCAAGATTCCTGGTGCCTGGTGCATCAGAACTATCTTCATCTTTCCTTTCCCAGAGCAAGTTCTAGGCACTAAGATTCTTAGCACATCAGAACTATCTTCATCTTTCCTTTTCCAGAACAAGTTCCAGCTGCCTAGACAGGCTGAAAGTCTGGGGCTGTTTCGGTGGTCAAATGGCCAAACTAGAGCAGGCAATGGATTCCACGTAGATGAAGCTGAGCATTTTAAATTCAAAAATTTCTGCCCACTGGCTACTACGTAATAATTTAAAACACCATTTAGACTGACTTAGGAAGCTTCTGTGTTGAGCAACTTCCTCAATAATACTCAAAGACCTGTTGCATTCTGGGCCCTGCGGAGAGGAAATAGTGCCGTCAGGGAGCTTCCAGCCTAGCACAGGACGGTAAATATAAGCCTGTAACGCGGCACCCCACAGAACAAAAGCATCAAGCCGTGGATTCCACTCGTGTGTACGTCACAGTGATCAACTGACTCATTTCCACCACGTTTCTTTTCACTTCAAGATGCCAAATTCAGGCTGCGCGGTTTCCATCCGTCCCTTCCTACACCACGGCGCGCGCTGGGGACCGGGGCGCACTCAGGAGAGCCGCAAGCCTTCTGGGCCTGGCGCCCTCCCACACCCGCTAGCAGAGGAGGAAGCGCCTCCCCGACTCCCTGAGGAGGGCGCCAGTCCTCTGGTACCCGGAGAAGGAGGGCCGGGAGCTCAGCGAGCACCCCCTGTGAGTCCCAGGAGATGGCCGCTCTCCCTCTGGAGCCGGAAGTCGGCTTCTAGAGGCCGAGCAGTGCCGACGAGCGGCTGGGAGGCACTGAAGAGGGGACAACGTACCCATTCGGATGTGCACGCTGGCAGAAGCCACGCTGCTGCCATAGTTGAAGTCGTCCTCGATCGAGGAGCGAGGGTACCGGGGGTCGGGGTCAGCCATGATAGCAACAGCACCCCTACCGGTCCCGGCCGACTAACCGCAACCGCCTCCTACCCACTTCCGCGAAGAAGTGCCCAGCCCCAGCAAGCCGTGCGGCGTCGGCGGGCGAACCCCGAGCGAGTCGATTTTCTCGCTTCAAAAATTCCAGCTGGGCGGAGAAAGCGGGGATGACTCCGAGTTAGGATGGAAGAGAAAACGGTTTACATTCCTGGCGTCATCTGAAGTGAAACTTTTCTCAACACACTTTTTTTTTTTTTTTTGAGGTGGAGTTTCACTCTTGTTGCCCAGGCTGGAGTGCAATGGCACGATCTCGGCTCACCGCAACCTCCGCTTCCCGGGTTCAAGCGACTCTCCTGCCTCAGCCTCCCAAGTAGCTGGGATTACAGGCAAGTGCCACCATACCCGGCTGATTTTTTTGTATTTTTAGTAGAGACGGGGTTTCACCATGTTAGCCAGGATGGTTTCGATCTCCTGACCTCATGATCCGCCCGCCTCGGCCTCCCAAAATGCTGAGATGACAGTCGTGAGCTACCGCGCCCAGCCTCAACACACTTTTTAAGCCCTCTCACCTGGAGAGTTGCTAAAGTGATAGAACCCATGTCCCAGTCACCCATCCACTCAACAAATACCCATCTCATTCATCCACTTTTTCAATAATCACACCGAGGATGCATTTTTACTTCTATTATTTTAAGATAATAATAATATCTACATTTATTGAGCACTTTCGATAAACCAGGCTTTCTGAATGAAGTAATATTTAATCCTGAAAGGCAAGTAGGAGCCAACCAGAGAAAGAGCAGTGATGTAGGCTGGGCCTCAAGGGACCAACGTCTGCAAAGAGGGAGACGGTGAAGCTCAGCTGGTGTAGGGGACAGGTGGCAAAGAATGAGGCTGGATAGATAAACAAAGGCCAGATCATCCTAGGCCAGAAGTAGAATACATTGAAGAGGGCCATTACTAAAGGCAGAGAAAAGGGGATAAAGTTGTATTACTCTAAGAGAGAGATGATGGTAGCAAATACAATGGATTAGAGTGAATATTCATGATATTGTTGTCATTCCAATATAAAGAGGTGTAGACATACCCAGAGTAGTGTCATCCTAGGGTCCCTTGGAATTGTTTTGATGAGTTTACTCTGATCTACCCACATTGCCCAGTCCTCACCTTAACCACAACACCCGAACACTTAGCAAGTGGAATTCAGAACAGTTGTGGAACAGTCTATTCTGAAACTAAATCCTTAAACTTGACGTTCTCAGAAGCCTTTGCCAAAAGAACTAAACTTACTTCCATAATAACAAGAAAAACAAAACAAAAAAACACTTTATCTTTTATGATTTTACAAACATTTTACAAGTATATCATTTTAATTTGTTTTCGTTGGTTTGTTTTGAGATAGAGTCTCAGTCTGTCACCTAGGCTGGAGTGCAGTGGCGCTATCTCGGCTCACAGCAGCCTCGACCTCCTGAGGTCAGGTGACCACCCCCGGGTAATTTTTTGTATTTTTTGTAGTGATGGAATTTCGCCATGTTGCCCATGCTGGTCTCGAACTTGGGCTCAAGTGATCCCCCCACCTCGACCTCCCGAAGTGCTGAGATCACAGGCGTGAGCCACTGTGTCCGGCCCCTCATTTTAGTTTAGTTTGTTGAATGGATAGGTGAATGGGATATGGCCTCTATCACTTTAGTCACTCTCCAGGTGAGAGGACTTAAAAAGCTTGTTGAGAAAAATCTGAGAAAAGTTTTACTTCAGATGACACTGGGAATGAATCCGTTTTCTCTCCCATCCTAACCTGAAGCCATCCCCTTTCTCTGCCCTGCCATAATAATGGAATTTATTATAGAGGAAAAACTGGAGCTAAATTGGGAACCTACCTTTGTATTGACTAAAAACAGCATCAGCAAGGTTTGATCCTCTACCTCTTACCAGTTACAAAAAAAATAAATTCCAGATAGATCGTGGATCTAAATGTGAAAGGCAAAAACAATAAAACTTAAAGAAAATGATACAGGAGAATATGATTTGGAGGAAGGCAAAGGTTTCTGAAACCAGATACAAAATAGCACTTAACTTCAAAGGAAAAGATTGACAAATTAACTTATATTAAAATTAGGAATTTCTAGTAATCAAAATATATCATAAGAGAGTGAAAAGGAAGCCATAGAGTAGGGGAAGATATCTGCTATGCATATAACCTACATAAGACTCCTTTTCAGAATATTAAAACAATTGTTACAAATCCAGACCAAAAAAAGACAGTCAATAGAAAAATAGACTAAAGACTGGAGGCCAGGCATGGTGGCTCATGCCTGTAATCCCAGCACCTTGGGAAGCTGAGGCGGGCGGATCACTTGAGGTCAGGAGTTCGAGACCAGCCTCAACGTGGAGAAATCCCGTCTCTACTAAAAATACAAAATTAGCCAGGCATGGTGGTACCTGCCTGTAATCCCAGCTACTCGGGAGGCTGAGGCAGGAGAATTGCTTGAACCTGGGAGGCAGAGGTTGCCGTGAACCGAGATCGTGCCATTGCACTCTGGCCTGGGCAACAAGAGCGAAACTCCGTCTCAAAAAAAAAAAAAGGAAAAAAAAAAAAAAGACTGGAACAGGAACCTAACACACACACACACACACACACACACACACACACACACACACACACAAAACCAAGTGGCTAATATATGAAAAATTGATCAGAGAAATGTAAATAAATGCCAAAATTAGATATCTCTAAGCACCCACCAAATGATTAAAATTAAGAGATTGATAATATCAAGTGTTGGCAAGACTGGATTATCTAGAACTCAAATAAGAGCTGACTTAAAAGGTGTGCAACCTATGCTATTGCACAGAGCGCTGGACTCCGAAGGACTCTGCACTTGGTTTAATACTCAGCTGTCACCATTTGAAATACTTAATAATTTTGCCTTTGAACATGTGTTTTGTAAGTGAAGTCTGAAAGTACAATGGAACATGAACATGAATAGAAGAGGTATGCACAATGTCGATGTCCACTGTTTCCTGCCAATCATTTGCATTTAAGCATTTAGCATGCCCCATGAGCACAGAATTCTGTTAGACCTGCAATGTATGAGAGTTAAGCTAGACTCAAAGCTAGTAAAAGATAAGCATGTCACACCTGCGACTTAGTAAAGGGAAGAGAAGAGAAGGCACTGACAGCCCCAAGAGGCCTAGCTTTCCTTACCAAGGAGAACTTACTTTGAATGCAGAAAGAAGGCAATGACGTTTTAAAAAACATGAATGACCAAGGAATCTCTTCACATCCTTTTTTTTTCTTAATAGGGTCTTGTTCTGTTGCCCAGGTTGGAGGGCAGTGGTGCAATCATAGCTCACTGCAAACTCCTGGGCTTAAGGGCTCACCCCATCTTAGCATCCTTAGTAGCTAAGACTACAGATGCATGCCACCATGCCCAACTAATTTTTTTTTTTTTTCCTGAGATGGAGTTTTCCTCTTGTCACCCAAACTAGAGTGCAGTGGCGCAGGTCTCAGCTCACTGCAACCTCTGCCTCCCGGGTTCAAGCGATTCTCCTGCCTCAGCCTCCCAAGTAGCTGGGATTAAAGGCATCTGCCACCACTCCCGGCTAAGTTTTTTGTATTTTTTGTAGAGACGGGGTTTCACCATGTTGGCCAGGCTGGTCTCAAGCTCCTGACCTCAGGTGATCCGTCCACCTCGGCCTTCCAAGTGCTGGGATTACAGACATGAGCCACCGTGCCCGGCCCTAGTTTTTTAAATTTTATGAGACAGGGTCTTGCTGTGTTTCCCAAGCTGGTCTTGAGCTCCTGGCCTCAAGCAATCCTCCAGCCTTGGCCTCCCAAAACTCTGGGATTACAGGCTGTCACATCCTTTTTTTTTTTTTTTTTTTTTTAAGACAGAGTCTCACTCTATTGCCAGGCTGGAGTGCAGTGGCGTGATCTCGGCTCACTGCAACCTCCACCTCCTGGGTTCAAGCGATTCCCCTGCCTCAGCCTCCCGAACAGCTGGAACTACAGGCACCTGCCACCATGCCCGGCTAATTTTTTTGTATTTTAGTAGAGACGGAGTTTCACCATATTGGCCAGATTGGTCTCGATCTCCTGACCTTGTGATCTGCCCACCTCGGTTCCCAAAGTGCTGGGATTACAGGCGTGAGCCGCTGTGCCCGGCCCACATAGTTTTTTACTTGTGTTCTTTCCCTGTAAATGTCAACCACTTACACTCAAAGACACAGAAGGAAAGGGAAAGATATGGCAATCATAGTTCCTTTTCTTTTCAGGCTATCCTTTGCAATAAGCTGAAGGTAGAGAGTGTTGGTATAGTTTGCATGTATCAAGAAGTGAAAATAAAAATAATTGATTTAGTTTTGTGTGAATTTTCCACAGTTCTTATAAGAATGAAATAAATATATACAAGCTATGAAATACAAATCGTGTCATTTTGGTGATTCCGCATATGCATTAAATGCCCCTTTAAACTTGTATTTAAAACTATCATTGCAAAATCTAAATATCAATGGCAAAATTTGTGCTAATAATTTTAAATGATTTTTTATTTACTACCTTAAATGGCAAATAAAAAACATCATGGCAAGTCAAGAGATTGCAAAAGAAATGAAAAAGCTTTAATATTTAAGTATCTTTAATAGGGCTTTTTCCTGCTTTTTGAACAAGAGGTCCAACATTTTTACTTCTTGCTAGGCCCCACAAATTATGTAGGTGAAGCAATTCCTTTGGAAAATTGGCAGTATCTACCAAAGTTGAACATACACTGCAAGTTCTATGACTTGGCATTTCTACTCCTAAGTAGAGTATGTGTCCAATAGAAATGCATGCACATGTTTACAAAAGACATAACCAAGAATATACATAGCCAAGTTATTCTTAATAGCTAAAAACTAGAAACAACTCAAATTGTCCACTATTGGAAAAAATGAATAAATTATAATATATTCATATAATCACATACTTTATACAATTAAAATGAACAAATTGACATGTTCATGGATGTGGCTTACAAACAATGCTAAGCAAAAGAAATCGAATGCAAAGAATATATAGAATAACATAAAGAATAATGTAAAGCTGAAAGGCAAACAAAAGTAATCTATGGTCTTACATATCAGGAAATTGTTTATCTTTGGGGAGGAGGAAGGCATAATCATCGGGAGGAGGTACTTAGAAGGAATTCCAGGATTTCAGTAATGTTCTGTTTCCTGGCTGCTTACATAACGTTCACTTCTTGATAATGAGGCAAGCTATTTATACTTAGGATTTGTGTATATTTTATACTTAAATTTGTATGTTATACTTAAATTTTAAAAATTGTCGGCCGGGCGCGATGGCTCAAGCCTGTAATCCCAGCACTTTGGGAGGCCGAGGCGGGTGGATCACAAGGTCAGGAGATCGAGATCGAGACCATCCTGGCTAACATGGTGAAACCCCGTCTCTACTAAAAATACAAAAAAATTAGCCAGGGTTGGTGGCGGGCGCCTGTAATCCCAGCTACTTGGGTGGCTGAGGCAAGAGAATGGCGTGAGCTGGGGAAGCAGAGCTTGCAGTGAGCTGAGATGGCGCCACTGAACTCCAGCCTGGGCGACAGAGCAAGACTCTGTCTCAAAAAAAAGAAAAAAAGAAAAAAAAACTTTAGCTAATATTGAAATTATAAAAAGCCCTTGGCTGAAAGTTATTCAAACATAAAAATCAGACTTTTAAAGGTCAGTGGTGACTAGGCAAAAGTTATAGCAACATACCCTAAACTGAAAAATGCCATGAAAATGATTTAGAAAGAAAACAATCAAGTGGGATTAATCACAAAGTGTTGGAAGAAATTATTTTTTAGAGTTGAGGATTTTCTAATCACAGAGATGATACATAATAACTGTAGAAAGTTTTGAAAACACAAAAAGCTCAAGTAAGAAAATGAAGTACCGAATACTCTTTTCCTCCATCCATCCTAAGAGGATAATTGTTAAAATTTTAGTATATATCATGCTGTGACATAATTGATTTTTAGAAAAATGTTTTTCATGTATTAAATGGGAAAAGATCGAGTTATAAGAGAACACAAACTGAATGTTATTTTGAAATATTATATATTATCTGTGGATATAATATGTAAATACGTATATACACGCACATGTATATAGAACTGGAGGAATAATGAGCACATGTTATTTTCTTTTCCTTCTTTCTTTTTTTTTTTTTAAACAAGGTCTCTCTCTGTTACCCAAGCCGGAGTGCAGTGGCATGATCACGGCTCACTGCAGCCTCAACCTCCTGGGCTCAAGCAATCCTCCCCCCTTAACCACTGAAGTAGCTGGGACTACAGCCACACACCATCATGCCCAGCCAATTTTTGTATTTTTTTTTTTTTTTTGTAGAGGCGGCGTTTCTCCATGTTGCCCAGGCTGGTCACGAACTCCTGTGCTCAAGTGATCCTCCTGGCTTAGCCTCCCAAATTGCTGGGATTAGAGATGTGAGCCATGGCTCCTGGCTACAGGTTATTTTCATGAGGTCATTGTGATGAAAGCCTAAGAAACATTCAACTTCATTTTTTAAATTACCAAGTGGCCAGGTGCAGTGGTTTATGCCTATAATCTCAGCACTTTGTGAGGCTAAGGTGGAAGGATCACTTGAGCCCAGGAGTTTGAGACCAGCTTGAGCAACATAGCAAGACCCCCATCTCTACCAAAAAAATAAATTTAAATAAAGTAAAATAACCAAGCAATGTGTACCACAAATGTCTTCACCCCATTCCCGATCTCTATCCCTGAACCCCAGTGTATATATAACTCTCTAGGGTAAGGTCGTAAGTTATAGGTAAGTGATGAAGTTCAAATATGGGATAGGTTCTTGATCTTTGTTTTGAAATTACTTCCCAAACCAGAAATGTCCTCGGTCCCACAAGCTTGAGAGTCTTTTGAACATCCATGCCTAAGCGTGGCTGTATAAATAGCTACTACCAAGATACCTGTCTCATATATATTAAGAGCTGTTGTCTGCCTCGCCTCTTTTCTCCCTCACCTGTTTCCTGTTTCTAGATTTCTGAGGATTTGTGCCTGTGCTTAGCTGGGGCTTGGCCACTGATATTACTGCATATCTGTGACACTGTCACCATGGCCTTCAGCGTTTCCTTGGCATCTCCATTTGTTAGTCTTTGCAGTTCACTGCTCTCTTCTTTCCAGCTGGGATGAAAATACTTTATTCTTCTGGTATCCAAAACTTGGGGGCAGGGGGATGTTGGAGAGGATCCCACAGCAAAGGGCTGTGTCACATAGTAGAACAGTTTTGTGACTTAACCATAGTCCCCTCTTTTCTGGATAATATGTATGCTGGCATTGGGAAGGTAGGATGGGGTTGAAGTGTCTGGGTCTACATGGGTTCTAGTCCAGTTTCATGAACTTCTAGGACTGGAGACTGCTTCTGCCCATGCTGCCAGAATCATTCTTTCCCAACATTTATTTTATCTCAGGGTCTCAGCTGCCTCTCTCTGCAATCTGGTTTTCATATACATCTCACATCCCACCAGATATAGTGTATACATTTGAACTCCAGGTTTAGACAGGGATTAGTTTTCTTCCCATAGGTTTTATAGGCGCTCAACAAACCAGAGAGTATTACCATCCTACCAAGTGCCCACTTAGTGCATCAGCTAGGATGCGTTTGGCTTCAAATCACAAGATTCCTGGCTTAAAAAGGAAATTTATCTCATATAGTTATAAGACCACAAGTCGGACAGGCTCCAGGCATAGAATGAATGAACTGCGCAATGACATTAGCAAGGACTTGGTTTTTCCTCTCACTAGGTTTTTCCTCTCATGATTCCCAGGGCTTGTTTCATTCTAATATTCATGTCCATGCGGTTGCAAAATGGTTCCCAGCCATGACCAGAGCTGCTACATGTTCTTATTCTGATCCAGAAGAGAGCTATCTGAATGAAATATGATTCCCCAACTCATACATTATTGGACCAATTTCAATCATGTCTCAGCCCCAATCTGAGTGCATGGACCATGGCAACTTTAATTATGGGGGTCTGAGTAGACCTTAGCCATGTG
The DNA here is from genome assembly GCF_009828535.3 of Hylobates moloch. NCBI lineage: Eukaryota > Metazoa > Chordata > Mammalia > Primates > Hylobatidae > Hylobates > Hylobates moloch. Next base: position 66,226,416 of record NW_026652287.1, read on the forward strand.
GGAAGAGCATACCAGGCAAGGGAGTGGCAAGTGCAAAGGCGCCAATGTGGGGCTCTCTCTTGTGTGTTCAAAGACCAGCAAGGAGATACTGTGGCTAAAGCAGAATGAACAATGAACAAGGAAACAAAATCAGAGGCAGAGCAGCAGAGTGGGAAGGGGAGAAAGAATGCAGATTATATAAAGAGTTTGACTTTTATTGACTGAAATTAGGAGCCATTGCTGGCTTCTGAACAAAGGAGAGACACAGTTAGATAGGATTTAAAAGAGTCAATCTCACTGCAGTGTTGGAAGCAAGAGTGGAAGCTATCTTTAGTTCAGAGGCTACTATAACAATCCAGACAATATTTGATGGTGTCTCAAACCAGAATGGCAGCAGTGGAGGTGAGGAAAATTGATTAGATTCTAGACACATTTTGAATAGCCTTGACAGGATTTGCCGGTAGATTGAACATGGGGTCACATTGGTAGCTGCGAATGAGTAGAGGAGTCAAGGATGTCTCTATAATTTTTAGTTCAAGCAACTGGAAGGGTGGACTTGCCAGGGGAGCATCGTTTGGGGTGTGTGTGTGTGTGTGTGTGTGTGTGTGTGTTTGTGTGTGTGTGTGTGTTTTGAGACAGGGTCTCTGTCACCTAGGCTAGAGTGCAGCAGCACAATCATGGCTCACTGCAGCTTCGGCTTCCTGGGATCAAGTGATCCTCCCACCTCAGCTTCCCAGGTAGCTGGGATTACGGGTGCGCAACACCACATCCAGCTACCTGGACTAAAAACATAAATTTGGTAGTCTGTGGTATACAGATGTATATAGATGGTACCTAAAGCCTTGAAACTGATTAAGATCAGCAAGGCAGTGGGTGTAGATAGAGAAGAACCATGGATTGAGTCCTGGGGTGCTCTAACATTTAGAGTTCGGGGAGAAGAGGGGGAACAGCAAAGGAAGCTGTGGGGTGATCAATGAGGTAAGTGAAAAATATAAGAGAATGTGGTGTCCTAGAAGTCAAATGAAGAAAGTTTCCAAGAAGGAGGGGGTGATCAACTGTATCAAAACTACCAATAGGTCAAGTAAGTGAGGACTGAAAATTAATTATTTTACGTAGCAATGATGTGGACATGTGTGACCCTGAAGAGAATAGTTTTAGTGGAGTAAGGTGGGAGGGGTGCTTCTAATTAGAGTTGGTTTAAGAGAAGATGGGAGGAGAACATTGGACACAGTGAGAATATTCAGCGTTACACTGCAAAGGGGAGCAAAGAATTGGGGCCAAAGACAGAAGAGGGAAGTGGCATCAAAAATTTTGGTTTGTTTTAAGTTGAAAGAAACAACATCATATTTGTATGCTGATGGAATTGAGGTGGTAAAGAGTGAAAAACTGATAATGTAACAGGGACCAGGGAAAGCAGGTGCCCTTGATGCCTTTGAATTGGTAATAGGGATAGGATCCAGTGCACAAATGAAGTATAATGATTTACATAGGAGCCTAGATAATTCATCCATAGAAAACAAGAAGAAAGAGTATGTTGGCACAGATGCTAGTAGATAGTTCAATGTGGTAGTGAGATTCTGTGGAAGTTTTTTTCCTGATGCATCAGTATTCTCAATAAATATTCTCAAGATAATTGGTGGAGGACAGGATGATGGGAGTTGAGAAAAAAGAAAGTATAGCATAGCTTTCAAGGAGACCAGAAGAATGCATGGGCTAAAGGTGCATAGTATGCTTGTCCAGTGGCATAAAGGACCCACTTGAGAGTCTTGGCCTTGATTTTAAATTGAGTTCAATTAACAGGATTTTGGTTTTCCACCCTGTTCCCCAGCTACACTCAGGTGCATGGGTGCAGAGCCAACTTAGAAAATTGGATTTAATTAGGATTGCAAACTTGCCAAGAGAGCTCAACAAAGTGAGAGAGGAGCAAGGGAATGTAGAGCATATGCAAAGGAGTGAATAAAATAATTGACCACAGACTTCATGGATAAGCAGAAAAGTGAGGACGTCAAGAGGGTGGAGCCAGAAAAGAGGCATATCTGGATATGTCTGGATATCTGGTGAAGGGAAAGGATTGTTGGGGTCAGAGTACTAGAGGGAATGTGCCAGAAAGACAGGAGGTATGATCAGAGAGTGGATTCATGAAAGAAATTATAGATGGGATGCAGCTCTTGATAATGACAAATTCTAGGGTACGCTCATGGGAGTGAGTGGCTGAAATGGAGCATTGGGTGGAGTACAATGTCACCAGAGAAGAGGAGTCAAGGAAATGAGAGGCCAGGGCATTGGAAAGATCACCATCTGTTCTACATATGTATATATGTGTGTGTGTGTGTCTGTGTGTGTGTATTTTTAAATTTTGTTTCATCAACTTTTAAGTTCCAGGGTACATGTGCAGGATGTGCAGTTTGTTACATAGGTAAACATGTGCCATTGTGGTTTGCTGCACAGATGATCCCACCACCTAGGTATTAAGCCAGCATCTATTAGCTATTCCTTCTGATTCACTGCCTCCCCCTACCCCCTCCCCTGACAGGCCCCAGTATGCATTGTTCCCCACCAAGTGTCCATGTGTTCTCATGGTTCACCTCCCACTTATAAGTGAGAACATGCAGTGTCTGATTTTCTGTTCCTGTGTTAGTTTGCTGAGGATAATGGCCTCCAGCTCCATCCCTGTCCCTGCAAAGGACATGATCTCATTCCTTTTTATGGCTGCATAGTATTCCATGGTGTATAGGTATCACTTTTTCTTTATCCAGTCTATCATTGATGGGCATTTGGCTCGATTCCATGTCTTTGCTATTGTGAATACTTATTCTACATATATTTTAAATCACTGAGAACTAAGACAGGATTAGTACTGGAGAGAGCAACAATGAGCCAGGAGCTAGAGAGTCTAAAAATGAGGAGAAGGAATTGGAGTCGGGGAGATCAGCTGTTGATAGCAACCATGATGATATAACCTGATGATATAAAAATCAAAACTCAAGACAGTTTTAGGAATAGGGAGGGAACATGGTCTGAGAACAACTGCCAACACTGAAAATACAGGAAATTTCACATACTCTAGCTTTCACTTAGGATCCTTGCTTCCTGGTAAATTACAAGATCTGGCAAAGCAGGCCTTTCTGATTGCTTCCCTCATCTGCAGTGATTTCCTGGTTTCTCTGAGTGAGTTTGCCTCCCCTGTAGTAGCAATTCAAAAGCTACCAAATAATTAATGGCCTTTTGCCTCTGTTGCTCAGCATGTTCAGATAGTCCCTTTAAGAGATGTAGAGAGGGCCTGGTGTGGTGGCTCATGCCTGTAATCCCAGAACCTTGGGAGGCCTAGGGAGGTGGATCACTTGAGCACAGGAGTTTGAGACCAGATTGAGCAACATGGCAAAACCCCATCTCTACAAAAAATACAAAGGTTAGCCAGGCATGGTGGCATGCACCTGTAGTCCCAGCTGCACTGGAGGCTGAGGTGGGAGGATGGTTTGAGCCCAGGGGGTGGAGGTTGCAGTGAGCCAAGATCGTACCATTGCACCCCAACCTGGGAGATCAGAGTGAGTAAAAAAAAAAAAATAAGGAAGGAAGGAAGGAAGGAAGGTGGGTGTACAGCGTGTACAGATTGACAATAAAACCTTGAACAACGGGATATCGAAATTCTTGCCCACACAGTATGGGATTTGCCAGTTTTTGGATACATTTTTATGGAGCATTTTCGCTGACAAAGACTATTCAGGTAGGAGCATGAAATGATAGTGTTTCATCACTCGTGATCTCTAGGGGAAGCTATTCCAAAGACCACAATCTGAGAGGTTTCAAAACACCTCTGGTGTTTTCACTTGATGGCCACTGCCCACTCTTCCAGTCACTAAGGCTGAGATTTTTCTCGCCACTTTCAAAACAACTTTTTGTCACTGGTAACATGCCTTATGTGACCTAGAAGATTTCGAAACAACAATTTTACTTAAACTCCGTGAAGATTTCAAAACAATAATTTTACTTAAACTCCAAGTTGAAGGCAAAAAGGAAGCTTGTGTGAAGCACTTTGAGGAAGGAAAAAACGATGGAACGATATTTCATCAAGGAAGCCCACGAGGAAGAGAATTTCTTAAAACCAAGTACGTGTATGGAGGAGGGGCCGCCTCGTGAAGAAAACGAACATAATTTTACTCTGATTTGGTGTCTCTTCTGTTTTTCTGTTGTTGATATCTACATTCATCTTTTCCAATAATAATCCCATATATGCACATTTTTATCTGTTTAAATTCAGTAAAAGTTGGGAGGAAAATGTGTCAAAACTTTTAGAGTGTGATGGGCTGAGTGGGGTTGTCAGTGATCTTCGTTTTCCAGTTTTTTTTCTGGGTTTTCCAAGTGTTCCTCGATGAACATGGATAGCTTTTCTGACAGGATAAAAAAGAGGCAGTCCGGGGACAGTGGCTAACACCCCAAATCCCAGCACTTTAGGAAGCTGGAGGTGGGAGGATCGCTTGAGGCCAGGAGTTTGAAACCAGCCTGGGCAACATAACGATACTCCCTCTCTACGAAAAACGAAAAAAAAAAAATAATTAGCCGGACGTGGTGGCGTGTGACTGTGGTCCCAGCTACTCGGGAGGCTGAGGTGGGAGGACTGCTTGAGCCCAATAGGTGGAGGCTCCGTGAGCTGAGATAGCGCCACTGCGCTCCAGCCTGGGCGACAGAGAGAGAACCTGACTCAAAACAAAGAAAAAAGGAAGAAAAGAAAGGAAGGGAAGAAGGAAGGAAGGGAGAAGCTTTCAAAAATAAACTTTGGTAAGAAGTAATGACACCTCTAGCCGTCCACACCAGAAGACCGCCTAGCCATGGGGTACGGTGGGCTCCTGGGAGCTCTGAGCTCTGGGCTTTCTCCAGTTCTCACTCTGCTTGTCTCGGCAGCTCCGTCCCCACCGCAGAGGTGTGAAGGGGCGTAAAGCCAGCGAAGGGAGAACCCGGGTCGGGTAACCCCCAGGCCTGGCCAGGCGGACGCAGGGGCATCTCGGGCGAAGCGCGCCTTGCGTCACGTGGGCACCGCCCCTGCAGTGACCGGAGAATGGCCTGTTCCTAGGGCTCTGCTGCCGTCGTGGAAGCAGGATTTCCGCGGTTGTGTAACGGCCTGTCGCAGGCGTGCAGGGGCCTGGGCTCCGCCTCGTCCCCGGGGCTCGGGCAGCCGAGCCATGGCGGGGAACTGTGGGGCCCGCGGCGCGCTGTCGGCGCACAAGCTGCTGTTCGACCTGCCGCCCGCGCTGCTCGGGGAGCTCTGCGCGGTTCTGGACAGCTGCGACGGCGCGCTGGGCTGGCGCGGCCTGGGTGAGTCGGCGGGGACCGTCCGGGGGCGGCCCGCTCGGCGTCGCCCTGCATGGCTGGGGTCGCTCGCGGGGCTGGCGCGGCCTCCGGGAAGTTCCCGCCGGGGAGCCGGGCCCCTCCTTTCCTGGGGAGGACGCAGAGACTACCTGGGACCCAGACGCCAGCCCTCCCTTCTCTTTCAAAGAATTTTGGGTATCGCCGCAATGTCAAGGGAGCCGAGGCCTGGGAAAGACGGGTAAACAGCGTGAAAGCATCTTCTGTTCGTCCGCGATGCCACCTTCACTGGGTTCGCAATGTGTGATGTCTTCTGGTCCTTGCGAAATCACCCCAGAACATCATTTTCGTATGGAGATATTTTTAGAACTTTGAGATATTTATCCTTTGGTGTTTTCAATGCATCCCTAAGCCCCTAACTTAATTACAAGTGAAATGGTAAAGTAAAATACGATTTGCAATGAACGCGGCTCCTAATTTTCATAATTAAATCTTATTTACTCAATTTCGTTGAATGAAGGTTTATGCTAAAGAGTGGCTTTTATTTTAATCTAAAAAATTGGCTTCAGAACTGTATTTTATGCAGACATTGGAAAGTTGAGCAACTGCCTGTTGGAAGTGTTGAGTGTAGCCAGCGATAATTCGGACAAAAATCTTTGTTTTGTTAAGTACAGGCATTTTTGGTTAGATTTGATATTCCACAATGTCATGTTTAATGTTTATTGAAAAGAATCATGATTATGTCAAAATAACTTAGCTTTAATGGTCTGAAATAGGATTTTTCTTACCAGGACTAACAGAAGACCTAAGAGGAGAGTTTTCTTTGTTACTGATGAACGGTATGGTCACAGTCTTTGAATTGTAGCAATGGGCTTCTGGTTATACAAAAAATGCTTATATATTTTAAGTCTGTAATTTTAAGTTATGGCTCTTAAGAAAAAAAAAAGTCTGATTTCTATAAAACAGATTTCCAGTGTGCGCTTGAGGGATTTTGAGGGATAAGGTCACTTCCCCATCAGATCTTTTTGAGATGGATTTTGGCGTGGACAGTATTCATACCCATGGATTTCCTAGAGTTACTGACTTTGAGAAAGAAAAGTGTTTTTAGTCCAGTTTAATGTTGGTGAATGGGGCCAGGTGGGTGTGGTAAATTAGTGAGGCAGATTATTCTCTCTCTTTCTGTTGACAGCATTGAAATCCAGATATTCATGCTTTACATGGTTTGTCTCATATAACTTCTCCAATTACTCTGTGAGTCATTATCATCGCCAGTGTTTTTTAACAGGTCAGGAAACTGTGGTACAAATTGGTTAAGTAACTTGCTCAGGTTCACCAGCTGGAAGTGGAAGAGCCAGGATCTGAACCATGGTAGTCTGGATCCAAGGCTTATGTCCTTAATTCCAGCCACTCTACACTTCACCCCTTACTGCTGGGCTCTTTTTGGCCACATCTAACAGCCTCCCTAAAGTACAGACATTTCTGGCATCAAAGAACAATTCAGTGATCCATTTCAAGCATGCAGCCCCATTTTCCTAGTGGTGAAAATGAATGAGGACCACCCAAATGAGAACAAACAAAAGCTATTTTTTCAAAGCAAGGGAGCCAGCCACCATTGCTTGTGTTTGGCAGAAACTCAAAAGCAGACAGAAGATGGAGGAGGGTGGGAGAAGAAGTCTTCAGCTATGTCCTGATTGGAGGCTGTTGATATGGGGAAGCTGTAGTTGAGCTACCTAAAAGGAGGGTATTTTGTGTGTTTGTTTAAGGGTACATAATTGGCTTTCTCTGGTTGGCCCTAAGTTGGAAGTAGGAGCAAAAATTGAGGAAGCTGTCAGTAATTCAAGTCCCGGCCATTTGGGGCAGGTTGCTACAGGGGTTCTTGTTTGGCTGCCTGGGCTAGTTGCTACAGTTTAACCCAGTTATTGATAGTTTAACTTGTTAGATACTGTAGATGGTAGGTTGGTTTCTTGGACTGGTTGATGCACATTGCCTGCAGAGTTCTATTTTTATATATAAGCTGGCCATTGTCCCTTTGTGTATTCATTCTCTCACAGGGAAAGGGTCTAAAATGTTTACTCCATGATACTTCAGCTGTAATTCATTGTGCAGGTGGTCATGCCTACTGACTGCCTGGACTACCGAGCTGGCCCTGACCAGGTGCTGCACAAGTTGTTGGCTCAGCAAGAAGGCAAGGCTAGCCCAGTTCAGGGTGTTGAGGCAACTGCCTGTGCTAAACATGCCGAGTTTTCCTGTGGGCACAGCGAAGGGAGAAAGAGGGGAAGAGGTGCAGGTAGGGAAAACTTGAACTTCGAGAGGGGAAGGAGAGTGATGGAGGACTGAATCAAAGAGGCAGTACTTTGTATGCTCAGGAGAGCTGACAGCCCAAGCTTAAATGTAGAAAACAATTGTAATATACTAAGTAAAGCTTTCTCGAGCTGATCGTGATTCTTGATGACGGTGAGTATCAGGTTATGTTTACAAAGGCAGCTCATATAGCAGCCTATATGATATGACCAGTGTGTGCAGGATAAGGTAAGCCAATCATTCACAAACAAAAATCACCTATGCAGTCTTTTAAATACACAGATGCAGGTTCCACTCCTAGAGCTGCTGATTCAGTAAGTCTGGGTTGAGGGTCCAGCTTCTTTCATTTTTTTGTCAACCCCCAGGAGTGAGTCTGATGCATAACCTGATTGGTAAGCCATTGCTTAGGCCAAATTCTCTTTTTTAATAGCGTCTTCATATAACAGATATTTTACTACATTCTTTCATTACTTCATTTAATTACTTTTATTTTTAAACATATTTTACATATTGCTCTTCACTTTTGTCGAGTATTGTTATTAAAAATAATGTAATCACAAGATAATATATTCTGTGGTTATCATTGATGACTTTATGGCTTTTAGTGAAAGCAAGAGCCCAAAAGCCCAAATGAAAAATGTTGTTTACATTACAGACATGATAATGTAGTACATACAGAACCTCTGGAGACAACTCATCTGATTACATTACCGTAGATTGGTATTTAAATTAAATTGTTTGGAGCAGCTGACACCATAAAACCTCTCAAAACTTACGATGTACTGAGAAACACTTTTTGCAGATGATATATAATAGGCTGTATTCAATTTTCTTCCTCTCAAGAAAGAAAAGGGAAATTATTATATAAATTATTAATAATTACTTTAAAAAATTAAATGTAAAATCACATTAAGTGTGCATTTGTATATTCGATAAAGATTCAAAATAATAGTAGTAATAATAATAAAGCTACCTCCTATCAAGGCTTACTATTGGCCAGTGTGGTAAACATTTTACATGGATTATCTCATTTACTTATCGCAACAATTCTATGAAGTAGACACTCTTCCTATTTCCACTTTATAGATAGGGGAACTGATTCTCAGAGAATTTAAGTAACTTGCCTTGAGTCACAGTCTTCTAAATGGCACACTAAGATTATAACCAGATGATCAGACTGCATAGTCTGTGTTCTTTTTTTGTTTGTTTGTTTTCTTTCTGAATTTTAAATAGATGTGTTTTTTTATGTTGTTATTATTATTATTATTATTGAGATGGAGTTTTGCTCTTGTTGCCTGGGCTGGAGTGCAATGGCACAATCTGTTTACCGCAATCTCCGCCTCCTAGGTTCAAATGATTCTCCTATCTCAGCCTCCCAAGCAGCTGGGATTACAGGCATGCACCACCATGCTCGACTTAATTTTTTTTTTTTTTTGTATTTTTAGTAGAGACAGGGTTTCTCCATGTTGGTCAGGCTGGTCTCGAACTCCCGACCTCAGGTGATCCGCCTGCCTCGGCCTCCTAAAGTGCTGGGATTACAGACGTGAGCCGCCGCGCCTGGCCTAGATGTATTTTTTCAAGAGCAGTTTTACATTTATGGAAAAGTTTAGCAGATAGTAGGAAGAGTTCTCAGATACTCTACATCCTTTGTACACTCCACACCCAGTTTCCCATTATTAACATCTTGCATGAGTGTGCTGCATTCATTACAATATTGAGACATTATTATTAACTAAAGTCCATGCTTTATTCAGACTTCCTTCACTTTTACCCGATGTCCTTTCTCTGTTCCAGGATCCCATTCAGGATACCACATTACATTTAGTTGTCGTATCCTCTGGCTCCTCTTGGCTGTGATGGTTTCTCAGACTTTCCTCGTTTTTGATGACTTTGACAGTTTTGAGGAATATTGGTTGGAACTTATCCACTATTTTGTAGACTGTTCCTCAACTGCGATTTGTCTAATGTTTTTCTCATGATCAGACTGAGGTTATGGATTTGGGGGAGGAAAACCATAAAGTACTGACCTGTATCCAGGGTCGGTACTATTTACAGGAGTTATCACTGCTTATGTTAACCATGGCTGAGGTGGCGTCTGTCAGATATCTGCCCTGTAAAATTACTTCACTTCCCTCTCTTTGTGTTTCTTACTTTTTTGGAAGGAAGTCACCATATGCAGTAGAGCCTGCTTTTTTTGTGTTGCTGTTGTTTTGGAGACGGGATCTCACTCTGTCATCCAGGGTGAAGTGCAGTGGCACAATCACAACTCACTGCAGCCTCAACCTCCCAGGCTCAAGTGATCCTTCCCACCTCAGACTCCCAAATAGCTGGGACTGCAGGCACATGCCACCACACCTGGCGAATTTTTTGTACAGATGGGGCTAGGCTGGTCTCAAACTCCTGGGCTCTAGCAATCCTCCTGCTTCAGCCTCCCAAAGTGCTGGGATTACAGATGTGAGCCACCGCTCCCGGGTAAGCCTGGTGTTTTGACCACGGTGTTATTTCTGTCACAAGTTAGCTAGACAATGTTATGTCTAGCTCTCACTTCTCTAAGCTAACACCCCACTGCTCTATTCCTCTTTATGGTAAAATTCCTCGAAAGGGCTATTTATACTCCAGGTCCTCCATTCTTCCTTGAACCCCTCCAGTCAGGGTTTCACCTCCCACTGCTCCATTGAAAGTCCTATCATCTGAAGTCACCACAGCTAAATCCAATGGTTGGTTCAAAGTTTTGATCTTATTTGATATAGTTGATCACTCCTTTCTCCTTTCTTCTTGAAGCACTTTCTCTGCTCTAGAACATTACATGCCCCTGCCGGACTTGGTGGTTCACGCCTGTAATCCCAGCACTTTGGGAGGCTGAGGCGGGTGGATTGCTTGAGGTCAGGAGTCCGAGACCAGCCTGGACAACATGGTGAAACCCCATCTCTATTAAAAATGCAAAAGATTAGCCGGGCATGGTGGCGGGCACCTATAATCTCAGCTACTTGGGAGGCTGAGGCAGGAGAATCCCTTGAACCTGGGAGGCCAAGGTTGCAGTGAGCCGGGATCACACTACCGTACTCCAGCCTGGGTGACAGAGCGAGACTCCTCTCAAAAAAAAAAAAAAAAAAATTACATGCTCCTTAATTTCTTCTCTTCTTATAGATTTATCTCCATGTCTTACAGTGCCCCTGGGCTTAGTCCATGGACCTTGTCTCCTCTGTTTACCTGCTAAATTCACATAAATTCAATCTATATACTAACTCCCAAATTTCTAGCCCAAGTCTCCCTCTAGAATGTCATCTTCATCCATCTATTTGCCTATTTGACAGACATCTCCAACTTAACAGCTCAGAAAGACTCTCCCAGCCCTCCCAAAGTTTTCCCATCTCAGTAATGGCAGCTCCATTCTTCATTTGTTCAGACCAAAAATATTAGCCTTTTGTGACTTGTCACTTTCTCTCACAAACCACATCCTATCTCTCAGTAAATGATGCTGCTGACTGTGCCTTCAGGATCTATATAATAATCTGACCATTTCTTACCACTGCCATGATAGCCATCTTGGCACCAACTACCATCCGTTCCCACCTCTACTATTTTAGCAGTTGGCTGACTGGGCTCAGACTCCCTGCTACTGCCCTTGACCTCCTCGAGTGTCTTTTCAGCCCAGCAGTCGGCGAGCCTGTGATGCATGTAAAGCATATGCTATCATTGCCCTATTCAGAACCCTCTGGCGGCTTCCCAGGCCACTCAGAGCAAACCCTGAAGTCCTGCGTGGCTTTTCTCACTTTCTTCTCCCTCTTGTTTGCTTGACTCCAACCACGTTAGCCTCCTTGTTCCTTGAACACGCAAGGAACATTCTTCCTGCCAGTAACCTGTAGGCTTGCTTCTTCACTTCCTTCATGTTTTTGTTTAACTATTACCTACTCTGACCACTCTTTTGTTTTGTTTTGTTTTTTGAGACGGAGTTTCGCTTTTGTTGCACAGCCTGGAGTGCAATGGCACAATCTTGGCTCACTGCAACCTCCACCTCCCGGGTTCAAGAGATTCTTCTGCCTCAGCATTCCGAGTGGGATTACAGGCGCCTACCACAATGCCAGGCTAATTTTTTTTTTTTTTTTTTTTTTGAGACGGAGTCTCGCTCTGTCACCCAGGCTGGAGTGCAGTGGCGCGATCTCGGCTCACTTGCAAGCTCCGCCTCCTGGGTTCACGCCATTCTCCTGCCTCAGCCTCTCCGAGTAGCTGGGACTACAGGCGCCCGCCACCATGCCCGGCTAATTTTTTTTGTATTTTTAGTAGAGACGGGGTTTCACCGTGGTCTCGATCTCCTGACCTCGTGATCCGCCTGCCTCGGCCTCCCAAAGTGCTGAGATTACAAGCGTGAGCCACTGCGCCCGGCCGCCAGGCTAATTTTTTGTATTTTTAGTAGAGACGGGGTTTAAATGTGGGCCAGGCTGGTCTCGAACTTCTGGCCTTAGGTGATCCACCCACCTCAGCCTCCCAAAGTGCTGGGATTACAGGCGTGATCCACCACACCTGGCCGTGACCACTCTTAAAATTGACACCCCCCCACCACTCTCTTATGCCTCTTTTCCACCTTATTTTTCTCTATATCATTTATCACCTCTCACATACTTCATGTATGTAAGTATCTCTATGTATATATAAAATAAACTATATACATATGTAAACATATGTATGTTTATTAGTTTATTCTTCATCTAGAAATAAGCTTCAAGGGAGCGGGGATATTTCCTTCCTTTGTTTTCTGCTGACTCTCTTAGCATCGAAAATTGTACTTGGCACAGAGCAGGCACTCAGTAAATATGTATGTTTTTTGTTTGTTTGTTTTTGTTTGTTTGTTTTTGAGACGGAGTCTCGCTCTGTCACCCAGGCTGGAGTGCAGTGGCGCAATCTCGGCTCACTGCAAGCTCCGCCTCCCGGGTTCACGCCATTCTCGGGCCTCAGCCTCTCCGAGTAGCTGGGACTACAGGCGCCCGCCACCACGCCCGGCTAATTTTCTGTATTTTTTAGTAGAGACGGGGTTTCACCGTGGTCTCGATCTCCTGACCTCGTGATCCGCCCGCCTCGGCCTCCCAAAGTGCTGGGATTACAAGCCTGAGCCACTGTGCCCGGCCAGTATGTATGTTTTGAATAAATTAATGAATCAACAAATGTCTATTAAACATCTAAAACCTTTTTGGGCAGAATCTTTGATAAAGCACTGTAAATACAAAGTCCTAGTCCCTGCTTGTAAGAATTTTCCAATTTAGTGTAGGCAACAGACCTATAAAAGTTTAACAAGGGAAGAATATGTGGGGAAATAGTATTGATATTCACCTGGGAATGAAATTACATAGCTCTGACTGAAACCTTGGTGTTGAGGGTGAATTCTCTCCCAGAGGTAGTTAATGTTAGGTTCCTACCTGTGTCTAGGATTAAGAGAGCAGGACAGACAGAGGGGCACCTGAGAAATCACACACAGCCCTCCCCAGTTATGAGTCCTACTCAGGCATGGGGTAAAACATACACATGAGCTTAAGTATGAATAAGAACTAGTTCTTATAAAATATATTAACTAGTAAGTGTTAATGCTTACAGTCTGGTATGAAGAATAGATCTAACTTATAATTTTGACTTTTGTTTTACTCTTTTGGAATTAAAAATATCTTTAACCTTAAAAGTTCTTTAAAAAAATTGTCTAATTTTTTGCATGCTTTGTAGAAAGAAAGTGACATCCTTCCTTTTTCCCTTGCAGTATCTAAAAACAAGCTTTGTGAGAATGGAGTCTTAATTTTGCAGGGGTTTTAGCATGTGGTTGTATGCAAATACAAAGATTCCAAATACGGATGTGTTGCATTATTTGAAAAAACCCCTTCAGAGACATATTTGCATATGGAGACGTCATTTCTGAAACTGAAAACAGTCAGTCCTGCACTCTTAAAACAGCCTTCAAGGACCTTGAGCACCTGATTTCTGAACTTCTTAGGTTGACTTTTTGGCTTAATGTGACTCCAATATGACTTTCAACAAAGATTTGTGTTCCAAAAAATGGTTTTAAACAATGCTTCACTAACAGCATATTTTTCTTAATTTGTATTTTCAGTTTAGAATGCTTTTAACTTTATCAACATAATTAGTCATTGAGAACTTTTCTCTGTATTTTTATTTGATATGTACTGTGAGTAAACAAAGTCCTATATTCTGAAAGGGGACAAGTAAGGGAGAGTTGGAGAAAATGATAAATATTGAAGAATATAATTAACATGTTGAGAGTTTGCATTCCTGTTGTATCAGATTGGAGCTATTTTAAAGAATTGGATCTAAATGAAGTATACATTTTATGGATGCTAAAAATACTCTTTAGCAATGTTTCTATTCAGAATGCATCATCATTAGAAAAAAGCTATTAAGGTTGCAGTGTGAATCACCAGTTGGAAAAAGAGAAAACGTATTTCATTTCCAGTCCGGAAGCAATCCATGCATGCAGGCAGTATTCATTTTAACAGTCTGGATCAGTTTTTTGCCATGAACTTCTGCTATTAGAAAAAATGCCTTTGACCTATCTAGCTTTCCTTAGATGTGGTGCAAACTCAGAACTATATGCCCCCGGTCAATGTTAGAGAACTTAAAACCCCAGCTCATTTGGCATCTGTTCATTCATATTCCAGCTGAATCTCAGAAATGTGCTTAAGGGAAAGCATCTGATATTAGCAGTTTCTCAGCCAAGTCACAGGACAGGACAGCCCAGAGTCATGGCCTGCTGCACTTTTAAAAGGCAAATTCAGGAATTTAAAAAAAAACGAACCGGGGAATGGAATTTATGGAAAGTATGGAATGAAAAGCTGACATTCCCTGGGACTTGAAATGTTAACTCTGGATTTCCTTAATAGCTATAAACTGTGCCTTTCCTACTGTGGCAATTGTTGTGAGCTAGGACATGTTTATACCTTTTTAATGTATAAATATTCTATCTGAGACTCCTGCTACTATTGCCACCCGATGCATCTTCCAAAAGGTAAAGCTTCCATCTTTGCGTCACCTTCTCAGAAATCTGAATTGGTCCCACTGCTTTCAGAATGAAGTTAAGTTCATATGCTAACACTCAGGGCCTCTGTCTGTCAATCAGCAAAAATATATTGAATGTGTACTATGTGGCTAAGCATGTTTCTGCAGATACAAGGTAACATGGAGACCTCATGGAGCTTGTTCATCTTTTCTTTAATGTGAACACTCTGCTCCAAGCATTCTGGCCTTCCCTCTGCCCTCTCGTGTCGTCTTCACTGTTTCTGGAACAATTCCCCATTTGATATACCCTTTTCTATTCCTTTAGCCTAGTTAAACCTTGCCCCACAACACAACACTTCTATTGCAAAGCTAGGTGGTATTTGGTTACCCTTCCTTTCCTTGCCTGGCTGTGGTAGTCCACAAAAGCATTTTCTCTCTTCAGTCTTGTTAAATTATGTGCATATGTCTTATCCCAAAGTTTCAAAGGGTAGCAGGAATGATTTTAGTTTACAAAAGAAAAAGGAAGAAATCTATTATTTAAATATTAATTACTATGAATTTATATGATACAGGATGCCTAATACTCTGTAAATATTAGCCAATTAATTTTTTCTTTTCCTTCTCCTTTTTTTTTTTTTTGTTTTTTGGAGGCAGAGTCTCACTGTGTCACCCAGGCTGGACTGCAGTGGTGCAATCTCGGCTCACTGTAGCTTCAACCTCTTGGGCTCAAGCTATCCTCCCACCTCAGCCACCCGAGTAGTTAGGTCTACAGGTGCATGCACACCACCAAGCCTGGCTAATTTTTAAATTTTTGTAGAGATGGGGTTTTGCCATGTTGCCCAGACTGGTCTTAAACTCCTGGGCTCAAGCGATTCTCTTGCCTTGGCCTCCCAAAGTGCTGGGATTACAGGCGTGAGCCACTGCACCCGGCCTCGATTAATGTTCTAATAGAAAATGTAGAAACCGAAACTTTCCCTTTGCTGAAATTTGATATTTAGAGTTCTCTTGTTGGAATGTTCATTTTGAGAGTGGGAAGTGTTTTAAAGATAAGAGGTGTTATAATTAATTAACAGGCCAGGGAAGAGCAAGAAGATTTATTATATGTATTAGGTGGGACTACAAGGACATTTGTTATTAAGAAGTTTGAGATTGTTCAGTGAGGCTGTGTTTTGCCTGGAGTTGTGTCATAGGTCGATGGCAGTGCCACCACTAAATACATGTGTTCCTGTACTCACCCAGAGGCCAACGGCAATGCCCTGTTTTCACTAAGAACTTTTTTCCTTGGAAAGCAGGATAGTCTGCGGGGCTCAGACTCATTCATTTGTCTTGTTTTCAATCTGAAACTGTAGTGATTATTTTTTCCTCTGCAGGATAGTGTACTGTATCCAATACTTCTTTAAGATTGGCCTCTCTTTAGAAGTACTCAGTTTTAGACATGGCATGGCTCAGGCTCCAGAAGCCAAACCTCCAGAAAGCCTTCCCTGCTGTTCTCATCTTTAGTTAGAGGCCTGTCTTCATGCTCAACCCACACTTAGTGCATACAATTACTGTATTGCTGGCACATAGCAGATACTCAACAAATGTTTGAACTACACTGAACTATACCAGTTTGCAGTATTTCTCTTAAGAGCTTTTAGAAATAGCTAAATAAATTGTTTATGAAAAATGTGCCTCAATGAAATAGGCAGATTACCTCATCAGAAAGAAATATATTAAAATAACATTACTACATTTGGCTATTATTTTTGCTTTTTAAAGGCTTCTTTTTAAAAATGATAAGCTATCTAAAACATATATTGGCATTTGGATAGTCTTTGCCTCTGTGAAACATCTCTTCAAAGAGATGAGGAATGAATATATTCTTGCCAGAACTTGAAATATGGAGGAAGGGCAAAGACATTCTAACTCAATGATGTCAGACATTTTATTCTAGCTATTTTTCTTTCCTTACAGCCTAAACATGCATTCAAATAGAATGTCTCAACTTTATCTCCCCTTATTTGATATGTAATTGCAAATGCTGCCACTCTCTTTAACTCTTCTGGTACAAGTTGTAACGGAGTAACAAAATTCAAGATATGACCTTGTGTATATCAGTCAGGATACACTAAGTTATGCTGCAGTAACAAGCAGCACCAAAAATCTCAGTGGTTTAACATAGCAGAGGTTTACTTTTTGCTCCCAGGAAGAGCACTGAAAGTCCAGCAAACTCTCCTCCATTTAGTGACTCAGCATTTCAGGCTGCTTTGATCTTGAGGCAGCCGCCTGTCAACATGTAGTGAATTGTGCCCTGGTTCTTCAGTGTTTCTGGCTGGAGACACAGAGGCATGCCTAACCTGAAAGGACAGGGAAATGGAATCCTCTATGATGGGATAGAGGGTTGGAAGTATTGGCGGCACTAGTAATGTCTACCAGGTCAATTTTTAGCTCATAGAAAGAGGGCCAGTCATGGTTTCATATTGTGAACACTTTCAATTTTCAGGATTTATTCACAGCCTCAGTGGGAGCATAAAGTTGAGGTAAATTGAATATTCCAGCAAAGGCTTGTAGAACGAAAAATTGGGCAGGGGGGGATGCCATATTAAGGCAGAAGATATTTGCCTTTCTGCTGGCTTGATTTCAAATATTATAACTGGTGTAGCAACTCCCTAAGAAATCAATGACCTTTGGACTCTAAAACAGACTTTTGTGTGTTTGTGTGTGGAAACAGAGTCTCACTCTGTTGCCTAGGCTGGAGTACGATGGCGTGATCTCAGTTCACTGCAACCTCCGCCTTCTGGGTTCAAGTGATTCTCCCACCTCACCCTCCTGAGTAGCTGGGACTACAAGTGCACGCCATCACACCTGGCTAATATTTGTATTTTTGTATTTAGTCAAGATGGGATTTCACCATGTTGGCCAGGCTGGTCTCAAACTCCTGACCTCAAGTGATCCTCCAGCCTTGGCCTCCCGAAGTGCTAGAACTACAGATGTGAGCCACCACGCCTGGCCCCAAAACAGACTTTTAACAGAAGAAAGTTTCACAAGACTTATCATTTTTCTGAGATCTAGACAACCATTGCCTTTTAAAAGCACATCTGCCCTTGAAGTCTCTCGTTGGTGGACAGGGGAGTCCTATCTCCCATGAGATCACCATGGTTCCTGCTGGAGGGCAGCTTCCACATATTGGTGTGTGGCAGGATGAAAGGATGCTGAGCTCCTAAAGCCAGTTATGGTGGTGTGTCAGGGGTCCCCTATGACCATCCTCAGATAACAGTGGGATTTTATCCACAGTCTTGCATCCAGGATCCTAAATTTTTTAGTTTCTCTGGAAGGTAAAGTTATGAAAGGGTGCTGCCATCACCACCAAAAGCCCAAAACACATTGTTAATTTTAGTGCTCAATATTCCAGATTGGGAATATTATCATAGGAACAAGACCACCTTTTCTGTCATTTGCTTTTTCTCCCCGCTTTGCCTCAAAGTACACTTTAAAATTTGGAAGTTGTGCAGGAAGGCAATATAAATTTTTGCTTGAAGAATTCTGTTAAATCAGGGCACCATAAAAACTCATATACTTTTTGTACAGTTTTAAGTTGTTTATGCCAAACCTTAATTGAATTATTTAAAGCCTAGTATCCTAGTAAAACATTTCCCTGATTTTACCCAGATATTAGCTTTTAATTGCTCAAAAGTGTTCAATGGGAAGACAGGGGGGAACAAAACACCATTTCTCAAACCTTCAACAGCTGAATCTAGCTGTATTACGAATGAATAATAACCACACTGAAGGGGTGAGGAAGAAAAGAATTAATCTAAGTACTTTGGAACACAGCATCTTAACTGGATGTGCTTATGCTAAGGACGGACGGAAAGAATTATTGTGTTCTGATTTTGCTAATGTGTGTCTCACAGGGGTATGGGTTGGCAATTCTGAAAGCACTTTATGTGCATTGTAGAATTAAACAAATGAGTAAATATATTATCAATAATATTACTGTTCAAGAATAAAGTTACAAATGAGGAAGGACTGAAATATACCCTGTGATGTTGGATTAGAATCAGAAGCATCAGAATAAATTCTTGGTATTTAATATAAGCACCTACTGATAGAGGAATAGAGATCCACGGATGAGTGTACATACCTATATTTCCTTGCTCCGTGTTCTTGGAGGGCCTAGAAGCAATGGAACCCTGGCCACAATGAGCAATTCTGGCATCAGGATTGAGCTTCTATACACCATTGTCCAATAAAGAAACCAGAGATCATTAGACAAATAATTCCAGTCTTGGAAAGGGGGAAATACAAGATGAGCCTGGAGCACCTTGTAGAGCCAGAAAATAAGGAGATACTCACAAAAAGATAAGGCTTGTCAAAAGAACACAAGAGGCCTGCCGTGGTAGTTCACACATGTAATCCCAGCACTTTGGAAGGCCAAGGCGGGCAGATTGCTTGAGCTTGATCCTAGGAGTTTGAGACCAGCTGGGGCAGTGTGGCAAAACCCCATCCCTACCAAAAAAGAAAAAAACCCCACACAAATACAAAAATTTGCTGGGCATGGTGGTGCAGTGCACACCTGTAGTTGCAGCTACTCGGGAGGCTGAGGTGGGAGGATTGCTTGAGCCTGGGAGATGGAGGCTGTAGTGAGCTGAGATTGCCCCACTGTACTCCAACCTGGATGACAGAGTGAGATCTTGTCTCAAAAAAAAAAATAAAATAAAAATAAAAGGAAAAAAAAGAGAACACAAGAGCCAACCTAATGGACAAAGCTAGAATAATTTTAGCAACAAAATTATTAATGATAGTACTGGATTTTAACATGTAGAATAAAATAAATATCCATGAGCCCATAGATAAACAACTGGATAAATAAATAAACGTAGGAGAAGGGACAGCTGTTTCTTACCAAAGAATTCATGAAGGAAAAAGGGAAAATAGAAAAATCACCATTAAGCAAATATTGTAGTAATAATTGTGATAAATAAGATCCACTGGTGGATGCAAATATTAGTGGCCCAAATCCAAGGAGAAGCAGAGTATTTCCATAATCTCAAAGTATCTTCCCTGAAATATTTATTAATTATAAAGAGAAAGGTAATTTTATAGTAGAGAAACTCTGCAGACACTCCCTTCACTGAGTGATAAAAATAAACATTATTATTGATAAGACATTGCTATATTAAACCTGTTGATATTATGCATTGAGAAGGACAATATCATTTCACTGTCCTGAAAGACAAGGAAAGACTGAGGGACCATCACAGATTGGAGGAGATTAAGGAGAAGGAACAATTAAATATAATATGGAAAACTGGATAGGATCTGAGAATAGAAAACAGGCATTAGTGGAAAAACTAGTGAAATTAGAATAAGGTTTGCAGTTATCACTGATTCTGATCATTGTATTGTGGTTAGTAAGATGTCAACATTAGCAGAAGGTAGGTGAGTATGTTCCAAATTAGTTCAAAATAAAAGTTATAAATAAGAGGAAAGTTAAAGTTATAAATAAGAGGAAATAAAACATAAGGTACACAAAAACAGGTATTTTGATAAAAGTACAGTAAACAATTCTTTGTTTATATTGCAATTTCCACAGCAGAGAGACTTTCAAGCAGCTGGCTGGATGTTCGTCATATTGAAAAGTATGTAGACCAAGGTAAAAGTGGAACAAGAGAATTACTTTGGTCCTGGGCACAGAAAAACAAGACCGTCGGTGACCTTTTACAGGTCCTCCAGGAGATGGGGCATCGTCGAGCTATTCATTTAATTACAAACTATGGTAAATGCTGATTCTTATAATGTGGCTCTCTTAATCTGTAATAGGAACTGTAATTTGTAAATTTGAATATTGCATTTTATCCAAGACATTGACTCATGCTGTGTGTCAGTGTTTCCTTACCTGTGGCTTTTATCTGGAAGGGACTTTCCAGCTTCACATTTTCTTGTGACACTTTCTTCCCTTGTCACCTAACTTATACAACATATTTCTTTCTACCACTTTATAGTTTTGTTTTGTTTTTTTAACTTACTTTTACTTACAAACTACACTTTTAAAAATGTTTCATTTTTAGCAGTTAATAGAATTAGCTCTGTGTCAAAATCTCTGAAACTGAGTCATAAACATAGTTGGAATCACAGTATTTGAGATACAGATCATGCTATTCTTTGTTTTACTATATATTACAAGTTAAAAATATAATTGTATTTCCCCCCTGTATTTAATATTTTATATTGTACCTACCTCCAGAATAATCTGGGATGTTTCTTTTATCTTCACTGCTGTTTTCACACCACAGCGTTTAACCCTGCCTTACTTGTTACTACCCATTTCACAGTAGCGTAATTCTTCCCTTTGTCTTCTCTATTTCTGATGCTGTGTCGTGCCTTATATTTAGAACAACTTGATCAATAAAGCTCATGAAGTTTTCTCCATTTATTCTTTGTCAGTGAAATAATCTAACATCACCTGTTCTGTTTGTTCCACTTAGATGTATTCGTTTCAACAATAATGGTCTTGGGTCTTATGTTATAGATCCAAGGCTCTTAGATTGGAAACTCTTTTCAATCAACATCTTTATTCTTTGGCTCTTTTCATAGATCACATTTTTAGTTTTGTGTATTTGCACACATGTTCTTTGGTAATATATTTAATGCACATGAGCCCTTGCACGCGCACACACACACACGGAATCCTGAGAGATTTGTACCAGAAAACTGTAGCTTCACATTGACTTTTATTTTGATCTTTCCTATTATTGGGATATTAGTTCCTAATAGACTTCCACCATGATATTATTCATATAACTTGGCTAATCCCCTTTGTCTTTTGCAAATTGTTTCTTCACTTAGTTTAGGGCAGCAGAATACTTCACTGTGAAGTTGACTGAGCAAGTGAAATTCAGTGAGTCCCTGGGAACTGTAAATGCAATGCCTTTTCATTATCTGAGCCTTTCCCAGCCACTGAAACCACCCACATGGCTTGCTGTTCACAATACAAACTTACTCCACTTTATTTTTTATTCATTTATTTATTTTTCTTGAGATGGAGTCTCGCTTAGTCGCCCAGGCTGGAGTGCAGTGGTGTGATCTCGGCTCACTGCAAGCTCTACCTCCTGGGTTCACGCCATTCTCCTGCCTCAGCCTCCCAAGTAGCTGGGACTACAGGCGCCCACCACTACGCCTGGCTAATTTTTTTGTATTTTTAGTAGAGACGGGGTTTCACCGTGTTAGCCGGGATGGTCTCGATCTCCTGACCTCGTGATCCACCCGTCTCAGCCTCCCAAAGTGCTGGGATTACAGGTGTGAGCCACCGCGCCCGGCCACTTACGCCACTTTAATAGGACACACAGGTATGTTTTATACTTCAGTGTTCTGGAATAAATTTTAGGGTATATTTTCACTCTCTATGTTGTTTATTTGTGCAGCAGAGAATAATGTGGACTGTAAGTAGACAAAAATTCCACATTCTTGGTTGACTCTTAGTCTGTTGCACATGCAACATTTATTTTTCTTTTTTTTTGATGTGAGATTAGCTGATTGGTAAAAAGACTTTACTGGCCTAGTACAAAGAGATAGGTAAATCTGAAGTGAAGAGGAGGATAGCACCTTACTTCTTTACTAAAGAAAATAGCATTATTTAATTATAATTGATTGAGTTGGTGTTTCAAATTAAATAACAATTTTGAAAAAGTTAATTATGTAGTTGTTAAAAGTGAGATATGATGATTTGTTGGAAGCATAAGTGTAGCTTGCTCAACAGGGGTTTCCTATCATAGCTACTCATTAAATTAGGAGTTGGAGCTCCTAACTAAAGATGCATAAAATGATTTAGTCCTTCTATGCTGCTACCATGGACAGATTTATCAGTTATCTAAATAATCAGTTATTGCCCACCTTTCCTTGCAATTTTGTTCTGTTTTGTGGAACTGATTTTATTTTAGAGGAATTTGGGGCTTTTATATTCCAACTTCCAGGCATCACTTAGTAGATTTGGATTTTCCTAGTCATATTAAAATGGGCCTTTTATTTCCTCCCAGGTACTATGCCTACAATTCAGGTTGCTGCTGCTAGGTGGTTTCTTCACATCAGTAAAGCATTCTCTCAGATCTCAGGACATAACAAAATTGCTCAAGAAACTAGAATCTCTATTTTTTGTTATTATATTTCTGGCATGCATGTCCTTATGTATCACATTTTGCATTTATAATTCAATGATCAGCAATTGTTTTCCAGTTTTGACACAAAATTCACAGCTTTCTACTGGCTTCTTCTTAAGACAGCCATTTTCAATCTTCCATTTTATATGACAATGAAGTATTATCTCTCTTTTCACAAACAGCAAAAGAAATAATGACTTTTAGTGCCCATACAGCCCCCAGATTTCACATTTTTTTCTACACAAATTCAGTATGTTTGCTGTTTTTTCTTCTTGCCTAGTTGCCCTGGCTAGAACCTTTAGCATGTTGAGTAGAAGCAGCAAGACCAGACATCCTTATCTTGTTCCTGATCTTAAGGGGAAAACATTCAGTCTTTCACGATTAGTGATGTTAACTGTCCGTTTTTTATAGATGACCCTTATATTGAGGACATTTTCTTCTGTTGGTAGGGCTTTTATCATGATAGGGTGTTGGATTTTTCAGATGCTTTTTGTCATCTATTGAAATGAATGTGTGTTTTTTGTCCTTCATTCTGTTAATGTGGTGTATTACATTGATTGATTTTCAGACATTAAACAAATCTTGGATTCCTGGGATAAATCCCATCTGGTCATTGTATCTAATCCTTACATGCTATTCAGTTTGCCAGTATTTTATTGAGGAGTTTTGCATCTATATTTGTAAGAGGTATTGATCTGTTGTTTTCTTGCAATGTCTTTATCCGGCATTGGTATCAATAATACTGGTCTCATAGAATGATTTGGGAATTGTTCTATCCTTTTCTATTCTGGAAGGATTTGTGAAGGACTGGTGTTAATCTTCTTTAAATGTTTGGTAGAATTCACCCGTGAAGCCATCTAAGCCTTGGCTTTTCTTTGTCGGACGTTTTAAAGTACTAGCTCAATCTCTTGTTATAAGTCCATGTATATTGTTTATGTTTACTTGAGTTAGTTTCAATAGTTTGTGTCTTCCTAGAAACCTGTCCATGTCATATAAGTTATCTAATTTTTTGGCATATCATTGTTCGTAATATTCCTTTATAATTCTATTTATTTCTGTGAGGTCAGTATTGATGTCCCCTCTTTTGTTCTTGATTTTAGTAATTTGAGTCTCTTTCTTGGTCAGTTAAGCTAAAAGATTGTCAATTTTAATGATCTTCTCAAAGAAACAATTTTGGTTCTATTGATTTTTCTTTTTAAAAAATCTTCTGTTTTGGCTGGGCGAGGTAGCTCATGCCTGTAATCCTGGCACTTTGGGAGGCCGAGGCAGGCAGATTGCCTGAGCTGAGAAGTTCGAAACCAGCTTGGGCAAAACGGTGAAACCTCATCTCTACTAAAATACAAAAAAATTAGCTGGGCATGGCAGCGTGCACCTGTAGTCCCAGCTATTAAGGAGGCTGAAGCAGGAGAATTGCTTGAACCTGGGAGGTGGAGGTTACAGTGAGCCGAGATCGCACCACTGCACTGTAGCCTGGTTGACAGAGTGAGACTCCATCTCTAAAAAAAAAAAAAAAAAAATTCCTCTATTTCGTTTATTTCTAATCTTAATTATTTCCTTCCTTTTGCTTGCTTCAGTTTAGGTTGTGCTTCTTTTTCTAGTTCTTTAATGTGAAAGTTTAGTTTACTGATTTGATGCCTTTCTTCTTTTTTTAAGGTAGGCATTTGCAGCTATAAATTTCCCTCTAAGAGTGGCTTTTGCTGCATCTCATAACTTTTGATATGTTGTGTTTTCATTTTCATTCATCTCAAGGTATTTTCCAATTTCTCTCATGACTTCTTTTTTAACTCATTTGTTATTTACGATTTTGTTGTTTAATTTCCAGACACTTGTGAATTTCTCAAATTTCCTTCTGCTGCTTTCTGCTTGTATTTCAATATGATCAGAAAATAGACTTTGTATGATTTTAATCCTTACACATGTATTTGAGGTTCATTTAATTGCCTAAGGTCAGGTCTGTTCTGGAAAATGTTCAATGTATACTTGAGAAATATGTATATATTTTGGTTTTGGATGGAATGTTCTATAGATGTCTGTTAAGTCTAGCTGGTTTAGAGTGTTATCAAGGAAATTTGTTATTAATTGGTTATGCTTTCTTGCTAGTTTTCCAAGCAAAATAATTTAAGAAACACTAGAAGATAATGTAGAAAGAAGAAAGCTAGACTATAAAATGAAAGTTTTCTAGTCTGAGACAAAATGTTAGAAATCACAGCAAAATATGGCAGGGTTTTAATCTTTTGTAGGAAGCTACATAAATTACCTCAGTCCGGACAGCACTTTACCAAACAGAAGTTATAGTTGACATTTGGGGTGGTAAATATTTGTCATTGATACACACACACACACACACACACACACACACACCACCTCCAATACTTTATGGCACAAGATGATATAAAAAAAAAACCAACCCAGGAAGATATAATATCATAATTGTAACTTTTAAAAATATATGTGCAAAAATGCTGATAACACAGCTAGGCGCTGTGGCTCATGCCTGTAATCCTAGCGCTTTGGGAGGCCGAGGCCTCAAGATGGATCACTTGAGGTCAGGAGTTTGAGACCAACTTGGCCAACATGGTGAAACCCCGTCTCTACTAAAAATACAAAAATTAGCTGGACGTGGTGGCAGGGGCCTGTAATCCCAGCTACTCAGGAGGCTGAGGCAGGAGAATCACTTGAACCCAGGAGGCGGAGGTTGCAGTGAGCCAAGATTGCACCACTGCGCTCCAGCCTGGTTGACAGAGCGAGACTCTGTCTCAAAAAAAAAAAAAAAAAAAAGGCCCGGTGTGGTGGGTGGCTCATGCCTGTAATCCCAGCACTTTGGGAGGCCGAGGCAGGCAGATCTCTTGAGGCCAGGAGTTCGAGACTAGCCTGGCCAACATGGCGAAACCCCATCTCTACTAAAAATACAAAAAAAATTAGCCAGGCGTGCTGACAGGTGCCTGTAATCCTGGCTGGCTATTTGGGAGGCTGAGGCAGGAGAATCACTTGAACCTAGGAGGCAGAGAGAGATTGCAATGAGCCAAGATCATGCTACTGCACTACAGCCTGGGCGAGAGTGAGAGTCCATCTCAAAAAAAAAAAAAAAAAGGCTGATAATTTTTTTTTTTAATTTTCTTCTTTGTATTTTAGTATTTTAAATGTCTAACAATAATTTATCTTATTTATTACTTGTTTATTATTTAATTATTTAAATTATTTAAAGTTAATAATAGATTAAGGCAACTACTTATGTTTTAAGTGAACAAAAGTATGTTTGTATAACATTTGTTAATTAGAAAGCTATTTCACAAATATAATACTTCACAAACAATACTTTCACAAATTTATTGTAATGTTGCATGGGAATGAAACTTTAGAAATGAACAATGGCTAGCAAGACACTTATTTTCAGAGTCTCCGAAAGGAAAAACATTAGGGACATAAAATTTTTTTGTATCTACCTTCCGTATTTCTCTTTCAGGAGCAGTGTTGAGTCCTTCAGAGAAGAGTTATCAGGAAGGTGGATTTCCAAACATATTATTCAAGGTAGAGTATCTGTGCATAGAAAATGAGCCTTGAACTTTGTTGCATGTATAATTGAGCCTAAGGAATGAAATTAGCAGGCAGAAAAATGCTGGATTTGCCAGCACTTTTTAAAAATCAGAAATGCCCTGGTTCTCTCATTATTCTCTATTTAGTTGAGGATTCAGGAAATTAGAGATTTATAAATATTTGAGAAATTAAGAGCTTTCTGTTCTCAGTGATCTCTCAGAGATGAGACTGAGAACTACTAAGGATGCTGTGATTTATACATTTGTCTTAACTCAGCTTTTAATTTTCCTTTTTTGTTTGGTGTTTTGCATGTCACTGTTAGTTTTTATTAGAGCAAACTAGCAGTGGTCATTTTTATAGCATTAGAAGTAATTTAAAATTGACTTTAACTGACTGTGACATTGAAACTTGAGTTTTTACCGTTGGTGTGAAAGCCTTAAATATGGCAATGAATGCTATTAAATAAAGTGAAATAACTTTGATTTCTGCTAGCTTTCTTTTAAATTAGGTTGCACTCTGTTGCACTGCATAGTCCCCAGGGAGCTTTGGATTTCTGTTGAGGCTCTGGTTCTTTCTAGACGTATGAAATGGAATTACTTTAGTATGTATTTCTTCTCTTAGGAAACAGCCAATATCACAGTGGATAATGTTCTTATTCCTGAACATAATGAAAAAGGTAAGAAAAACCCAGTTTTTTTCCAACAATTTTTTTTAAATTCATACTTTCATTTAAGTGAATTAAGAGAGAGAAATGCCCAATAAACACAATAATCATTTATATTCAGATTCGGTATAAAATTTCATAGATATTAAAATAACTTCAATTTGATTGACACTTATAGTTCTAATAGATGATATATTATTATGTTAAGGCTCCATTGGCTAATGAGCAATTGTGGTCTCTTCACAAAGGGGGATGTTTTAGTTTTTTGTTGGTAAAATTTGCTATGTTTGTGTGTCATGGGAAAACATTTTTTTTTTTTTTTTTTTTGAGACGGAGTCTCGCTTTGTCGCCCAGGCTGGAGTGCAGTGGCACCATCTTGGCTCACTGCAAGCTCCACCTCCCGGATTCACACCATTCTTCTGCCTCATCCTCCCAAGTAGCTGGGACTACAGGCGCCTGCCACTATGCCCGGCTAAATTTTTTTTGTATTTTTAGTGGAGACGGGGTTTCACTGTATTAGCCAGGATGGTCTCGATCTCCTGACCTCGTGATCCATCCTCCTTGGCCTCCCAAAGTGCTGGCATTACAGGCGTGAGCCACCGCTCCTAGCCTATGGGAAAACATTTTTAAAATTATGTTGAAATTTATATAGTTTTAGAAATGCTCACAGCAATTACTGAAATCTTTCAAGATGATTGTAGAGCAATGCTGAAGGTCAGTATGAAAATCTAGTTATCTTCCATATCAACTTTCCTACTTTATTAGTAGGAAGAATAATTTAGTTCCACCTGGAATCATTCTGATGAAAGTTAAAGACTATTTAAGGCTGCGTTGCCTAGTCTTTGCCACTAGATCTGATGCTTCTTTCATTGAAAAAAGAATTAGGAAAGTTAGATAAGGCTTTGGTTCTTCAACAATAAGGTCTAAATCAAACGTTAAGTGTCTTCAGAGAGGATTTTGTATTAGCTATGGAAATATAGACAAAATTGGGTTCTGAAGGACGTAGCCAAACTTTTCCTTTTCAATTTGTATTTGATTACTCTTTGCATGTTTTCTCCCAATCTCTACTTTGGGTGAGTTTTTAAAAAGCTGAATCATCTTTCTAATTTACTCTGAGGAAGTAAATTAGGCAGTTAGAGGATTTGGCACATGAAAAGTGTTTCTATCAGTCATGCTTGGAGAATATTGCTTAGTCATGTCCATATTTCCACTTCCATAATTTTTTAGTAGTTTTAGGTTCATAGTAGGTCAACAGCAACACATTGACCTAATGACCAGAAAATTGAATCTTGGAAGAATTTCTTCCACTAAGCTCTTTGGCTGATCTCTTTTGAGAAGAGGTAAAAGTCACAATGCTGCTGTTCTAAGAAACCCTTTGCTCTGTGGAATGGTGGGAACTAGATCCAAGTAAATGTGCAGAGAGCACATGGTGGGCTTCAGCTTTGGTTCCTGGGCCTTTCTCTACTGACCTTCCACTGGACTCTGATTTGTTTCTAATATAGAAATTTTGGTTATAATGATGATGTTCATTCTTAGGTAACTGATCTTCCCCTTACTTTCCTTCCTAAGGAGTACTGCTTAAATCTTCCATCAGCTTTCAAAACATCATAGAAGGAACTAGAAATTTCCACAAAGACTTCCTAATTGGAGAAGGAGAGATTTTTGAAGTATACAGAGTGGAGATTCAAAACCTAACATACGCTGTCAAATTATTTAAACAGGTATGGAAAGAATTACTGTCACAGGACATCAGTTCCACTTATTTGTTCTTCTTTCATATTAAAATATGTCATTTTTCATCAACATTGAAAGGGGTATTTGAAAATAAAATTTTGTAAGTGGAAATAAGAGATATGATTTCAGATGACTGGAGAAGTAAAGGCCTGTCTTGCAAGAATGTGGAAGTTAAATGCTTTCCATCCCCAGATGCTATAGCATGAAAGACTTTTCCGGGCTGGGTGTGGTGGTTCACGCCTGTATTCCCAGCACTTTGAGAGCCCAAGGTGGGTGGATCACTTGAGGTCAGGAGTTTGAGACCAGCCTGATCAACCAGGTGAAACCCCGTCTCTACTAAAAACACAAAACTTAGCTGGGTGTGTTGCTATGCTCCTGTAGTCCCAGCTACTTGGGAGGCTGAGGCAGGAGAATCGCTTGAGCATGGGAAGAAGAGGCTGCAGTGAGCCAAGATTGCACCACTGCACTCTAGCGTGGGTGATAAAGTGAGACACCACATCAAAAAAAAAAAAAAAAAAGACTTCTGAAAAGTCTCCAGGACTTTGTTAAAGAGGGTCAGGTTGTGCTAGCCTGCCCCGATTTTCCTGGATTTTTAGGATGAGCTGGGTCCTCTCCAGGCAGCTTCACAGGCTAAGCCACAGTTTGGCATTTGGTACTGCTTTATAAATTGTCTTCTATCACAACTCAGAAGGGTGAAAGGAGGAGGCTTTTGAGTAGGAGCAACAGAGCAACAAACCAACAAACAGAGTAGGAGGTCAGAAGACAGTTGATTGACTGCAGCCAGTGAAGCAGAAAGGGAATTCCAGGATCAAGCTCAGGAGTCAGTCAGAGATAGGTCCATACACAAACACAGAAGAGCTGCTCTTCATTTTCGTCATAGTTGGTCAACAATAGGTAAACATTTACTAAACTCTTATATGGACTGGGTACTGAGCATATAGAGATGAATAAGGCATAGTTCTGTCCTCAAGGAGCTCAGAGTCTCTCTGGGGAAATAGCCAGGTAAACAAAAGATTAAACTGTTGTGAAAGAGGTACTTTAGCGAGAATTGTACAAAAAATCACAGAAGCACATAAAAGATAGCAACTCTCACAGCCATAAAAAAGAATGAGTTCATGTCCTTTGTAGGGGCATGAATGAAGCTGGAAACCATCATCTTCAGCAAACTAACACAGGAACAGAAAACCAAACACTGTATGTTCTTACTTGTAAGTGGGAGTTGAACAATAAGAACACATGGGCACAGAGGGGAGGGGAACATCACACACCCAGGGCCTGTTGGAGGGTTGGGGGAAATGGGAGGAAGAGTATTAGGACAAATACCTAATGCATGCGGGGCTTAAAACCTAGATGATGGGTTGATAGGTGCAGCAAACCACCATGGCACATGTATACCTATGTAACAAACCTGCATGTTCAGCACAAGTATCCAGAACTTAAAGTAAAATTAAAAAATAAATAAAAAGAAAAAAAAAGTAAAAGAGGTTTAATGGACTCAACAGTTTCACATGGCTGGGGAGGCCTCAGTATCATGGCAGAAGATGAAAGGCACATCTTATGATGGCAGACAAGAGAGAACTTGTGCAGGGAAACTCCCGTTTTTAAAACCATCAGATCTTGTGAGACTTATTCACTGTCACAAGAACAGCACTGGAAAGACCCACCCCCATGATTCAATTAACTCCCACTGGGCCCCTCCCACAACACATGGGAATTGTGGGAGCTACAATTCAAGATGAATTTGGGTGGGGACACAGCAAAACCATATCAGAAGTCTATCTGAAAAGGTTACATACCATATGATTCCAAATATATGACACTTTGGAAAAGGAAGAACAATTGAGACAGTAAAATATGGTTTCTGGGTGTTTGGTAAGGGTTAGATGAATAGGCACAGCACAGATGATTTTTAGGGCAGTGAAACTACTCTGATACTGTAATGGTGGATACATATTATCATATATTTGTCAAAACCCATAGAATATACCACACTAAGAGTGAACCCTAGTGTAAACTACAGTAACAATGATATGTCAACGTAAGATCATTGATTTTAACAAATGTACCTCACTGGTATGAGATGTTAATAATTGGGAAGCTGTGTGCATGTGTGTGGGAACGCCTTATTTTCCTCCAATTTTTTGTAAATCTAAATCTGCTCTAAAAAATAAAGTCTACTAATTAAAAAAAAAAAAAAAAAGATAGCAACTCTCTCCTCCCAGAGGAGGGATGTGTCTGGCACCCAGAAGAGTATCTGGCCAGAGTAACCACTCAGTAAACAGTTCTCAAAAACAAATGGAAAAACCATCCAGCTGGATTTTGAAGGATGAGTAGAATTTTGGCAGGCAGTAAAGGAGGGGAATTACATTCCGAGTGGAACAAATAGCAGTTGCAGAGGCCTGGAGGTGTATGTATGAAAACGTAGGTCTTACTCATGAATAGCATTTCATTCAGTGCAGTGGACTGGGTGTAGGGAAGACAGTGAGAAGAGGATGCTGGAAAGATAGTAAGTCTGTGGGTGATTTTTAAGTAGGAGAGTGAAAGACTTAGATTTGTGTTGTTAAAATATGACTTTGATTCTAGGTTAGATAGTGGATTGGAAGTTGGCAGAAGAATTGGGGGAAAGATGGCAAGAGCTAACTGGAGGCAGGCTGGGCGTGGTGGCTCATGCCTGTAATCCCAGCACTTTGGGAGGCTGAGGTGGGCGGATCACTTGAGGTCAGGAGTTCGAGACCAGACTGGCCAACATGGTGAAACCCCGTCTCTACCAAGAAATACAAAAAAAAAAAAAAAAAAAAAAAATGGCTGGGTATGGTGGTGCCTGCCTGTAGTTCCAGCTACTCGAGAGGCTGAGGTGGGAGGATTGCTTGAACCCTAGAGGCAGAGGTTGCAGTGAGCCAAGATCACTCCACTGCATTTCAGTCTGGGCAACAGAGTAAGACCCTATCAAAAACAAAACAAAACAAAACCACCAGACTGGAGGCGGAAAGACCTGGTAGAGGGATATTTCAGATGTGCAAACCAAGAAATGGACAGGATGTAAACCTGTGTTCCCAACCCTGACTATATATTAGAATTATCTAGGAGCTTTTTTTAAAAAATGAGCCTTTAAAAAATCGACTTTTAAAAAAATAGGCCTTTAAAAAAATGAACTTTAAAAAAAAATGGTAGTCACCAGTATTTTTTAAAAGGTCCCAAGGTGGTTCACATGTGTAGCCACTGTTGAGAGTTAATGCTGTTAGCCTGGGCAAAGTCAATGAGGATGCAGAGGAGAAAGTATGTCTAAGAGACGAGGTGAAGTGGACCACATCTGATTATCTGTTGGATAGGACTGGGGAAGTGCGGAAGAAAGAGGGTTTCAAGGTGATTCCGAGTTTGCAGCTTGCATTACAGAACCATTTTAAAAATTATTTACCTAATTTCTCCATTTCTCCAAATTGCATTTAGTACTACTTAATTGTACATAGACATCTCAAAATTCCTGAGAAGGTGAACAGTCTGCTAAAGAAACAACCAGCTGGCCCGACTATTCAACAAATAGAATGTGGTTGCTCTAGAGGTGGCCAAGCTAAAGCCTATTTCTTAATGCCAATGTATCCCTGGCCCCAGTTCGTATATTGTCTTATGGTTGAGCCTCAGGACCCCATCCCCAAAGGGTCTGTACAGTCTACCTTCCTGTTCTCTCTGCAGCTGCCACCAAATCACACTCCCTTTTGGGAGTTTTCTTTCCGTGAGTCTGAATGGAATATCATTGCTTCTAGAACCCCTTCCCTTTCTTTCTTAAAGACAGGTGTTATTTCCTGGATTGTCTCTGACCCCTCCAGTGCGGTTTGGGTGTCACTCCTATGCGTAGCAATATTATCAAAGCATTACATTATTCACCCACCTCTCTCAAAGGACTAGGCAGGTTTCTTTGAAGAGCTCTTATTTGTCTTTGTATCCTAGTGCCTTATTACAGGGCCTTGCCCATAGTAGCTCAGTAAATGTTTGCTGGATAAATTGAATGAAGCATACATACCCTTTTCAAGAATTTAATTGCTGGTTGTTATGAGTAAAAATACCTGAGATTACCAAGGTGTGTACAAAGTCTTACTGTCTCTACATACATTTTAACTTTCTCTTAATGTGGTAAATGAAAGTATGGCCGGACTTTGCCCTTCTGCTTTTATCTCTGCCCCCTATTTTAACCCAACATGCGCATGCACGCGCGCGCGCACACACACACACACACGCACACACACACACACACACACGCATGCTTATCAGGAAAAAATGAGAGCATTTAATGAAACCTTAGCCACAGAACATTGCAGTTTTGTAACATTGGTTCATTACCAATTACTTTTCTTAGAGGGACTGAGGTGGGAAATTGTACTAGGTGTGTTAGATCTGTGCTTCTCTAACTTTAATCACCTGGGAATCATCTTACAATGCAGATTCCGATTCAGCAGATCTGACAGGGGCCCTGGATTTGCCATTTCTCAGCAGCTCCTAGTGAAGCTGAGGTTTTTTGGTCATAGACCACATTTCAAGCAACAGGGTATTATAGTGCTACATTAGCATAAACAAAAAATCCGACTCCTTCATTTTTGAGACTAGAAAATTATGACCTTAGGGAGGTTAAGTGACTGGCAAAGAGTCACAAATAGCAAGTGTTAGAGATGGGCAGAAAATCCAACCTGTCTGGCTCCCAGGACAATGGTCTTGTAAAATGTAAATTCTGATAAAATGGTCCTTGAAAATGATTTTTTAGCCTGATTGTTTCTGACTTCCTAGTTCAACTTGGAAAATAGTTTCCAAAATTCCTGTTGAATTTCTCTCCCTTTATTCCTGAGGGTAGAGCTCCAAAACTCCACCTTCTCTAGCAATTTGCAAATGATAGAATGCTACAACTGGTGAGACCTAGGAGCATACTTAATTTAACTCTTTTTTGGTAGAAGTTGGAAACCTGAGATCCAGAGACATGCAATGATCTAAGATGTATGAAGGCATCAAGAACAGTGCTAGGGACAGAGTAGGTGCTCAGTACAATATTGTTAAACTCATTAAAATATTCATGTGTCAGGCTCTGGGCTATCTTCTAAAGCTTCTTGGAAGTAAAGAGTTATATTTTTATTTGCTTAGTAAGCCCATCTTTTCAAAAGGCAAAGGTAAACTTGAACTGACATATCCAAATAACCCAAGTCATAAACACCAAATTAGTGAAATTTTGCAGCAGACTAGAAATAACACAAGTTGGATTCTTTATAAGATCAAGTTGGGGAGGTTCTAGCTGTCATGGGATTGTCTTTGAATACATAGAATGTTTTTGAATTTATGTAAATGTGTGTAAAATATGATGAAAGAGTTTAGCATGGCGATACATTGCATGAAAAACTTTTAATTCAAGAACACTGGTTCTAGATCTCTTTTGGGGCTAATGGATTTTTGAAAATCTGGTAAAAGCTAAAGGTCACCTCCCCAGAAAAGTGTTCATATGCGTTTACACCAAAAAGTTCATCTAATTTAGGGAGACTATAGACCTTGGGTTAAGAATTCCAGAAACAGATCCTTTCCTTAATTTTGTTCTTGTCTTTCTGTATATGTAGGAGAAAAAAATGCAGTGTAAGAAGCATTGGAAGAGGTTTTTATCTGAGCTTGAAGTTTTACTACTGTGAGTATGTTTTCTCTGGAATTTCCTCCTCTTTGTGCCTGGGTTTCATCTCTGTTCATTTTTTGTTTTACAGCACAGAGCTTGGCGTGACATGTAATAAATTTGGGTTGGATGTTAGAACTTCGGATAAATGTTGACATCTGCTTTAGTATATTCCTTGAAGTACATTTTAAAATAGATCATTTACATAATTCACTTGAACATATTTTAACAGGAAACTGTCACAAGGAAGGGGGTTAAATCATGTGTGACTAACATGGCTGAATAGTAATTCTTAGAACATTAGAATGGTCTATATTTCACCATTTCCTCTCTTCCTTAGAGAAATTCCAGTCTAGAAGCTGTTTTATCAGTGTAACTCTATTCAGGAAGAGAGTTTTAGACAAAGAAATCAAGCGCTTTTGATGTGCATATTATTTTTCTGGAATTCACTCCTGAGTCTGAGAGTCCTTGGAGACAAATTGAAATGACTTCGTTTTCATATATATATTCATATCTGCAGCTGTGCAGCCTTCCTCATTGAAGGCCTCTAACCCTGTAGAGTTCACTTGTCACTCTTTACAAATAGGAAACTTTCTTTTCAGATATTTTTTTAACCAAGATGTGAAGTTGGGAGGCAGGGAGGAAGCTGAAGAGAGAAGGCATTATACTGAATCCATTTTCTTTTATACTGAAGACTAGAAATCAAAATAGTAGAGGCTAATCATCAAAGCTTACATATCACTTAGTTAATAAAAAATGAAATCCAAAATTGTAATAGTAAAAAGTTTTTACATGTGAGTTTTATTTATTGGCTTATGAAAGTAAGATTCAAACATTGCAAAATTTCAAAACTGCAAAAGGATAGACCAGGAAAAATTTTCTCCCACCATTATCATCCAGCCACCCAGCTGATCTTTCCAAGGCAACAGTATTACCAGTTCCTTGTATGTATTTCCAGAGATATTTTGTGTGTAGGCAAATATGTATTTTGTTTTCTTATTTTTCTCCTTTAACACAAGAGGTGACATGAACACATTGTTCACATTGCTTATTTTCATATTCTATTATATTCTATACTGTAGTTTATGTAACCCTTCCACCGTTGACAGTTTCTTAGATTTGTTCTAATATTTTATTACATGAAATAATACTGCAACAAGAAAACCTTGTATATATGTTATTTCATACTTATTTGAGTATATCTGTAAAATAAATTCTCATAAGTAAAATTATAGTATCAAATGGTTATGTGCATTTTGTCATAACAAATTGTCCTCCAATATAAGTTATACCAATTTACTTTCAAAGCAGTCATATGAGAGTGCCTGGTTTTCCATTGTTGCCGAACTGGTATTTATTCTTACCTCTTAATTTTCGCCAATCTGATAGGTGAAAATAGTTTATCGGGGTAGCTTTTGAAAAAATATTTAATTGACAAATAAAAATTGTATATATTAATGTGTACAATATGATTTGATATACAGTACATACACATTGTCTAAAGATCACCACAATCAAATTAATTAATAAATCTATCACCACCCATGCTGTACTTTAGATCCCCAGAATGTGTTCATTGTACAATGGAAAGGTTGTCTGCTTTGACCAACATCTGTCTATTTTTCCCAACCCCCAGCCCTTGGTAACTATTTTTCTACTCTCTGCTTCTCTACGTTGACTTTTTTAGCTTCCACATGTAAGTGAGATCGTGCAGTATTTGTCTTCTGTGTCTGGCTTATTTCACTTAGCATAATGTCTTCCAGGTTCATCCATGCTGTTGGAAATGGCAGGATTTTCTTCTTTTTATGGCTGAATAATATTCCATTTTGTGTGTGTGTGTATGGGTGTGTGTGTGTGTGTGTGCATCACACTGTCTTTATTCTTTATCCATTCATCTGTCAATGGACATTTAAGTTGTGTCTATATCTTGGTTACTGTGAATAATGCTGCATTAAACATGAGAGTGCAGATATCTCTTTGAGAAACTGATTTTATTTCTTTTACATACATACCCTGATATGGTTTGGTTCTGTGTCCCCACCCAAATGTCATCGTGAATATACTCCCATAATTCCCATGTGTTGTGGGAGGGACCTGGTGGGAGATTATTGAATCATGGGGGCAGTTTCTCCCATACTGTTCTTGTGATAGTGAATAAGTCTCACAAGATCTGATGGTTTTAAAAAGGAGAGTTTCTCTGCACATGCTCTGTTCTTTTGTCCGCCGCCATGTGAAATGTGCTTTTTACCTTCCACCGTGATTGTGGGGCATCCCCAGCCACATGGAACTATAAGCCCATTAAACCTCTTTCTTTTGTAAATTGCCCAGTCTCGGGTATGTCTTTATCAGCAGCATGAAAATGGACTAATACATACCCAAAAGTGAGATTGTTGGATCTTATGGTAGTTGTATTTTCAGTTTTTTAAGGAACCTCCATTATGGCTGTACCACTTTATATTCCAACCAATAGCATACAAGGACTTCTTTTTCTCCATACCCTCAGCAACTCTTGTATCACTTGTCTTTTTGATAATCGCCATCCTAACAAGTGTGAGGTGATATCTCATTGTGGTTTTGATTTGTATTTTTCTGATGATTAGTGATGTTGAGCATCTTTTCATATATCTCTTAGTCATTGGTATATCTTCTTTGAAAAACTATCTCTCACACTCCAGGGACTGTTGTGGGGTGGGGGTAGTGGGGAGGGATAGCATTAGGAGATACACCTAATGCTAAATGAAGAGTTAATGGGTGCAGCACACCAACATGGCACATGGATACATATGTAGCAAACCTGCACATTGTGCACATGTACCCTAAAACTTAAAGTACAATAATAAAAATAATAATAATAATAATAAATAAGAAAAGAGAAAAACTATCTCTTTGGGTCATTTGCCCATTTTTATCAGGTTACTTGCTTTTTTTGCTATTGAGTTGTATGAGTTCCTCACTATTTTGTATCTTAACACCATATTAGATATATGGTTTGCAAATATTTTCTCCCATTCCATAGGTTTCCTTTTCATTTTGTTGATTGTTTCTTTTGTTGTGCAGAAGCTTTGTAGTTTGATATAGTTCCACTTGTTTATTTTTGCTTTTGTCACCTATGCTTTTGGTGTCATAGCCAAAAAAATCATTGCCAAGACCAATGTCAAGGTAAATATTCCCTATGTTTTCTTCCAGATTTGTATGGTTTCAGATCTTACATTTAAGGATTTAATCCATTTTGAGTTAATTTTTGTATATGGTGTAAGACAAAGGTCCAATTTTATTATTTTGTATGTGGGTATTCAGTTTTCCCAACACCATTTATTGAAGATACTTTTCTTCTTCTGTTGTATATTCTTGGTGCCCTTTACAAAGATTAGTTGATTATATATATGTAGGTTTATTTCTGTTTTTTTTTTTTTTAAATTCTATTCCATTGGTCAATGAGTCTGTTTTTATGCCAGTGCCATACTGTTTTTATTACTATAGCTCTGTAATATAGTTTGAAATCAGGACGTGAATGCCTCTGGCTTTGTTCTTCTTTCTTAAACTCACTTACTGTTTTGGGTCTTTCATGGTTCTATATAAATTTTAGCATTTTTCTTCTATTTTTGTGAAAAACGTCATTGGAATTTTGATAGAAATGTGTTGAATGTGTAGCTCACTTTTTTTTTGAGTAGTATGGACATTTTAACAATATTAATTCTTTCAATTCATGTATGTAATGCATCTTTCCATTTATTTGTGTCTTCTTCAGTTTCTTTCATCAGTGTCTTAATAGTTGTTAACACACAAAATTTTCACCTCCTTGGTTAAATTTATTCCTAAGTGTTTTATTCTTTTTAATGCTGTTGTAAATAGGATCATTTCCTTAATTTCCTTTTCAGATTGTTCATTGTTAGCATATAGACACATAGTTGATTTTTATATGTTCATTTTGTATTATGCAACTTTTCTGAATTTGTTTATTAGTTCTAACAGTTTTTTTGGTGGAGTCTTTTGGGTTTTCATTATGTCATCTGCAGACAGAGCCACCTTTAACTTCCACCTTTCCAATTAGGATGCTTTTATTTCTTTTTTTTGCCTAATTGCTCTGGCTAGGACTTCCAGCTCTATCTTGAATAGAAATGGAAAGGGTGGGCACCCTTATCTTTTTCCTGAACTTAGAGGAAAAGCATTCAGCTTTTCACTGTTAGGTATGTTGTTAGCTGTGGGTTTGTCATATATGGCATTTATTACGTTGAGATACATTCTTTCTATACCTAATTTGTTGAGAGTTTTTATCATGAAAGGATGTTGAATTTTATCAAATGCTTTTGCATTTGTTGAGATGGTTTTGTGATTTTTATTTTTCAGTCTGTTAATGTGGTGTATCATTTATAGATCTGCACATGTTGAACCATCCTTGCTTCTCAGGGATAAGTCCTGTTTGACTCTGGTATTTCATCCTATTAATGTTTTGTTGAAGACTGGGCACAATGGCACGTGCCTGTAATCCCGGCACTTTGGGAGACCAGGAAGGTGGGTCACCTGAGGTCAGGAGTTGAAGACCGGCCTGGCCAACA
Organism: Hylobates moloch; assembly: GCF_009828535.3. Taxonomy (NCBI): domain Eukaryota; kingdom Metazoa; phylum Chordata; class Mammalia; order Primates; family Hylobatidae; genus Hylobates; species Hylobates moloch. The sequence goes on from NW_026652287.1 coordinate 66,265,248, forward strand.
TGAAACCCCACCTGTACTAAAAATATAAAAATTAGCCAGGTGTAGTGGCACACGCTTGCAATCCCGGCTACTCAGGAGGCTGAGGCACAAGAATCGCTTGAACCCGGGAGGCGGAGGTTGCAGTGAGCTGAGATCATGCCACCACACTCCAGCCTGGGCAACAGAGCAAGACTTGATCTCCAAAAACAAACAAACAAACAAACAAAAAATGTTCTGTTGAATTTAGCTTGCTAAATTTGTTGAGGATTTTTGTATCTATGGCCATCATGGATATTGGCATATAACTTTTTCTGATTGTGTTCTTATCTAGCTTTGATATGAGGGTAATGCTGGCCTACTAAAATAGGTTTGACAGTGTTCCCTCCTCTTTAATTTTTTTAAAAGAGTTCGACAAGGATTAGTATTAATTCTTCTTTAAATGCTTGTTAGAATTTACCCAGAATCTCTATGGTCCTGGACTTTTCTTCTTTGGGACGTTGTTGATTATTGAATCAATCTCCTTAGTTGTTATTGGTCTGTTTAGGTTTTCTATTTCTTCATGATTCAGTCTTGGTGGATTGTATGTTTCTAGGAATCCATCTATTTCTTTTAAGTTTTCCAGATTGTTGGCATATGATAGTTCATAGTAGTCTCTCATGATCCTTTGTGTTTCTGTGGTATTGGTTGTAATGTCTCCTCTTTCATTTATATTTTATTTATATAGGCCTCTCAAAAAACAAGTCTCATAGTATCAATTTTTCTGAGTGATATTAATAATCCTTTTAGATATTTAAGAGATATATTTTATTTTCTGTGAAGTAGCTTATAATATTCCTTACCTATTTTTAAAAATTAGGCTATTGGTCTTTTTCTTAATGGTTCAAAGGAATATTTTACAATTCATATTAGAAAATCAGCCTATTTTTATGTTATGAGATGCAAATAATTTTTTACTATACTGTCATTTCATCTTTGCTTATTATAGTTTTGACATGTAGAAATGGTTTTAATATAGGTAATTTCACTCGAGTCCGTGTGAAGAGACCACCAAACAGGCTTTGTGTGAGCCATAAAGCTTTTTAATCACCTGGGTGCAGGCAGGCTGAGTCTGAAAAGAGAGTCAGTGAAGGGAGATAGGGGTGGAGCCGTTTTATAGGATTTGGGTAGGTGAAGGAAAATTACAGTCAAAGGGAGGTTGTTCGCTAGGGGGCAGGAGTGGGGGTCACAAGGTGCTCAGTGGGGGAGCTTTTTGAGCCAGGATGAGCCTGGAGAAGGAATTTCACAAGGTAATGTCATCAGTTAAGGCAAAGGCGGGCCATTTTCACTTCTTTTTTGGTGGAATGTCATCAGTTAAGGCAGGAACAGGCCATTTAAATATCACTTCTTTTGTGATTCTTCAGTTACTTCAGGCCATCTGGATGTATATGTGCAGGTCACAGGGGATGCAATGGCTTAGCTTGGGCTCAGAGGCCTGACAGTTAAGTTTATCAATGTTTTCTTTTACGGATTCCAGATTTTATGTTATAGTTTTTGCCATTAAAAGTTATCACGGTTTGAGGCCGGGCGTGGTGGCTTACGCCTGTAATCCCAGCACTTTGGGAGGCCGAGGCGGGCGGATCACGAGGTCAGTAGATCAAGACCATCCTGGCTAACACTGTGAAACCCCGTCTCCACTAAAAATACAAAACATTAGCTGGGCGTGGTGACGGGTGCCTGTAGTCCCAGCTACTTGGAAGGCTGAGGCCGGAGAATGGCGTGAACCCGGGAGGGAGAGCTTGCAGTGAGCCGAGTTCGCGCCACTGCACTCCAGCCTGGGCAACAGAGCGAGACTCCATCTCAAAAAAAAAAAAAAGTTATCATGGTTTTTGCCATTAAAAGTAAACATTACTTTTTTTTTTTTTTTTTTTTTGAGATGGGGTCTTGCTCTGTCACCCAGGCTGGAGTGCAGTGGTGTCATCTCAGCTCACTGCAAGCTCTTCCTCCTGTGTTCATGCCATTCTTCTGCCTCAGCCTCCCAAGTAGCTGGGCAAAAACTGCAATAATTTTTGCACCAATCTAATAAAATAATTCTCCCATTTTTTCCCCGTACTTTCATGGTTTCATTTTTTACATTTATTTGTCTGATCCATTTGTTTGTCTGGTGAGGTGTTTTCTGTGAGCTACAACAACAGCTTGTCTAGGTTTCAAAAATTCTATTGGCATTTTTAATGGAATTTTAATAACTTTATAGATTAATCTGAAGAGATTTACAATTTTATAATGTTGACTATTCCTGGGGTACCATTTTTATTTTGCTAATATTTATTTTGTGTTAGGCCCTGTTTCAAGTGCTTTACATGTGTTAATTCATTAATCCTCATGACCATCCAATGAGATAAATTCTCCTGTTATCCCCATTTTGCAGATGAGGAAACTGAGGTAGATCCTACCTTTTTTATAAGATCCAAGTTATTTCCTAAATCATCTTCTCAGATGTGACTAAGGCAGATGCAGCTTTCTCCTTTTAGAATGTACTATCAGAAATGGGATTGGGAGAGAAGTCCCTAAGTAAACAGATAATTTCAATAATCTAAGTGATAAGATGAGGAACTACAGAGCACAGAGGAGGGAATGATAACTTGGAGGATGAGCAGCAGAATGGGTTTCTTGATAGAAATAATATCTAAGCTGAGACCTGAAGGATGAGGTTTCTTTAGTTTAATATTAAGGGAATTACCTTAAACAGAATTGTAAACTCCATAGAATGTGGCTTCTGATTCTTTTTTTCCCTCCTTTCTCAAGGGAAGGGGAAAAAGCTAATAATTTTTGAGGACCTGGCTTTTGGCTTAACCTTTTATTTAATTTTCATAAGAACCTTGGAAATAGATGTTTTAATTACTGATTACAGTTAAAGGAACAGGCTCAGAGCAATTAAATAACTTGCCTAAGTTAACACAGCTGTTAAAAAGACCAGAGATTCAATCCCAGGTTAGTTGTTCAAGTCTGTTTACCACACCATGGGGCCTGCATCATTTTGTCTGAACAAGGCACTCAGAACATTTGCTGAAGTGATTTTAGAAGGTATCAGATCTGCTAACCTTCTGATGTATATAATCTAAAACCCTACTGATTTAAAAATTTGTAGCAAAAGGTTGGATGGCATGGGTCCATAGGTACAAAACCAGCAAACTTTCTCCAAGGTATCTCCATGTTCCATACCTTGGTAACCTCTAAAGTATCCGTTTTTCTGTTTGATCAGTAACACTTAAAAATAAGCATGTGTTTTTTTCTCCTCTCTGAGCAAGAGAGTAGAGCACCAGGCTGTGGCTCTGTCTATCTGATGTCCACTATCTACTGCCTTCCAAAAGATTCGTCTCTCTGAATTATTTTAAGTTGCGGGAGAACCAACCAGGTATACAAGGACTGTTAAATACGCTACCTCAATTTCCTTTCAATCCATTGCTTTTCATTTCATAGATATAGTTGGAATCATAATAGGTGTAGGGATCTTGTATCACAGAAGACTTTGATATATTTAAAAATAAAAACTTCTCTGTGCGTGTATATGTATACACACACATACACACACACACACACACGCTTCCTTCCTTGAAGTAAGAAGAAGAAAAGGAATCAGAACCCCCCCTCCCCCGCCACATACACACAATATATGTAGGAATCTGTGTGTTTATAGGAAAATTTTGCTACTGCAGAAATGAATAATAGGCCTTTATAAATAGAATCTTTTTTACAGATTTATTTTAATATCCCCAAGCCTGCCCAGAACATAGTAGATGTCCCATAAGTAATTTTTGAATTAAACTGAGTTCACAGTATGTGTGAATTTCACATTTTAGGTTTCATAGTTGTTACCTGGGCTCATAGTGATGGCACAAACAATCGAGAATAGAGTTTTTGTTAATAAGCTAATAAATAATTATTAGGGAAAAAAAAGCCTGAGAAATGCATACTACACTGACATAGAAATCTGTGATTTAAAATCAATGGTATGTTCTCAACATCAAACATTACTAGTCATATGGATTTAGACAATAATGCAAGCTTTGTGAAGACACTGACATCTCTTTTCAGCTGTGTAACTGGTATCTAGCACAGTACCTGACATAGTAGTGCTCAATAAGTGGATGAATGAAAATGGTCTTTATTCTTATGTTTTGGTGACTTAAACTTATATACTTAAATAAATCAAACTAACAATTTTAGTTGCACTGTTTTTACTTAATAAGTCATGTTGTCTTTCATATTGATAAACATAAGTTAATATTGAATAGTGCTGTCTATCTTTTGTAAAGTTTCCAACATTACAAATCTTTAAAAATCTTTATTTTTTGAAATTTTCCGCATTATATTTGGATGTTTATTTATATTTACATGATTACGGTCAACCAAAAATAGTAACTAGTATTTGTTAGAATTTTTTTTTTTTTTTTTTTTTGAGGTGGAGTCTCGCTCTTGTCGCCCAGGCTGGAGGGCAGTGGCATGATCTTGGCTCACTGCAACCTCTGCCTTCCGGTTCAAGCAATTCTCCTGCCTCAGCCTCCCGAGTAGGTGGGATAACGAGGTGCTCACCACCATGCCCGGCTAATTTTTGTATTTTTAGTAGAAATGGGGTTTCACCATGTTGGCCAGGCTGGTCTCAAACTCCTGACCTCAAGTGATCCGCTAGCCTCTGCCTCCCAAATTGCTGGGATTACAGGTTTGAGCCACTGCACCTGGCCGTTAGAACTCTTTAGACCAATTTGGAAAGCAAATCTTTGTCTGTGCCCACTGTGTCTGGCCGAATTTATATTCCGCTTTAGGCCTATTCCCCATCCCACCTTACTACCCCCACACCAGAGTGTTGTTCATTTCCTGTCTGAATAAGCAATTTGATGGCTTTAAAACATCTTTTGTTTCAAGGTTTCGTCACCCAAACATACTAGAGTTGGCTGCATATTTTACAGAGACTGAGAAGTTCTGTCTGGTTTATCCATACATGAGAAATGGAACACTTTTTGACAGATTGCAGTGTGTAGTAAGTTCTATCTATTATTCTGTCTGATCCTCTGACCCCCTGAATCCCTGGGAGAGCTGCTGAAACCCTCTGGGAGAGCTGGGAGGCAAGATATGTTTGCATGAGGGGAAGGCCAAGGATGGGTTTTCCAAGGAAGCAGTACTTCTTGGATTAATTTCTTACTTTTAGAAGGCTGAGCAAATACCTGAGTTAACGTGTTTTGTGCAACATTTTGGCAACCATGTTGGGTTCTTACTCATTATATGGTAAGAACCCAGCAAATCTTTTGGCAACCATGTTATATTTGATTCTGTGAGTTGGCATCAACTACTCTTATTCCTTAAATAATTTTAATTTGTATAACTTTATTAAAGTATCCTTCAATACAAAGGATCTCCGTAACAGTGACACAGACTCTAAAGAGAAAGAGGCAGCCTGGACAACATAGCCAGATCTCGCCTCTACTAAAAAAATAAATAGGCTGGGTGCAGTGGCTCACGCCTGTAAATCCCAGCACTTTGGGAGGGCGAGGTGGGCGGATCACAAGCTCAGGAGTTCAGGACCAGCCTGAACAACATGGTGAAACCCCATCTCTACTAAAAATACAAAAATTAGCCAGGCATCTGTAATCCCAGCTACTCAGGAGACTGAGGCAGGAGAATCACTTGAACCTTGGAGGCGGAGGTTGCAGTGAGCCGAGATTGCACCATTGCACTCCAGCCTGGGTGACAGAGCAAAACTCTGTCTTAAATAAATAAATAAATAAATAAATAAATAAATAAATTGCTGGTCATGGTGGCACATGCCTGTCCCAGCTACTTAAGAGGCAGAGGCAGGAGAGTTGCTTGAGCCCAGGGACATGGAGGCTGTAGTGAGCTATGATTGTGCCACTGTACTCCAGCTTGGGTGACATGGAGTGAGACCTTGTCTCAAAAAAAAAAAACAAAAAAGAGAGAGAGAGAGAGACAGAGAGAGGGAGAGAGAGAAGGAGGTTGAATAAATGCCATGATTCCTGGTTAGATGTCTTTGGAGGTTAAGTTTAAAAATTGATTCCAAATAGGTTAGGTTTCAGTTAGGATGAGAATGAAAGCAAATTGTCTCAATTACTCATACTTTGTACCACAAGTAACTTAAAAATCTCATTTAATGAACTTTTAAGCAGTGTTACCTTACTGGCTATGTTTTGATTAAGCTAATATTGAGAAGTATTGAGTATTTTTGTTGTCTATAAAAGAGGCCTAGAACTGTCATCAGTAGCAGAAGGAAACCCATCTGGAATTAAAAATAGGTTTTGGAAAACCAAAATGTTGATTCACCCACCTCACCCCACCTTGCTATCTGCTTCTATTCTGGTGTATGTCTGCATAATGAATACATAGGTAGTTTTTACTCAGAAAGTGCAACCAAACCAATTGCTGTTGTCGTTTTAGGGTGACACGGCCCCACTCCCTTGGCACATTCGAATCAGTATATTAATAGGAATATCCAAAGCCATTCACTACCTGCACAACGTTCAACCATGCTCGGTCATCTGTGGCAGTATATCAAGGTAAATGATTCCAGAGCTTTCGGTTATACCTGAAAGCTTCTTTTATCCTCACATGTGAGTCGTACTTCACACTATTCTCTGCTGTAGTTCTCCTGGTATGTATGTGTGTGTGTTAAGAACTCTCATCTGGGTATTTAAAAATCCTATATTTTTATTAATGAAAATGTGTCTACCAAATTTAGAAAGCTATATGTATGTTGCCAAAAAGAGAGTTTACATTATCTTTGGTAATTATTAATGAACAATGTAGGATAGACAATTCTGTGTACAGATGGTCCCAATTTATGATGATTCAACAAAATGATTTTTTTTTTACTTTACAATGGCACAAAAGTGATACGTATTATGTAGAAATTATACTTTGAGTGTCCCCATACAATCATTCTGCTTTTCACTTGCAGTACAGTATTCAATGAATTGCATGAGGTAATCAACACTTTATTATAAAATAGCCTTAGCACTAGATGATTTTGCCCAACTGTAGGCTAATATAATCGTCCTGAGCACATTTAACATAAGCTGGGCTAAGCTGGGATGTTCGGTAGGTTAGGTGTATTAAATGCATTTTCAACTTACCATGGGTTTGTCAGGATGTAACCTCATAAGTTGAGAAGCATCTGTATTTTAGTAATTATTAATGGCACTTTGTGAAATGAACCTGTATTTATCTACTTTTTTTAAAACTGAAGTTTAAAGAAAAATTAAGCAACTTAAATGGGGATTCCTAGCAAGCTGGCAGTAGTAAATAGCAATAAAAATTGTTTGTCCTTGAGTCTCCAGTGTCTTGCTCATCCTACTGAGCCTGCTGTCTCATAACTTTATATATTAACCTATGACAAGCTGAGCAGCAACCCCAATGTTCATTTTTGAGACATGAGAAAATTAGAAGCAACATCCCCCGCATTTCTTCTTCTAGACATAAAGAATCATTCACCCAGAGTAGATACCCCCTGCTGGTGAATTTTTTTCTATTTGCCCTTTATCTTCAATCTGTCCAAAAGTACATGAATACAACTTTGCTGAATATCAAGGAAGACTGAATTTAAAAGGCTGCTGCTGCTTCTGAACCCATTTCCCAGTTTCTTGAAAAAAACTTGTAGTATGCTTTTGACTTGGGCAGAAAAGGAGCTGATTGCTTACTTGTTTTTCTGATGAAATGAACTCCATAGGAAAAGACTCTATGTTTTACTTAGTTCTAGAGGGGCGGGGTGACCTACCCATAGACGTCTGTGCCTGTTGCAGTGTGGCAATCCAGAAACTGCTAATGGCTTTGTAGAATCAGCATAAATTTAATGCACACTCATGGGACCTGAATATAGAGGGACCGTGAAGGTCTTCAGTCAGTGGAATTATCTGTTGGAATTGCTTTCAAAGGGCTGAGGTGGCCACCCACAACCTAAAACAATCCCTCCTCCACTCAGCTTGCAACCAACACTGAGCACACTAAGTGCTCAAATATATGTTTTACTGAGTAAATAAATATCTGGAATGTTGCTAAACATATTTGTCCTTTGGTCTAAACTTAAAATAAGTATTAACTTATTTTAAATCCCCAAGCAGTAATAGATTAATTTTATTAAGTTTCCTTTTGGTGGCTGAGTTCATCAAATCCTTTCCTGAATGCAGAGTTTGAAGAAGAAAGAAAAGAGAAGGTGTTGGGGTTTTGGCTCTTGATGGAAGACGGGGACAGAGGGTCACTAACTGAAGCAAAGGGAGCATCAGGGCAGGGAGGGAGGCAGAGGCAAGCTCTGCCCTTGTCCCGTTCTTTCTCACAGCTGGAACTGGCAAGGTGATTTGGATATGCCTGACAGTGTCTCTCTGCTGGTATTTGGTGAGAGCACAGGCTTTGGGCCCTCATTTCCACTTTCTCACTATTGGTTCGTGTCTTCAGGTAGGTCCAGGAAGTGGGCTCAGAAACACAGATTTACCTGCAGGAAGTTTTTAAGCGAGGGCTCTCAGGGACAGCAAATGAAGCGAGGAAAGGAAAAAGGCAGGATTGGGCAGTTGGAGAGGCTGAGTTGGGATATTATTGTCATAGAGGCCTCAGTCCATGCCATGGGGAAGCACTGAAGCTGGGGTGGCGCTGCAAAGACATCCCAGAGGCAGGCAGGGCACTCTGAGCTTTGCACCCCTGCATCTGACCAGCCCTCTTGTGGAGCAGTAATGTGGCCGGGTGAGGCAGCTCCCTTCTACCAAGACAGTTCCCAGACTGTGGCTCAGCTGTGAGCCATCTTTAGCCAACTCTTACTGCTGGGGAACCAGAGCCTCCCTGGAACCCAAGGAGGGAGGCAAGTAGGGTGGGGAAGGACAGGGTGGGGAAGGAAGGGGTCGGGGGGCGGAGTGGAGTCATGGTGGGAGAGTGCACCATGGCAGCCACCACAGTTATGAAGGAAGATTTGACAAGACAGAGTTCTGAAAAATGTGACTCGAAGATTTTTCTTTTTCACATGCTTTGCTCCCCACCCTCCTCCCATCCTTTTCTCTTAGCTCAGTGTCCCCTAATGTTTAAATCAGAGAGACCTTCCACTTAAAATGTGATTCTGAGCAAATTGCTTAATGTCTCTAAGCCTCAATCTTCCTCTCTGCAAAATGCTACTAGTAGAATAATAGCTTCTATCTCCTAGGGTTAAATGGCATAAGGTCCTTGGCAAAGAGCACACACATCTTCAGTGGTAATTCCTGTCCTGACTGGTTGAGAAGTGGTGGGAGTGGCACAGTGACAGAGGCCAAGTAGTGTGGTGGCCAATCAGCCTTTTTACTTAACACTCTTACCTCTATCGTCAATTTATAGTGTTTGAAAAGTGGACCCACTGACTAAGCTCTGGTTTAAGAAAAATTACTTCTCTGTGAATATGTTTACTGGCCAGGTGTGGTGGCTTACATCCGTAATCCCAGCACTTTGGGAGGCCAAAGTGGGCCAATTACATGAGGCCAGGAGTTCAAGACCAGCCTGACCAACATGGTGAAACCCCATTCTCTACTTTAAAAAAAAAAAAGTCTTTATTAAATATCTTGAGAATCCCATTCATCTTACTTCACAAATATTTATAGAACATCTGTTGTGTGCAGAGCATTGTGTTAGACTACAGTGGGAGAGACAGTGATGATAATAGTCTTGTCCTTGAAGGTTCAACCTGGTGATCAGAAAGATAACACAAACACAAAATGTGTAGTGCAATGGTAACTATGCCCACTGAGTGGTTGGTCTGAGAAGCTTCCTCTCGTTAGAGAGTTCCAAGCCAAGTCTTGCAAAAAGTGGGTCATTGCAGTGGATTGGTTGAAAGAAGTGGAGAGAATATTCCTGGTGGAGGCAATAATTTGTTCAAAGGAACAGAGTAAAGAATTGCCACGTATATAGTAAAAGCAAGAGAAATCAGTTGGTTGGAAAACAAAGGACAAGGTTGGAGAATAAGGTAAAGTGAAACTAGAGAAGAATGAGGACTGTGGTGAGCAGGGGATGGAATGCAGCTTTGGATTCTGACTAGTCTGAGGAACTAGGTTTGACAAGCTGGGCTCTAGTGAAGTCTGCAGCTTGTCTAGGATATAGGTGGAAACCGAAAGGTTCTAGAGTCTCTTAGGTGGTCTCACAACTTGAGAGGAGGCCAGTTCTTCCAGGTCACTAACCCAGGAACTTGTCTGGATGTGCAGAACTATAAAAATCATTTAAGTAACACTGCTGGACAGAATGCCCAACAGGTAACAAAGATACAGAGAACCCAGAGGGATCTGATCAGAAACAAGAATATTATGGAAGAGACAGGGCTTGAAATGCATCTAGCAATGTATTTTATATTTTACTTGGTGGTGGGGCTGCTGACAATTGTTGCCTTTCTGAGTGTTCCAAAGAGTTCAAGGACTTCAATGTAACCCATCCATAGAATGTGCCCACTCAGGCGTGTGTCAGGGTATGGAGATCCATGGCTGTGGGCATTTGTTTGAGAACTGTGGTTTCACAAGGACTCATCAGTGTGTCCCTGCCTGTTCCAAAGCAGATCAGTCCCTTCCACAGCCATTGAACTTTTGGCCTTTCTGCTGAGCCTGCCAGCAAAGATGTTAATTAGTGACAACTATAACAGTAGATTTCCCCCTCGTGTTTGGTGATATGCACACCTGTTCTCTAGAAGCTGGAATAAAACTAACTCAGTTCATTTGGGCCACTGAACACCTGTCAGATGGTAATGACAGTCAGTCCCCAGCAGCCTCGGCCAGATGTGATTGGCTGACCTAGATTACCCTCCTGAATCTCTTTTAAATGAATCCTCCACTGTGCTCTAAACCTGGGCCTCCCTGAGTCTTGGTCCCTCTGTGTGTAGCTCAGTGCTTTTAGGACTGAGCTGTCTAAATCCCTGCCTCTTTTGCCTTTGTCATATTAATTTTCTAAATCTACTTGAGGGAAGATAGCTTCTAGGAGGGATGCAGTTTTATTGTACGGCTCCGATAATTGGCTCAGAAAAGGACATCTCAAAATCTGTGTTAAACAGTGGCCTTTTCCCTGAGTAATTCAGGGCTCTGTTTTTATTGGAGGAGTGAACAATGGAAGATGCTGTTACCTTTATTTTCTTTTCTGTATTTGGGCTTCAGAGTGATGAGTCACAGAAGACTTTATCCTAACCCTTTGATATTATTATGTTTTTAATAGTATGAAATAGCATGGAACAATGTATATAAAGTGAGATTAAGTGGAAAAGACAAAATTAAAGTATAAAATAATTATAACTTTGTATAACTACAAATTCATGCATTAAAAAAATATTAAAAGTAAAACATACCAAAATATCAACAACGTTTTGGTTGGTTGGAGAACCTATAGCTTATTTTTCAATGGCTTATTTTTTTACTTCTTTATGTTCTTTAGATTGTATTTAAAGAAGTATGTTCTAGTCTAACAATAACATAAAATTTATTAGACAAAAATAACTTGGCATCAGACCTTACTGTCTCAAGCCAACTAATTGGAAAAAGCTCCAAAAGACAGTCTCAAGTTACTAAATGAAATCCTTATCAGTTCAATCATTCTCTGTAATTAATTTTATCGGTAAAGAAGCTTGATAATCTGTCATTTTTATGGTTTTAAAATAGTTTTTAAAATGAAAGTTGGGAAGTCATTATTCAGCAGCCTGGTGCCCAAAGTGTGAATAACATCTTTTGTCTAAAGCAAAGTGAAATGGTGCTCATGTCTTCAGCAGGGAGGAGGGAGGATGAGGATGTGGATGTGGGAAGACCACCAGAAATCTGGGTTCAGGCCAGGTGAGGTGGCTCACACCTATAATCCTAGCACTTTGGGAGGCTGAGGTAGGCAGATCACTTGAGGTCAGGAGTTTGAGACCAGCCTGGCCAACATGCTGAAACCCCATCTCTACTAAAAATACCAAAAGAAAAAAAAAATTGACCAGGCATAGTGAGGTGCGCTTGTAGTCCCAGCTACTCTGGAGGCTGAGGCAGGAGAATTGCTTGAACCCAGGAGGTGGAGGTTGCAGTGAGCTGAAATTGCATCACTGCACTACAGTCTGGGCGACAGAGCAAGACTCCGTCTAAAAAAAAAAAAAGAAAAAAAGAAATCTGAGTTCAGACCCAGGTCTTGTTTCTCTTTCTGTGGCCAGAGAGTGGCCAAAAGTTTTCACACTTGCACATTCGGAGCCAACCAAGACAGTCTTAAGGTGACCTCTTGTTGCTGTCAAATTCTTTGACATTACACCTGCCTATTTTTGTACTGGGCTCTATACTCACGAGTCTAGGACTGTTACAGGAGAACGTGACCCTGTATTCTCTTAAATCCTGGCCAAGCTTTATCCTGATCAGCTTCCAAATTAGAATGAGGTCAGATATGTTTAGGGAGGCGCCTCCAGCGGCCTGCCCACTCTGGAGCAGGCTTTAGTCAAAGTTCTGAAATGCCTGTTTTTCTGAAACACCCTCTTCCTAGTCTTTTATCCGTCCTTCCTCTTCCTTACCAGCCACCCTAGCGATCTCGTTGTTGTCCCTGTCTCTTATCACTGGTTAAGAGTGTGGCCTTTGGGGTCACATAGATCTCAGTACAAATCCCTACTGCTCTACTCTCTGGCACTGTGATCCTGGGCAAGTCGCTTAATCCCCTGAGGCTCAGTCTCTTACCTCATCTGGAACTGGGGTGACAGTGCTCCGCCTCCTCCCACCATTGTGAGGAGGAACTGAGGTGATAGACTGAAAGCACAGCCCAGGCCTGGCAATGAGCTGTAATTATCCCCCCACAATGTGAGAAAAGTGTTTCATCCAACCTGTACTTGAGCCCTTGCTGTATGGTGAACCCAGCATGTTGTGGGGGTCTAGTTCCATTTGGGTGCAGCTGTCATTATTCAGACTTCTTTTCTGTGGAGCTAAAATCCTGTGACTTGCCCATTTGCCGCTGGAATTATCTATATACAGCTAAAGAAAAGAGATAAAAGCTCATTTCATTTCTCTTTGAAATCAAGTCTCTTAGTCTTTCATGAGTAACTGAATAAAAAGATGTTGTCTCAGTTAACTGTAGTAAATCAAAAGAGCACCAAACAGAAAAATAGTGGGGCTAGGCGTTAGTTCTGGCCCTGCTATTAAGCGGTTTTGCATGGAACAAGTCATGTCAACCCTGTGGGCCTTATTCACCTCCTCTGCAGGATTCTATAGCAGCGATGACAAGTCAGTGTTGTCTCATGTTCCATGTCTGATTGATTGATAATGATTTCCCACATGCAGGGTTGAAAGAGAATCTGTGGTGGGTGCTTTCTGAACTAAATTTTTGATGTTTGCCAAGAATATGGGAGGATGTTTTGGGAGGATAAATGTTATGGCAACATTTAAGCCACATATTCACCATTCCTATACTGAGTAGTCTAGGGCTACCCTCAGTTTCAAATCCTCTTTACATAATTGATTGTATCAACAAATATTTACTTAGTATCTTCTATAGACTCAACATTACACTTAAGTAAACAACATCAGGTGGTCTCCCTGTGAGTATCAATGTCATTGGAGCTGTACAGTAGGAATTCTGGAGAAAGGAGGAGCACTGGAATTTGGAGCAGTCAAGTGAAAAGTTCATGGAGGAAGTGAATCTTATGGCTGCAGAGAGAACTCAGATAAAAATAAAGCAGGGGAGAGTATTTTCAAGATGAGGGGAACAGAAAGGAGAGAGGCCAAGACAGCAGAAAGCACAGTTTGTCCTGACTGTATAGTAAGTACTAATACCTTAAGGGTAGCAGATAGACTGCAATCAGATGAGAGAGCTCAATGAGAGCCAGAGACTTTTCACCTGGCATCAACGCCTGCTGAATCATTTGTTAGCAATCCTCCCAGCAAGCCTGAGTTCAGGTATTATAGTTATTATCTCCATTTGATAGAGGAGAAAGCTGAGGCTTACAGAGATTAGTGACTGGCCTCTGTCTCATAGCTGTAGAAGGGGAAAGGGAGGTTGCATTCCATGTTTGTGTGAGTCCAATCATCACGCACTTTTTAAGGAATTAAAGGTCTGGAATTAATGGAAGCATTTTGGCGTCATCGGCAGAGACAGGGAAATTGGGAAGGAGAGGAGAGCATAATTAGTGTGCAGAAACTTGGAAATGCTGACATTGGACTCCTGGCAGTAGCAACAGACATTGAAGGGGAGATCGGGTCTGAAAAGCGGTGAGAGTAGATAGCTTTCTAAGGAAGAAGCTGTCAAAGACACAGCTCAGAAACACCCACAGGAGAAACAATGCCCATGTTTCCAAGGTGTTTTCAACAAGTCTGGGGGTTTATTTAGCTAAAAAATGTCTTAGTAATTTGAACTCTTCAAAGAGAATGTTATAAAAACAAAATCTGCTTCCAGGTGGTGGAATTTGAGAAGGAAAGGACTTAAAGAAAAGAATCTTGAAAAGTTGCAGCCTATATTCTTGGCCAAAGACCCTCACATTTTTATTGGAGAAACGAAGATGTTTTTGACTTACAGGATCACCTAAAAGCATCTGAAAGCAGTAAACTTCCTTGTTATTTCCCTCCTAGCCCTTAGTGAGCTTAATTGTTTTCACATTTATGAACTATTTTAAATGGAAATGCATTTTATCCTCAGCATTTTCCATCCTAGACATTTCATTCCTGCTAATGTTTCCAAAGCAAAGAGATAATCTTGGTGAACATTGCTAATGTTTCCAAAGCAAAGAGATAATCTTGGTGAACATTTCTAATGTTTCCTATAAAATCATGTTCTTTAATCAGTATTGCCATTTGTCTCCTGCCAAATGAAACAGTCTTTCATACAAGGGAAATGGTCTAGGAAAGAAACAAAGAAGAAGCCATTTGCTTCAAAATGGACTTTTCTTTTTTTTTTTAATGGAAGTTGATCAGAGATGTAAGGTCAGAGTGAGTGAGTGCATGGATAATTTCCTTTCCAAAAGACTAGAAAAACTGAGTGGTTGGGAAGAGGGCATAGGAGGCCACAGATTGGCCCCTCCCTGTGACCAGGACACCCTTGCCTGAAGACCCAGGCTCCTCCTGCCTTTATCCTCAGATGGGAAGGTTGGAGCCCAGCTCGTTAACAGGCATGTCAAAGCCTACAGGGAATGCAAAGTCTCTTTCTTTCTTTGACCGATAAGATTCTTTAATCAGTCTCCTCCCTCTCCCTCTTAACCCCCTCAAAAAGCCTACTTTTATCTTTCAGAAAAATTTTAGATATATACAATTCTTTTTCCTCAGATTTTTCCTGTTTTCCCCCAGTGCTTCCCCTTTTCTAAAATATCCAAATTTGATTTTTTCTAAGGGATGCCAAAACAATTAAATATGACATAAATTAAAATTTCCCCTATTAATTCTATTTGCCACCGCTCTAATCCCCAACATTCATTTACTTATACACATAGATACATACACATATGCACGGTACATGCCAGTTTTTTTCTGTCTCTCCATTGTCTTAAAATGTCTGGAAAATATGTTTGCCCAGAACTTCTCTGGAACTATTTGAAACTCAGCCAATTTGTTGGCATTAACTAACTGAAGGGTCCTCAGATCTCCAGGGACATCCTACAACCCCCTGTATTTTTGTTCCTTGAGTTGGTGTCTTTGGACTTCTAGAGACATGCAACCAAGCCTTTTGGGATTTTAAGGTAAGGTAATGGACGTAGGATGGACAATGGCCAGCCTATATCCTTTAAAGCATACTTTGAGCCCTCTGTGTCACTCTCCTTACGTTTTCTCATTTAATACTGCTAAGAACCCTGTGAAGTAAGCATTATCAGATCTTTATACCAACGGGGAAACAGGCTTAGGGGGATTGTGGTAGTTGTGGGTAGATTTGGAGTTTCACAATTAAAGGAGGAACACCCCTTACTGGGCCTTTGCACTGAGTGCCTAGACTCAGAAGGCACCAACAAGCAAAAACAAGCTTGAATACTGTGTCTCCCAGACCTGCCTAGGTTCAATGGGGATGAAAGAGAAAGCTCCGCAGTCCCACAGGGGAATAAAGGGTTTCAGATTTGTAGCATTCCAGGCAGGATGCAGTGCACACTTAAGTTGGGGTGGGGTGCACAACTTTTTTAGTAGCCTGCAGGTTATAGGAGAAACTGAGTCTTGCCTCATCTGGTTAGGGGAGGTAGGGCATCTGATGAGGGGTGTCTCGGTGTTGCAACAGCCGTAATACAGACAGCACATGTGTGCTGTTGCCTCAGGCTGTCCCAGAGGGGCCACTGGGTCCTCTTTATCTCTGGAGCCAATCTGTGGCTCCCTGTCTCCTCTTCCCTAGATCCTTCTTTGGAGCCCTGGCATTTCCTGAGAGTTTCCAGGCACCCAGGAGCTGGACTGCTGGACCCATATGTATACTATATATATATACACATATATATAAAATATATCAGTATATATATTATATATATGTGGGTATATATCTCGCTCTCTTTAAAAACCAATCATGCTCTTTCATGCCAAATATGGTATTTGCACTTGAATTCAAATCCTGCATTATAATCTAGGTGGAACATCTTGTCTTATGTTTAAGGTCCAAGGGATTGAACTTAATTAGGAGATAAACTGGTGAGCAAAGAAAGCAATTCTCATTACAAAGTAGCATTTGTCTGGGGGATTCAGGTCCCCCCAAAAATTGTCCTAGAGACCCCTACTAATAGAGAGATTAAGTAACATCCTAGAGTCAGGTTACAAACTCATCATCTGTATAGGATTCTCCATACTTCCTCAGTGTACAACCAGTGATCATTCTGTTAAAGGAATTATCTGGAGAGCGGATGGCCTCTCTGTTAAGGTAAATAGCCTTGTGATAAAGAGTTGAAAAAATAGATTGTAGAAGCATGAAATTGAGGATGTGAACCATGGATATGGGTCAAAGATGTCTTTTATCTATCTCTTTGGTGGCCACAGTTGCTTGCAGGCTGCCCTTTTGCATGATATTGGCATGATTGTAGTTATTTTAGATTCTTAATTTTGTTAGTTTATTTTCACCCCACAGGATTAACTTACTCAGCTGACCTGCATGGAAGCTGAAGGCACTTTGTGTTTGAACATTCTATTTAAGGTTGAAGCAGGGGAAAAGAATTAAGGTAGAAATTGATTGTTGAAGGGCCTTTTGCAATTTCCGCTTTCCTAAAACAGAACATCCTTCTTCCTTAGCTACCGCTAACCTTTATTTAGAACAGAATAAATCACTGGGCTCAAAATTTATGTTATACACTAAAGTCAGCTGGAAAACGACTTATCTTTTCACCGATTGTCATTATTCAAACTGTAAATTCAGTACCCTAGAATAATTTCACATCTTGTCGATGGCCTTTCACTGACCCAAAGTCCTCTCTGGGTTTTATGGTGTAAGCATTGTTTGTGGTTACTCAACTCCCTTCTGCCCAACTTTCACAGAAGCTGACTCACCATTTGCTGAAAGCATCCCACCAGCTTTGCTATGGGTCAAATAAATGAATTAGATTGAAAGTTTTGTTGTTATTATTGTTGCTTTTTTCTCTCTTTTTGTACTTAAAAAAGATTTAGGGATTTTTTTTTTTTTTTTTTTTTGGTGTTTCAAAAATTCAGCTTTTGCAGTCTCATGATTCTGGCATTGTCAATTATAATTCTATGCCTTTTTTTAGAGCTGTGGTAGAGGAAGATGTTTAGGTGTTTGACATTGAATATCTGCCATTCAGAACATTCCTGCCCTCCCCCTGTGCTGAAATGAAATGGGGCGTGCAGAAGTGACTCCGAAGTTGAAGGGCAGAAGGTGGGGTCCTGGCAATGAAGGTTAGAGAACCTTTTTTTCCCACCTCACCTCGTGGCCCACCGGCAGACTCCTGCATTCAAATGCCCCCAGGACTCTGAAACCCTCAGGGCATCTCCAGGAGCCTCAGACTTGATCTGATCCATTGAAGAGTTGACCTAGGGAAGAAGTGATTATGAACTGACAGTCTCTTCTTATCTAGAGCTGGAGAGAAGTCGGATCTGACTCTAGTCTGTTCCTCATCTGAGGTATGTCGGGATAGTCAACAATTCTCCAAATGAGAAAGTAAGAGTGGGTGAGGAGTGACAGATGGGGGTGTGTGAGGCCCAGGCTGGCTTTAGCAGCTGCTGGGTTCCCCAGGGAGAAGGGAGAAGGCTAGGAGAGAAATGACAACTGTGCTCATTGATACAAGCCTTGGGAACCAGGCTTCTCTGACCTTCCTTCCATAAATGCTAAGAGCACACAGCTGATAAGAGGCCCTAGTGCTCAGAAGGTGGGCTTTTTGGATTTTACAATTCCCTTGCCACCCTTAGTGGAAGGAGGAGTGAAATAAAGTTTAAAATGTGTCTTTCTTTATCCTTAAAAGACCGCGGGGTCTGGGCGCGGTAGCTCATGCCCGTAATCCCAGCACTTCGGGAGGCTGAGGTGGGTGGATCACCTGAAGTCAGAAGTTCAAGACCAGCCTGGTCAACATGGTTAAACCCCATCTCTACTAAAAATTAGCCTGGTGTAGTGGCAGGCGCCTGTAATCCCAGCTACTGAGGAGGCTGAGGCAGGAGACTCACTTGAACTCGGGAGGCAGAGGTTGCAGTGAGCTGAGATCGTGCCAATGCGCTCCAGCCTGGGGGACAAGAGCGAAACTTTGTCTCAAAAAAAAAAAAAAAAAAAAAAAGACCACCGGAAGTGCCTTTGTTTTTTCTATGGTCAACTCAGCCCTAGACAAAGTCTGGACTAGAATCTTTAAGGCCTTAGCTTCATACATTGAACTGTTTCCCCCAAACTCTCTAAATAGAAGTAGGACTCTGAGTCCTCTGAACAGTAAGAACAGTTGCAGTTCAGACCTATGGAACTGGAGCCTGCCCGTTAACCTACCTGTATAGGGATAGCAAAGACTTCTGGAGCCTTTGTAAGATCCAAAATTTGTTCAGAATTAAGAACTTCTCGATATCCCGTGGCTGTTGCTGTAGCACTTTTAGTAACAGCATGTCGTACTACAAATATGCCTCTTGGCATTTTGGATGGGCAGGTCTACTATTAGATGCTTTGGTTTCAGGGGATAAAGAGCAAGCTCTGAAGAGCCCTAAGCAAAGCTGGGAATTGCATGACTTTCTGTTGGCTGCCCCACCTCCTTCTCAATATCCATCTGTTCTCTTGGAATTGATTACTAATCTTCCTCCTAGCTGCCATTTTTTGAGCATTACCAAGTGCTGGGGAGGACACTATGCACTTCGTTTTCCCCCTGCCAGAGTTCTGTTCTCCTCATTTCACATGAGAGGAGAGAGGGCACTGAGGCTTACATGGCGAAGGAAACTGTGGGTGGTCATGGAGCCAGGGAAAGGCAGAGCTCCTGGCTGTATGCAGTGGGAAATGGATCTGTCTCTTGGCTTATCCTTTCCCATTCCTGCTTTGACAGCCCTTTGAAGGTAAAAGTAAGCCAATGCCTACCCTCAGCCAGAATGTCCGATGATTCTTAAGGTTTTTAATGTGACAACTGCTTATATTGACTATAAGCACTTTGCCTTTGTCTCTGCAAACATTTGCATTTTAAATAAGACTCAAAGACCAAAAAACCGTAGAGATGAAACCATGGGATAGGGCTGCCACGAGGGCAGGGACTACCAAAGAGTTCTCAAATCATTCCAAGTTAGTGGCTCTGCGCTCATAAGCCAAGCATTTCACAGCACAGCTCTTGCACATAACAGACACATAATCAGCTGATTAAAACTCAGTTCATGTTCTCCGTAAGTGTAAGAAAAGCACAAGGAAAGCTGTTTTGGTTAACTTCAGTTTCTCTTAGTGAGAAAGCATCAGCTTTATCCAGCAACTTCACATATGTATCTTTAAGTTTGAAATGCCCACTGTTCCTAGGTCAGGTTTTTATTCTAGGTTGCAGATAACACTTGGATTTATACATTAAGAAAAACGAAAGAATGTTCTCTAGTTCATGGAAATTTGTTTGGCTTTATTTTGACAGTGTTTTGAATTAACCAGATGTGAAGAAGGTGAGTTTAGTATGTTTGTTTACACTGAAGTGCCTTTATGATATTTTGTCTTGTTTGTCCCTGATCACAATTTTAGTGCAAACATCCTTTTGGATGATCAGTTTCAACCCAAACTAACTGATTTTGCCATGGCACACTTCCGGTCCCACCTAGAACATCAGAGTTGTACCATAAATATGACCAGCAGCAGCAGTAAACATCTGTGGTACATGCCAGAAGAGTACATCAGACAGGGGAAACTTTCCATTAAAACAGACGTCTACAGCTTTGGAATTGTGAGTACCAACTGCCAGTTAACAAAGGAGGAGAGTTTATTGCCAAGAATGTGCTAGATTCTAAGAATTTTTTAAAGAGTTTTAACTTTTGACTCATTGATTTCCTGTTAGCCCATCTTATATATTAATTTTGTGTAATCAAGCAATTAATAAAATATAAAGTCATTAATTAGAATGAACTATATTCATAGTCATGGTTAATAGTTGCAACAAATTGCGTGTATATTTTTAAGGTATATAGCTGACTTTCTATATATTCCTTGTAGGTAATAATGGAAGTTCTAACAGGATGTAGAGTAGTGTTAGATGATCCAAAACATATCCAGCTGGTAAGAATTGTTTTCATCCTGGCACCTATCTCTTGGTCATTTTCTGATCAAGTTCTCTGTGATAAAATTGTCTCCCTCTCTTCCAAGCGGGATCTCCTTAGAGAATTGATGGAGAAAAGAGGCCTGGATTCATGTCTCTCATTTCTAGATAAGAAAGTGCCTCCCTGCCCTCGGAATTTCTCCGCCAAGCTCTTCTGTTTGGCAGGCCGGTGTGCTGCAACGCGGGCAAAGTTAAGACCATCAATGGATGAAGTGAGTATATACATGGTTTTATTCAAAACAGCCCACAGAACCATGGAAAATCTAAACTAGATAAATTGTGTATCTAAGTGAATTATTTGTTAATGAGACAAATCCAGCCTCCAACAGAGAATTCCAACATAATAGTTAGTGTTTCCAGGTCAAAAAGCCACATCATTTGCTACTCTGGTAGAGGTCATTTCTAGGTGGAACCAAGACCCTACAAAAAATTTAATGTAAAGACATAAATGAGCAGTTTGCAGGGAATATTTTATGCAATCTTTTGTTGTTTTTTTTTTTTTGAGACAGAGTCTCACTCTGTTGCCCAGGCTGGAGAGGAGTGGCACTATCTTGGCCCACTGCAACCTCCACCTCCCTAGTTCAAGTGATTCTACTGCCTCAGCCTCCCAAGCAGCTGAGATTATAGGCACGAGCCACCATGCCTGGCTAATTTTTGTATTTTTAGTAGAGGCGGGGGTTTCACATGTTGGCCAGGCTGGTCTCGAACTCCTGACCTCAAGTGATCCACCCGCCTTGGCCTCCCAAAGTGTTCAGTCTTCATTAAGAGATCTGGTTGATTATAAATGCAGCATATATTTTCCTTATCCATTTTTAAAAATTTATTAATCTATCCATAGACTTAATCACCCATTCATTTATTTGTTTATTTGCATAAATAAACAAATACTTAATTAATGCCTACTCTGTGTGTGCCAGACTTTGTGTTGGGCGCTGGGAATACATCAGTGATCAAGATGCAATGACTACCCTCAAGCTCACTGTTAAGAGGAGTCAGATCAGTAAACATAGAATGTTGGTCCAGCAAGAGAAACATAATGATAGACAGAAGGCCAGGTTACCATGGAGCATGGACTCAGAATACACACCAGCCCATGGAAGTTAAAGGAAGCTTTTTGATACATATGACAGTTTAGCTAAGATCTGAAGAACAGGTTGGATTTAGGCAGCAGTAAGGATGGAAAGACATCCCAAGCAGAGAGAATGAACACCTGCAAAGGCTCCAAGGTGATGGAGCCCATGGTGCTAAGACCACAGATAGTTCAGCATCATGGAGGGGGAGCAGTGAGGGAAAGCCTGGAGTGGTTAAAATAGTAGAAGCTTCCATGACAGAGGGACATGAATTCCATTCTAGGAGTTTGGATTTTATCCTGAGTCTATCATAGAGCCATGCAAGGGTTTTAAACAAGGAGTTGACATGATCAGAATATAAACAGCACTGGCCTTCGAGGCAGGAGAACTGTATTCCAGGCCTGACACCACCCGTGAGAGTTGTGTGGAGCCAAGGGCTCAGGAAGGAGCTATGAGATGTATCGTGCAGGGACAGAGAATTGGAAGCCTGGAGATCTGGTGTCAAACAACAGGTCTGTACCTTACTGACTAATGATACTGCTTCCCTTTTCTGAGCTTCAGGCTTTATCATCTATAAAATGAGAATGATTAATGTTGTTTGTACAGGTTAAATGAGATAATATATGTGAAAGCACTTTGTAAATTGTAAAGCTCTCTATATGTATTTTTTTAATTACGTGTGTGTGTGTGTATATGAAGGTATGTTGTATGGTGTATTAATTACATCAAGGGTTCTCACATCTAGCTGTACATCCAAATCATCTGAAGCTTCTAACATACAGATTCCTGGACCTTCAACACCTTATTTTTTAAATGACAATCTCTATGTTGGGACCAAGGGAAATGCACTTTAAAAGAGCTCCCTAAAACTTCTGGCATTTGGTCAGGCACAGTGGCTCACGACTGTAATCCCAGCACTTTGGGAGGCCGAGGTGGGTGGATCAGCTGAGGTCAGGAGTTTGAAACCAACCTGGCCAACATGGCGAAACCCCATCTCTACTAAAAATACAAAAATTAGCCGGGCATGGTGGCATGTGCCTGTAATACCAGCTACTTGGGAGGCTAAGGCAGGAGGATTGCCTGAACCTGGGAGGCGTAGGTTGCAGTGAGCCTAGATTTTGCCACTGCACGGCAGCCTGCGCAACAGAGTGAGACTCCGTCTCAAAAAAAAAAAAAAAAAAAACAAGAACAACAACAACAAATAACTGGCATTTAAGAATTACACATTGGGCCCACCATTTCCTCATTCCCTTCCAATCTTCCACGTATTATGGTTGAAGTAAAAAATGTAGAGACTTGCCCAAGTTCACAAAGCTAGTTGGTGGCAAATCTGAGGCTTAAGTCAGGTCTCTTGGTATTTACTTTAGTGTAGTTTCTTTTATACCTTGTTTTAAGTCACTTAATTTACTCCTCAAAATAAAGGGGTTTAGCTAATCTTTAAGATCCCTTCTAATTCAAAATTCTATAGCTGAACTAATTTCATGAAAATGAAAGAATATTCTTTATAGGTAGAGAGATAAAGGGTAAAAGGAAAGATTATTCAAACTCAATTTAATGTCTATTTGCTTCTTTGTTATTAGGTTCTAAATACTCTTGAAAGTACTCAAGCCAGCTTGTATTTTGCTGAAGATCCTCCCACATCACTAAAGTCCTTCAGGTGTCCTTCTCCTCTATTCCTGGAGAATGTACCAAGTATTCCAGTGGAAGATGATGAAAGCCAGAATAACAATTTACTGCCTTCTGATGAAGGCCTGAGGATAGACAGAATGACTCAGAAAACTCCTTTTGAATGCAGCCAGTCTGAGGTTATGTTTCTGAGCTTGGACAAAAAGGCAGAGAGCAAGAGAAATGAGGAAGCTTGCAACATGCCCAGTTCTTCCTGTGAAGAAAGTTGGTTCCCAAAGTATATAGTTCCATCCCAGGACTTAAGGCCCTATAAGGTAAATATGGATCCTTCTTCAGAAGCTCCAGGCCATTCTTGCAGGAGCAGGCCAGTGGAGAGCAGCTGTTCCTCCAAATTTTCCTGGGATGAATATGAACAGTAGAAAAAAGAATGAATTCCACCAGAAGATAAAGAAAAAAGCAAATATTGCGTAGGCACCCGAGCACAGATATGACCTTGGGAAGACATTGGCTCCATAAGCAATGCCAAGAGAATGATCAATAGTGAGTTTGGGTGATGCAGATAAACAATCTGGACAATTCTATTCCTTTTTTCCAAAACCCTCAAACAGAGTGCCTTAAAAAATTGTTTTATCAGGATAATTGCCTCATGACCAAATCCACGCTCAATTAGAGCCCTTCAAAATGCCTTAAGATCAGGGGTTCTGACTTCAGCCAAACAAAACAATCAAAACCTACCAAAAAGGGACTGGATTCTAATGTCTTCTCCATCATCCTCAGTGTGAGTCCTCAGAGCCTCCATCTGCCGAGAACATTCAGTTGGATTCCATAGTTTGGTTTAGCTTGCTTGCAAGGCTTGTAGCAGATGTCTAATTTGTAAATGTTCATAGATACCTTTGGAAAGAATCACCTTGTTATTCTGATTGACCCCTCTTGTTTTTCAGTTAATCCCTGACTAGCCTGCTTGTCTGAAAATGAGCCAGGTTCACCCTTGGCTACAGCATGCTCTGTGTTGAAAGGGGATTTCTTTCCAAGATCTATCCTAAACTCTTAGGACAGTTTATCCTGTATTGACTATTATTACAGCTTTTTAAAAACAGACTTAGTGACCTATTATATCCTAAGGAGACTATATGAAATGTCCATCAAGTAATTTTTATTCCTGACAAAATGGCTGGTCAAGGGCCTAGGTCAGCTTTTTGTTTAATCTACACCTTTCAACTCTGGACCTTCACTCCTGCTGTTTCTTGGATCTCCCTCTTTTGAAATCCTACCAATCATCAGAGCTCTACAAAACTGCCATCCTCCTGGAAGCCTCCCTAATCTCTACAACCAGAAGTACTCCCCTTATCAGTATTTCCACAGCAATTTCTTTGTATTTCTATTTTATATTTATCACTTTCTGAATTATATCAAAGCTGCTTGTCTCATCTCTTTTACTAGGTTGTAAACTCCCTATATTAGTTTTCTATTGTTTTTGTAACACATTGTCACAAATTTAGTTACTTAAAGTAACATAAATTAATTATTTTGCAGTTCTGGAGGTCAGAATTCCTTAGCATTCTTTCTGGAGGCTGTCGGGGAGAACTCACTGCCTTGCCTTTTCCAGTTTCTAGAGGCCACCTGCCTTCTTTGGCTCATGGCCTCTTCCTCCATCTTCAAAGCCAGCAACGTGACATTTCAGATCTCCCTCTCTCTCTCTGTCTCACCGCATCTTCACTACCTTCTTCCTCTCATTCTGGCCCTTCTGCATGTCTTTTATAAAGACCTTTGTGATTTCACTGGGCCCACTCAGATAAGCCAGGAAAATCTCTGTGTCTCAGATCCTTAATTTAATTACACCTGCAAAGTCCGTTTTCTCGTGTAAAGTAACATATTCACAGTTTCTGGAATTGAGACATGGACATCTTTGGGGGGCCATTATTGTGTCTGCCATACGCCTGAGTGTGTGAGGGCCATCTCTTCAGAGCCTAACGTGTCATCCTACACAGAGCAGGTGTTTCCTTATAAATTAAGTTGAATTAAATTACCCCTATGAACCCACATAATCAATAATTCAGCTATAATAAACATTGCTGAGTAAATTAACAAAGGGAGGATAATGACTCTTTATGATGATGGATAGAAACACTGAAGAAAACCATTTTCAGAGGATTTACTGAATCTTCCTCTCCAAGGAGCTTGTAATAGAAGGGTAAACCTCTGGTTTCTTGTCCAGCAGAGGAATAGGCTCATGTCTTTTATTTTATTTTTTTGGTGAGTCAGTATGGTTGGGTTAATCGTACTCACATTAGATTCCATGTTGAAGAACAACTAATAAAAGAAGAAAGTCATCAGGAATCAGGGTGAGATTAACAGACCAAGGTCAGAAACATGGAGTTACAATTCTCCCAAAAAGCACGAAGTGAGATTAAAACCACAGTAAGTCTTAGTCTGATTGACAGGCTTTATACAGGCCCTCAGTAAGCAGTTGGGAGAACCCATGCCCACCACTGCTGTGTAGGGTACCTGGCTGCTCAGAGCTCTCTGCCCCATCTGATCACCACACATATGAAAGGGTTGGACTAAACTTCATATAACTTTTATTCCTGTGACCTGTGCTAGTTTGGCAACTCTTGATTACACATGTTAATGAAAGGAAGCAGCAAAAGTCTTTGACATTTGGTTTACATATTGCAAACCTTCTGAGGCCAATTTAGCTTATTTTAGAGATGTAATCTGCGATTATATTGGCTGAATTGGGAAATTTAGCCTGGAATCATGTGAAGTTGCCACTAATAATTCACAAAAGAGATGATCAAGAATTGACTCTGTGTTAAAATGTTTTTCACTTAGAATATGGACCCCCACCAATACATTCAATGAAGGGTCATTAAGGAAGCTCTGATTAACAACAGGCCCATGCAATTACTCAGCACATATAATCTGTTGGTATTATGTTGATTTGAACTTGCTCAGCCGACTTAAAGCAGGATTTCTCAAACTGTAGTATGCATCAGAATGGACTTGGAAAGCTGGTTAAAAACACGGATTGCTGGGTCCACCCAGCTTCTGATGCACTAGGTCTGGGGTTAGAAATTTTGCTTTCTAATGAGTTCCCAGGTGATGCTGATGCCAATGATGTGAAGCCTACTCTTCACATCAGTGAAAACCACTGCCTTAAGGTGCTCTTAAATTGTTATAGATTGGTAGATCCTACCTTTCCATCACTGGTATATTTTTTGAGAAAAGGATCCTTTCTTTTCATTCTATTATATTCATCCTATTACATAGGATGTTGGTTAGCACAGAGTGGGAGCTCTAGAAAGATTGTTGACCAATGGTCTTATTGACTAGATCATCTTTCTAGAGTATGACTATTTTGCACCCCTCAAAGATGAAGTCAGATAAGCTGGCAGTGACCTGATTAACTTTGTGGTAAGCAGATGCCACTGTGGCTGGGAAGTACCAAATCTTCTGTTGAATGATTCAGTCTTCCTGACTAGATGTGCCTTCTAGTGGGTGTATTAATAAGCGTTAGTTGATATGAATTAAATGTTGCACCTTTCTATGGGTAATAAGAGGATACCTTTGTGGTTTCATGATGTGGAGACCACGATACATAAGAAAGCAAGAATGAGTCTTCAGGTGTTCCCTCTGATCAGCAAACATGAATTCATAATTTCACTTACTCTCATTTTTGTAATGCACTGTGAGCAATCCTCCAGGCAGATCCTATTCACTAAGCTTCTTCAGGCTTTTGTCCCATTTTATAATGCCCAAACACATGGAGAAAACATTTTGTTGTTTTTGAAAACAGGTATGGGATTTCTGACATAATCAATTTTATTGACTTCTTGAGAGTTGTAATGATCTGTGACTCACTGCATAATATTGTAGTTTTATAGGGTGGCATATCACCCTGTGTAAAACAACTTTTATGACCTGAGGACTGATGAGTACAGGAAGTGAGGTTTATCATGAGTAGCGTTCATCTGCTAGAATCAAAGCACTGCATTAGCTACTAGGGTACGAAGTAAGACACAAACAGTTTAGTAAGGAAGACAGGGCATCTACCCAAGTCAACAGTTCAGTGACATCTGTTATTTGAACCACACACACCAATAGAACCGAAGTAAATGCTGAAAGGGTGAGAAGAAGGAATAGATTACTATGCATTTTTGAGAGAGTGAAGAAGGCTTCTTGGGGAAGGTTTCTGAAAGGAGATAAGGAATTAAGAGAAATAGGAAAGAGCACTGACAAAGCACTTAGGATGGTTATTCAAGGAATTGGGGATCCACAGCAGCTGTGCACAACCATCCCTGATGCCAGAAAAATGGGGTAAGGGTGAAGGGAACTGGGTCTAGAGCTTTGCATGTTTTCTTCTGGTTAACCCTCAGAGTCACCCTGAAGGTGTGGATCCCATCTTATAAGTGAGGACACTGAGTCAGGAAACTAACTTGCTGAAATCAAGTCCTCCCAGTCCTCCCATCAGGTCCTCTCTGGTCTGGAGGAGCCAGGATTTGAACTCACATTTGTCTGACTTCAAAATCCTTGCTTTTTCTTGTGTTCCACATTGCACAATGGAGCCACTGCCAGTTCAAGCTCCTATGAAAAGGGATGGATGTGAAAAGTCACTTGTTGATGCCACAGATTTTTAGTAGGTACCATGTCTCCTGCCTTTTTCACTATCCTACTCCTCTGCTACTACTTATCTGCTACAGGCACCCACCTCTGCAGTTACTTGATATGAGTTAAATGAATCCATCCATCCAAACTTCCATTCATTGAATAAATACTTATCAATGGCTTCCTTTGTATCAGGCACTATTCTAGGAGCTGGGGCTACAGTGCAGATGGAAACCAGCAAAGCTCACTGCTCTCATGGAGCTTACCTGTGAGTGAATAAATCTCAGGGGGTTCTCCTGTCATAGGTCTTGGCTCCTCTGCCAGCTCTTCCAAATGGGTTCAGAGAGGTTTTCTCCTTGTGCTGTTGTGTAATGGATAATCCCATGGTGGCCCTCACTTTGCTGTGGTATGCACTAAGTAGTTTATGGTGTGCTTTGTGGCTGACAATTGTGACAGATTCTATTCTTCTATTGGTATGTGGTTTCTTTGGGGCATTTGTTTGGATACTGATGGCATCTTCTGGGGGTCTGAGGCACCTACACAAACCTCAGGTCACTATCACGTGATACTGGAGTTGCCTGTTAAATTATATTTCTTCTTCCACAAAACTGCAGGTTCCCTGAGGGCAAGGTCTATGTCCTGCTCATTTTTGGATCCCTAATGGCTGGCACAGTACCTGGTGCATAATATGGTTCAACAAATGTTTGTAAAATGAATGAATCAAATAGTTCTTCAAAGCATCTTTAGAATCAAGATTGTCATCTAGATTGCACCCAAAGTTTATCTTTCTAGTATTCAGAATATAATCAATCATTAGGCCGGGCGCGGTGGCTCACGCTTGTAATCCCAGCACTTTGGGAGGCCGAGGCGGGCGGATCACGAGGTCAGGAGATCGAGACCACAGTGAAACCCAATTAGCCGGGGTGGTGGGAGGCCTGTAGTCCCACTATCGGAGAGGCTGAGGCAGGAGAATGGCTGAACCGGAGGGGAACTTGCATGACGAAAAAAAAAAAAAAAAAAAGAATATAATCAATCATTGCTTAAATTATTCCATTTCGCCATTCTTGAATAAAAACTATTAATTTTAAATACTAATATCTGAGATATCTTTGAAAAGAAGGTTAGTCATTGTATGTGTTACTTATAAATTTTCTCTATGGTGGAAAATATTCCCAAACTATGTCTAAGCAATGATAAACCAGTGTTCTGGCAGGGAATAAACTGATGTTTGTTGTGTTTTATATCTGTCTTCCTGTTCCAAATCATGTATATATACTTGATGGTCTGTGGGTTTGACTTGCAAGTATTTTCCTGGGAGGCATTTTATTCCAAAGACCTGTATTGCCTGCTAAACCTTCATTTAAGAGACTCATTATGGATGTCATCTCCATCATTACAAACTTTTCTGGTCATCTGTATATGTAAATAGCAAGATAATATTTACAGAGTTTTACATTGGCTCTTGAATTTTAAAATATTCTCATAGACAAACATTAATTGGAATGGGGAGTAAGGAGGTAGGAATTGCTTACTTGCGGAACTGCAGGCTCATTGTTGTGTCTAGTAGGTGCTAGGTGCATTCACACATCTCTTAAGCTTTAAACAACCTATTGAGCCAGTTTCCGTTTCCTTGATCTATTAGATCAAAGAAAATGAGGCTTAAAGGAGTTGGCTCTTGCCCTAAGTCACACTGCTGATAGAATGAGAATACAAACCAAAAACACTTCATTCAAGTCCAGAAATATCTGCCTTGAAAAAGAATAACTTAAAAATTAAAAGTATCCCCAATTTGAACATGAAAACAGCTAATAGAGATCTGTTATTTTATTTTACTATTATTAATTTTGTCCTCCCATATTGGCAAAGATTAAAGCAATTGACAAAAATGGCATTCTTGTTCACTACTGGCAGGAGTGAAAATTGGTAGAACCTTTCTAGAAGGCAATTTGGCAACATGTATCAAAAACCTAAATGTTGATACACCTTTACCCAGCAGTTTGTTTAGGAATTTATCCTAATGAATAAAAGTTGTCCAAGTCTTCAAACGTGAGCCATAAAGTATACTTCATGATGTCTATGATATTAAAACATTGGAAACAACTGAAATATCTTTCAGTAGAAGATGGATTAAATAAATTCCATGCAGTTGTCATTTAAAAATATTTAGATGTATGTTTGTTGCTATGGATGTATGTTCCCAAAATATTATTGAATCAAAAAGCAGACTACAGAATATACGTTTAATATGAGCTCATTTATAACATTGAATATTTTAAGATAATACATGTTTCATAGCGAGATCTTCACCAAATGTTAAGGATGGTTTTTTCTGGGCTGTGGTATTTGGGTGATCTTTACATTCTTCAGACTCTTATGTATTTGAAACTTTTATAATGAACATATATCATTTTTATTAGAAAAGAATAAAGTTTTTGGAAAAAAACAGCCATTGTCTACATTTCTACATTTACTTGGCTCTTTGCTTGGTTGTGCCCTCAGTGGCAACTAGCAACTAGTAATAATGCTTCTATTCCACTGTTCTTTATTATTTTTATCTTCCTACCTTAGTAACTGAAGCTACGAAATGGATTTGTCTGGTATCCCTTGAGTAACAAGTTTTGAGAAGGCATGTGACAAAGCAATGCAACAGGCAAAAACCAGATAAGCTGAAATACAAAAGAGCAGAGTACAGATCACAGTATACAACTGAGAGTGTTTTGTAATTAAATATTAGTTGATTTTGCTAAAATCTTTTTTAAATTACCCGTAAGATTTATACTTACAAATCTCTACTTCAAGGAGTTATCTACAGTTAAATGAGAAGATCTTTGAGGAGATAAATTTTCCACCACAAAGTATTCATTCTCCAGACTTGTACCCCACTATCCATTTTTAGTTTACATGAAATTTTTACCTTGCTGTAGTTTTAGTTGGAAATAAAACTTGCAATATGGCAGAGGAAATGTGACTGAATACAGTGTTTTTCTATAGCAGGTAGAGATGAACCTATGTAACGATGCTAATGGGATTCACAATGCATTAATTATAAAGGGAAATAGCGAAGTGTACTCCAGGGTAAAATAGCAACTCTAATGAGTTCTGACTGGGGGGACTATTTTGTGCACATAACTAAGTTACAAAAGTGTGTAAATATGATTTTTAAAACATACTTCCCAGGCAGATCCAGCTAAAAGATAAATGAGTGCTGTTTTGTTTTTTTGTTTTTTTTTGTTTTGTTTTGTTTTTTTTTTTTTTGAGACGGAGGAGTCTCACTCTGTCCCCCAGGCTGGAGTGCAATGGCGCGATCTTGGCTCACTGCAAGCTCTGCCTCCCGGGTTCACGCCATTCTCCTGCCTCAGCCTCCCAAGTAGCTGGGACTACAGGCGCCCGCCCCCATGCCCAGCTATTTTTTTGTATATTTAGTAGAGACGAGGTTTCACCATGTTAGCCAGAATGGTCTCGATCTCCTGACCTCGTGATCCACCCGTCTCGGCCTCCCAAAGTGCTGGGATTACAGGCGTGAGCCACCTCGCCCAGTCGAGTGCTGGTTTTTAAGAGCATAAAAGAGCCACAATTTTTTTTTATGATACCAAATTAATGTTTTGGTGCTACTTCGTGTTTTCTGGAAGGAAAATGCCAACTGATAAAACTGTGCCCTCACTGCAAAGAGTTCAGTAAAAGAGAATTTAGGAAATCTAATACATATAGTGTGAAATGGGATCATTTCTAAACAGCACATTAGAGTGAGGTTACTCTAGTGATCTTCTTAATGTTCTTGATACCATTATTCACTAATTATAATTTCATGTCATTCTGAATGTGTATAGGCTAATTATAGTGCAGTTGCTGGACCATTAAATACTGGGTCTTATGATATTTCTTTTTCTTATGATTATAACCCAGGATTTTAAAAAAGAGCTACAATGACTTCAGCCAAGGGTAAATATGAATCTATGACCTTTTATTGTTTAATTTTGTATCTCCTAGAGGAAAATTTAAGATTCCAGCATGCTTACAAAGCCAAATATGTATGTTTATATTAACTCACTGCTGGCAGCTCTAAGGCTATTACTTGAGACAGCAGGCAGAGCAATCTCTGACATTTTCATTATGCATTTGTCTAGCAGCTTGAAGAGGGGAAATAATTCATGTGATTATGAATAGCCTATCTTGGTCATTAAAATGTATTTCCCTAATAAAAAAATGATCACTGTATTTTAGAAGACATATTCTGACGTGTCTCCATCTTTCTTTCTATCCCATATCCTAGCATTATCATTCCTAATTTCAAAAGCAGTTGAATGAACCAAGTAGCACCACTGCCTTCTGTTTAAAAGGTCTCATCAATTACAGTGAAACTACAACTTCATTTCACTTTAGCCTCTATTTCCAAGGCCACACTCTAGACCCTGTCATCACCTGCAACTGCTACATATCAGAAATCATAATATTTTTCCATAAACAAAAATAGTATGTTTTATGACCTCATAAAGATCCTATTATCTGATCCATCAGTGTTCTCCAAAGAAACAGTCAATAGCATATATATAGATGAGTAAGAGGAGACTTATTATGGGATTTGGCTCCCACAATTATAGAGGCTAAGAAGTTTCACAATCTGCCATCTGCACACTGAAGAGCCAGGAAAGCCAGTGGGGTAGTTCTGTCCAAGTTCAAAGGCCTGGGAAGGGGGTATTGGGGCACTGGTTTCAGAGTCCAGAGGCCTGAGATCAAGAGCTCTGATGTCCAAGGGCAGGAGAAGATGGATGTTCCAGCTCAAGGAGAGAAAGTGAATTCTCCCTTCCTCTGCCTTTTTGTTCTATCTGGGCCCTCAAGAGCTGGGTTGATGGCCACCTGCATGACGAGGGCTTCTTTACTCAGTGCACCAATTCAAATGCTAATCTCTTCCAGGGACGCCCTCATGGAAACACCCTAGACCAGAAATGATGGTTTACCTACTACCCAAGTCAAGTTGACATATAAAATTAACCATCACAGTTGTTTAGGCTTCCTTCCTTGATGGCAGGCACCACACCTCCATTCCTGAAGGGTCTAAGTCCTTAGTGATCCTGCCTTTTTTGGAATGTTATGATTTTACATCAACATTCACTCCTGGTTGCAGAACCATTAGCACCCAGAAGTCCCTGGATTCCAGACTTAAGCCTCCCTGCTCTCATCGTGTTCATAAATCTGATTTCCTCTTGATAACTGCAGTCAATACCCAGAGGCATAGAACTACTTCTTTCTCTCTTCTTGGTTCAGTGGCATGAAGAACCCAAAATGACAGTGTCTCAACTCCCTGGTGCATAAACCCTATTGTGTCCCCATGGAATCATTTCTCACTTGAGATCCAAGACCTTTCGATTAGCAGAACTCAGAGTTGAAGAGATAGAAAGTCAAAAACAGAAAACAAAAACAAAACATGAGTGGGTACCTAGAAGTAAAAGTGAGAAGAGCCATTTCAACTTCACCCTTTGGTTGCCAGACCTCTATATTCTGGCTGTGAATAAAAGAGCACCATGGATCGGTCTTTGGTTTAAAACTTGCGGTCGTCAAGCCTCACAGAGTGTTGGCCCCCAGCTGACAGCATAGCTGAGCTCTCAGCAGGCCATTTCAAAGTCCTATAAAGCCAACTGCTTTATGAAGTATTCAGTAAGACCAGCAGAATTCCACGGGTGCAAGCCTCATTGTCTTATTATTTTACTTTATATTTTACTGTTTTATTTTTTATTTTTTTCAGAGACAGGGTCTCACTCTGTCACCCAGGCTAGAATGCAGTGATGTGATCTCAGCTCACTGCAACCTCCGCCTCCTTGGTTCAAGTGATCCTACCACCTTAGCCTCCTGAGTAGCTGGGACTACAGGCACATGCCACCATGCCCAGCTAACTTTTAATTTTTTTAATTTTTTACTCTTTTGCAGAGGCAGGAGTCTCACTCTGTTGCCTAGGCTGGTCTCAAACTCCTGGGCTCAAGCGATTCCCCTGCTTCGGCCTCTCAAAATGCTGGGATTACAGGGGTGAGCCACCAAGCCCAGCTGCCTCACTTATTTTACTATAAAATGAGTTCTGCATCAGAGCTGTGTTTAAAGAGATACTATAAACCTACCAACCAAGGTCCTGACAAAGGCACTGTGGGCAGGAAAGGCAAATCCATATCCAGACTAAGCATCAAATCAGGTGAGGACAAATCACTGCTCCCTCCATGCTAGAAGGGCCCACTGCAGTCAACCTGTCACCAAATAACTAGTAGGCCAGTTCCCCTGAGGAATGATGCCAAGTTAAAGGCTCAGCATTGACTTCTGCTGTTGGCAGCTCAGGCACTTGGCCGCAGTGAAAACCACATCAGACTTCAATGCAGAAAAGCCCACACATAACTTTCATCCCTGTTGCCGTGGCCACCTAATACCCCTTACACCAGACTTAATGCTTCTGGCACTGAATCTGGAACCGAGTTGTTTTGAAAAGTATTGTATGCCTTCGTATTTCTTACTGCTCTTGGGAGGAGTCTATGAACACAAAGCATTCAATAGGTATTATGTTGCTGGCATAAAGGATGGAAAGAAAGGCAAGGGAAATTCCAAGCAGGCTTTGGCAGAATGGAACAGCATAGAAACCACAGACCAGCATGTAAATGAGCCTGAACTGATGGAGAGCAGTTAGAAAATAGTAGAGAATAATTTGGAGAAGTAAGATCTGGTATTTCACAGAGCCCTTTGAATAAAAGGTTGAATAATTTGCACTTTATCTGAGAGGAAGGCCTTAAGCATTGTAATCAATTAAATAAAATATTAGGAATTGATAGGCACATAAAAGTAACCTTGTACACCTTTTGATGAAAGCAGATAGCCTCTCTAGAAGGCCTTTTGATGAATTCTCATCCAGGATATGCTGGAAAAAATTCCAGGGAGAGCATCATTTTGAGAAGAGAGGAAGAAATCATTTTGCCACTTTCCTGCAGTTTCTTTCCTACGTTTGTAAGGAGGGGTGGCATGTCCTCATGGTGAGAAGGTGAAGGCCTGCCATTTCAGGGGCTGGGTTAGTACCAGAATACTGATGAGGCAGGGCCGGTGCATAGGTAGGCTCTGAGTCTCTCTCCTGGGGATTACTTGCCCCTCACTTCCTGCTGCCTCCTCGCCTGTGTAGAAAGAGCAGGCTGGACTGGAGAGGAGGTTGTGGGAAGCCCCCATTTAGGTATGGATCCTGGCTGAGGTCATTGTTCTCCTTTATCGGCAGCGTGGTAGACTTTCTTCCGGCTCCCGTGTCTAATTCTCTTTTGCTTTGAAATCTAAGCAGGTGGATGAGATGTGATTACCTTTCCCAGGTAGCCCACTGCATTAACAGCTATTTCTACCTGGCTTAGAGTTCTCTCAGACTGAACTTAATCTGCTTCCAATCCGAGGCATTCAGAATAAGCCTAATTTTCGTCCTGTGTATATTCCTACAACGATTTTAAAGGGTTATTATTTCTATTTTTCTTGCATCCTGAGAAAATAGTGGGAAAAATTTTAATTCATCAGTAACCAGTAACATTTGTCATCTTAAATCCAATGTAATACCTTAAATATGCTAGATGAAAAGAATCCTCGTTTATTATGTTATTTAATTTGGGTAGGATTCTGTTAATTTAGTCTAAGGCTGTGTAAGTGTAGATGCTTGCATGCATGCACATGTGTGTGTATGTGTGTTGAAGTCATCATTCTGTACTAGTTCTGACCTTGTGGATCTACCAAGGTCTTGGGGTCTTTTTCACATAAACTGCCAGTAACATCTCCTTCAACCTTTCCTTTTGCAATTGATTTTTATACACCAAAACAGAGCTCTTACATTTTTATTGTTTTAATACTACTCGATTATTTTTAAACAATTTTATCTGCATCATAGTTCAATGCTATCTTGTTTGTTTTCACTCACTGATCCAACTAGAGTTGGATAACTCTCCATTTCCTACCACTTTCCCCTTGACCAGTCAGATCTATCCACACTCACCTTCTCACAGACCAAGCTTGTTCCCATCTCAGGACGTTTGTGCTTGCTAGTCCCCTGCCCGGAATTCTCTTCCTGCAGAATGTCTCCCTCTGCTATTACTTTCTGTTGTCTTTTT
Organism: Hylobates moloch; assembly: GCF_009828535.3. Taxonomy (NCBI): domain Eukaryota; kingdom Metazoa; phylum Chordata; class Mammalia; order Primates; family Hylobatidae; genus Hylobates; species Hylobates moloch. The sequence goes on from NW_026652287.1 coordinate 66,301,235, forward strand.
CATTACAGTGATTTCCTTCACTTCTTTTGTCATGACATGACATTATATTAGATATTTATTTGCTTATTTTTCATCAGCCTTCTTCCTTAGAATATAAAATCTATGAAGCCAAGGACTTTAACTTTTCACCACTGGATCCCCAAGGACTTGGAAAGTTTCCTGAAACATAATAGATGCTTAATAATCATTGTTTGAATACATGAATTAAATAGTCTTTTAAATTCTTAATTTGATCAGCCAACGTTTTTTTTTTTTTGGCTCCTCCTTCCAGATTTGTGTCATTGGCCACTTTGGTAAAGCTGCTTTCACCATCCACGAAATTGTTGATTAAAAAGTGCTCTACAGGATAAACGCCATTTCAGAACCACATAGTCCTCTGCCAAATAGTCTCTAACAGGTTTACATCTTTTCAATTATTAAAAAATCTTTGGAAATAAATTCAAGCAACTCTGATTTCATCTCATTTTTTTAACATATATTTCTCTATCTTTAATATAAAATATGATCAAAATTCCTTTAAATCACATAAAGGACCTTCAAAAACTGGCCCCAAACAACCTTTCCAACATTTATATTTCATCACTACCTCCTTTCTACTTCCTTCCCACAGACTTTGTGTCTTTTGTTCTAGTCTCACTAAATGTGTTGTGATTCTTAAAGCATGCCATGGTCCTCATCTCCATGCCTTATACAGGAGTCGCCAGCACCCAGGCTGTGGACCAGTACCAGTGTATGGCCTGTAGGAACTGGGCAGTATACATTACCCAGTCTGTGTCATTCTGTTACAGCAGGAGGTAAGCAGCTAGTGAGCGAGCATGACCACCTGAGCTCTGCCTCCTATCAGATCAGTGGCTTCATTAAATTCTCATAGGAGTGCAAACCTTATTGTGAGCTGCACATGCGAGGGATCTAGGCTGTGTGCTCTTTATGAGATTCTAATGCCTGATGACCTGAGGTGGAACAGTTTCATCCCAAAACCATACCACTCACTTCTCGGTCTGTGGAAGGATTGTCTTCCATGAAACCGTTCCCTGGTGTGAAAAAGTTTGGGGACCACTGCCTTAGCACACCTGTTCCAGTTACCTAGAATGCCTCCTCTCTCCACCTTCACCTCCAGACAGATGGATCTATCCTTGATGTAGCATAAATGCCACTTCCTTCATGAATCCTTCCCAAACTTCCCCAAGTGATTAATCATGCCCTCTCTTGTTCTCCCTCAGTAATTTTGATGTTTCTTTAGTATTTTGCCTTTTGTTTCGTTATCACTACCATATTATTTATGGGTCTCTTTCTAGGGATAAAACTTTTATCTCTCCCAGGCTATGGACTTAGATACCCATTAATATCTATTGAATAAAGTGAAAAACATGATGAAATATTTTGTTCACTGTTTGCTGTAGTTTAATGAAAGCAGGCCACACCCAGTGGTACTGACTGACATCCCAGACTGGCTTCTATCAAGGTGGCATTCACCTAGACGAGTTTTGTGGGGTCCATCTTACACTTGCTATCTCAGAAGCCAGAATTTCTGTTTCATTGGAATGGGCTCACCTCTCAATGGTAGATTTGCATTGACCAGGTTCACGTAGATGGGTAAAAACCAGAATACCCGTTATCTACTGCTATGGTTTGAACGTTTGTGTCCCCTCTAAAATTCACATTGAAAGCCTACTACAATAGTATTAAGAGGTGGGGTCTTTAAGACGTGATTAAGTATGATGGCTCCAACCTCATGAATGGGATGAGGTGCCCTTATCAAAGGGCTCCAGGAAGCTAGCTAGCCTTTTTGCTCTTCCGCCTTTTACCATGTGAGGACACAGCAACAAGATGCCATCTTGAAAGCAGAGAATAGTCTGCACCAGACACTGAATCTGCTGGTGCCTGGTTGTGGACTTCACAGCCTCCGGAACTGTGAGAAATGAATTTTTATTGTTTGTATATTACCCAGTCTGTGGTATTTTGTTATAGCAGCACAAATGGACTGAAACTTCTGCTTTCTAATGATAAATACAACTATTCAGACAGCTGAAATTCTCAAGTCAATCTATTAGTGCATTATTTCCCTGTAGGCAAGCTATATATCAAGTGATACGCTATGGGACAGAAGAATTACTTGATCTTAAGTATTTCTCAATAAAGGGAGCATAAGACTACCTCCTGCATTAGAGAAATAAGCCCTCTATGGAAACCCTAATGTTTGAGGTTGCTTAGCCAAGACTACCTTCCATGGACAGGTCCCAGAGGATCACCTTCACTTGGTTGCTCACACCCCATTTCCTGTACAGCTGTGGTCAACCAACATCTCTCTGCCCAACCAGCATCCAAAGAAATGTCACTAAATATCTGGTGATTGTTACATTCATATTTAAATTCCCATTATTCCCATTCATATATTCATGGACACCCTCGTGGTTTGTTTCTAGTCACATTTATTGTGTAAGAATTTAACTAATTTAACTCCAAGAACAATTACATTTACACCTCATTGTCAACCCTAATTAATGCCAAGGCTTAAAGGGGCTGAGTGACTAATCAACTTGTCCTGGTCTTATTTCCATTATACTGTTCTACATGGAAATGCTTAATAATTATTCAAACTAGTTCTTCACTTTTTCTATCTGTTTAAAAGTATTCATTTAAAAGGCTTAAAAACTTTGATACCCTAATGACACTTCTATGAATCTATCCTATGAAAATTGTCATAGAAGTATAAAAGTTTGTAGCTAGATAGATGTTAATTGCTGCATTATTTATGATAGTTAATAGCTTTTTTTTTTTAAAAAAAAAAAAACCTAAGTGTCTAACAACAGGAAATTTGTTAAATAAATTATAACCAAAATCAGTCACTGATGTGATGTTACATATTGTTCATCATACATTGTTAAGTGGTAAAAGGCAGATTACTAAACACTGTAAAATAGGATTCTACTTTTTGCAGGCAGAAAGTTTATGGATACATAATCATAGGAAAAAGACTAGAAAAAAAATATCTAAAAGAAAGTGGTGTTAGGATTATAAAGATGTCCTCCTTTTTTTCTTTTTCTTTTCTCTTTCTTTTTCTTTCTTTCTTTCTTTTCCTTCTTCCTTCCTTTCTTTCTCTTTGTTTCTTTTTCTTTCTCTTTCTTTCTTCTCTTTCTTTCTTCCTTCTCTTTCTTTCTTCTTTCTTTCTTTCTTTCTTTCTTTTTCTTTCTTTCTCTTTCTCTCTGTCTCTCTTTCTTGCTTGCTTTTTCTTTCTTCTTTCTTTCTGTTTTCTTTTTTTTTGAGACTAGGTCTTTCTCTGTCACCCAGGCTGGAGTGTAGTAGTGTGATCATTGCTCACTGCAGCCACGACATGCTGGGCTTAAGCGATCCTCTCACCTCAGCCTCTCAAGTAGCTGGGACTACAGGCATGCACCGCTATGCCAGGCTATTTTTAAAAAATTTATTTTGTAGAGACAAGGTCTCCCTATGTTGCCCAGGCTGGTTTTGAATTCCTGGGCTCAAGTGATCCTCCTGCCTCAGCCTCCCAAAGTGCTTGGATTCTTTTTTGTTTTTCTACATAGGTTGAGTATCACTTATCTGAAAACCCCAAATCTGAAAGGCTTCAATGAGCGTGTCAGCACTCAAAAAGTTTTGGATTTTAGAGCATTTCAGATTTCAGATCTTTGGACTGGGGATGCTCAGCTAGTATTTGCTAAAGTTTCTGCAATGAATGTGTATTTATTTAATTGTTTAATGGTTGCTATTAGTATGATGAAAAATTTATTTTTGTAATCTTATTTAATGGTATTTTAATAGGAAACAAAAACTATATGCAACAATATATCAGTATTTTCATTATGTAACTCTGTATAAGAAAGTTGTTTTATCTCTACCTTACATGTTATTAATTTCCTGTAGTAATATTCTACTGCTGTACTTCCTTAAACTTACTAATCACTAGTCATATAAAGGCAGACAAGCCTTTTGTTGTTGTTTTCTGGGAGAGATGATTACAAGATATTGAAAATAATGACCCCTATGCAAATATTCAACGGACTAAGCTTAATTTGTACTACTGTAATGTGATATCAGTTATGATTTTGTTTCCCATGTGGAAGAACAGGCAGTATGCTAAAGCTACAGAAGGTACCTCTTCATAGTCCATCCTCTCCTAATGTTGTATTGATTGGAACAGAGACCACAAGAGAACAAGGGTAGATCAGCATGAAATGTCCTTCTGCTGGTCAATCAGGAACACTATGCTTGTATGTGAAGTGCAGGAGCAGTTAGATCAAGGAATGTTAACACTTAATTAGAGATCAATTAAGTGTTAATTTAATTTCTAAGTTCAAGGAATTTAAAGCCAGTGTGATTAAAAGTAATGAAATATAAAGTCTGCTGGTTCTCTGTATGCTATTCTATTTTCATCCTCATATACATCTCTTCCCTTTGGAGTTCATTCGCTTGCTGCTGACCTCCCTCCCAGACACTTTTACTCTGTCCAGTGGAATGTTCTCTTGCTTGCAAAGAAACTCCACATCATTCTCAAGCTATTTAAAGGTGTTTTTTTTGGCCGGGCACAGTGACTCTCGCCTGTACTCCCAGTACTTTGGGAGGCCGAGGTAGGCAGATCACCTGAGGTCAGGAGTTCGAGACCAGCCTGGCCATCATGGTTAAACCACATCTCTAGTAAAGATACAAAAATTGGCCAGGTCATGGTGGTGCTTGTCTATAATCCCAGCTACTTGGGAGAATGAGGCAGGAGAATCACTTGAACCCGAGAGGCGGAGGTTGCAGTAAGCAGAGATTGCGCCACTGCACTCCTTGGCAATAGAGCCAGACTACATCTCAAAAACAAAGCAAAACAAAACACACACACACACACACACACACACACACACACAGACACACACAAAATGGCATTGACAATTTCTGTTGTCTTAACAAAACCTGGCTTTCATCCAAGGATACTGCTTGGCTTCCTTTACCACTCTGCCCAGCAAAAGGTGCTCATTCTTCCATAAGCCCAACACCTCTAGGTCTGGGAGGAGCGGGCCAGATCCTCCTAGCTCCACACTGTTGATCCTACACCACTGATCTCACAGTGCCAGCCTCATGGGCATGTGTCCAGTGCAGTTACACAGGGCCTCGTGCACAGATGCCCCATGCTTGGGGTTTCATACTTTGCAGTTGCCGTCTTGAAACTCTTAACAATTATAGGCTGATTCATGCCTCCTCCAAAATTCTTATAAGGTTGTAACCCTCAGTACCTCAGAATACAGTGACTTAACTTGAAGACTGGGCCTTTAAAGAGGCAATTAAGGTTAAATAAGGTCATTGGGGTGGGCCCTAATCCAATAAGATTGATATCCTTATAAGAAAAGGTTAAGACACAGACAGACACAGGTAAGACCATGTAAAGACAGATGGAGATGGCCATTTACAAACCAAGGATAGAGGCCTCAGGAGAAACAAAACCTTGATCTCGGACATCTAGCCTCCAGAAATAGATTTCTGCTGTTTAAGCCACCCAGCCTGTGGTACTTTGTTACGATGGCCCTAGAAAATGAATACAACAATTTTACCTTTTATTTTGTGTTTTATCAGTGAGGTCTGATGGGATGCTAGAGCATGCACCAGGGGCTCGAAGCCTTGGCTTATGTGGGCTCCTGCCCCTTGCTGCCTCCCCACCTCTCCAGTTCAGGTTCTTGGTCTCCTGTTCCCTGGCCCCTGGGTTCTGTCCAGCCTGCCTCTTTCTGTCAGATCCCCAGGCAGTGACCAGGTCATGTCAGTGGAACAAGCCCACCTGTGTTCTGCCATTGCCCTCTGCTCCTGCTGGGAGACTGGATGCAGGTGCAGGTAGGGCAGAGGTTAAGTGAGCATCCTTGGTGGCATCTTTGGGTGGGGCGTGGCAGCACCATCTCCCCTCCAGGATGGCAGTGCCACAGTGTGTTTGTGGGCAACTTGTGAGGGCTAAGTGTAGTGAATCCCTGTAACTTTATGTTGCCTCAGGCTCCATTGTTAAATACAAGTTTAACTTTTTCATTCCAGAAATAGGGCTCAGTCATGCTTGACACAGTTTCCAATACTATTTCCTACCCAAATGGCTCCAGCTGGTAGCCAAAGATAAAAACTGGAAGAATCGCTCACCCAGCAAGTTGGGCTCCCAGCTTTCCCACTGCTTTCTTTAAATGAAACATTCATTCTGTTTTTTACTGATACATAATATTATACATTTTATGGAATACATGTAATATTTTAATACGGGTATACAATGTGTGATGATTCATTGTATACATGTAGTTCAAATATTCACACATTGTATACATGTATTTCAAATATTCTGTATTGAATATTTCAAATATTCCACGTTCTCTATTTTCTCGCTATTTTGAAATATACAGTATATCGTTGTTACCCTACTGTGATACTGAACACCAGAACTCATTCCTTCCATGTAACTGTATGTTTGTACCCATTAACTAATCTTTCTTTGTTCCTCTACCCTGTTTCCTACATGCACCCCCTTCCCAGCCTCTGGGAACCATCATTCTACTCTCTACCTCCATGAGATCAACTATTTTAGCTCCCACATATAAGTGAGGACATGCAATATTTGTCATTCTGTGCCTGGCTTATTTCACTTAACATAATGATTTCCAGTTCTATTCATGTTCCTGCAAATGACAGATCATTCAGACATTGACCCTCGAACTCAAAGTGACAACCTTTCAGTCACAGTGTGACCTCCTGGAACTAGTACCTGCTTGCTTTAAACTCACCAATTAAAACTCCCTGCAAGAAATCTGTTTGGATAATGCCCTGTACTCAGTAAAGGCGTTGGCCCCTGGGTCCCTTCTCTCTCTGCCTGAGCTTGCTGACCATGTGTGTGTGTGTGTGTGTGTGTGTGTGTCTGTGTGTGTCCTCCAGGCATGATGTGTACTCCCCAGGGTCTGTATGCACTAAAAACTCTTAACCTTTCACATGACGATTGTGTCATTGAAGCTTGCATGCAACCCCTGATGGTGAGCCCAGGGAGATGCATGCAAGTGAATCCCCTACTGATGTGCTTCTGTCTGGTCCGCCGATGGCTGCTAGAAATAGTAGCTACCAGCCAAGTTGCTAGAAAAACTCAAAACACTTCATTCAAAACAGACAGACTCTTGCCAATCCTGATCTAGGTCCCAAGGGCATCCTGATGTGGAGGTTGCCACTCCTTGGTTCTTCCCCTTCTGCTGTGGGTGGGGGTGGTGGCCTGTGGGAATGAGGAGGTGGATCTCCCTGTCTCCAGCCGGGGTGCAGCACTTCAGGGGAGGTAGAACTCAGAAGCCAGTGGGCCATGCACTGAGTCAGGGGACAGAGTCCCTACTGGGCATCTCTGCACCCCCTCTGCAAACATCCCCATGTCTGAGGGAACAAGAAATGAAATATCAAATAAAAACACCATGACAGGTCAAGAGAGAGAAAGACTGCAGAAGGAAATGGTTTCATATTTCAGTACCTTTAATGGCACTATATTTAGGCCCCCCATTTTTGTTTTGCACAGCACCCATCAAATTACATAGGCAGTCCTGCCCAGCCCCATACAAAACAGTCACCACTTTTAGGGCTCATACAATTTGGTGATTTCACCCTCTGTATCTCTGCTCAGTACTCTTGCTTCTGGACATACAATCTACTCTCTTAGCTAGTATCTTTATCCCCACTCCCAGCTACCATAGTTAACTCATCCATTGTCAACGTGCCAGCGCATGTACAAAACTAGTTATCTAAAAACAAAACAAAGCAAAAAAAAAAACAAAACAAAAACAAACAAACAAACAAGCAAACAAACAAACTAGCTCTCTGTTTTACTGACCTTGAAATCCACTCTGGAAGAACAATGCCCTCTTGTAGGCCACCCTTATCCTTTTCATCACCCAATAGCTCCACCTCTCAGCACTGGAAGGAAATGTGAAGGTTTTGGGCAAATCAACCAGCTGTGTGATACCACACAAGTTAGCTGCTGTATTGGAGCTTCAATTTATTCATCTGTAAAGTAAGGAGAATAATATTAACTTTATAGGTTTTCTGTAAGGATTAAATAAAATTCTATGGATGATGTGCTTAGCATGGTGCTAGGCACATAAGACGTTCTCAAGAGATGGCTAGCACTTTCCTCTTCAACCACAAACTCCTGTCTTTGGGCTCTCAGTCTCTTGCCCCCATCAGAACTGACCTCCAACACCAAGACCCCTGGCCCCTCCATGCCTCCATTTTCTGTTAGTTTATCATTACACCATCCTCACCTCCACCCTCAGGCTTTATGTCCCTAAGTTTTTTATTATTTTTTTTATTTTAGCAGCATCCTATTTCTTTTCTGCCTTATCTGATCTGCAAAATGCTGGCCCTCGGATCTCCTTTTTCTGTCTCTGTGCCTGGGTGCTGTTAAAGTCACCGCAGCACCCAGCAGACACATGCCACTACATATTCATGGGTTCCCCTTGGGTTAGTTTCTTTCTGCTGCTTAGGGGTCTTTTTGCTTGTCCCAGGCCATCTATCACCCCTTACTCCACAACAGTTGTTAGAAGGCTTCTCTTCAAGCCTCCTTGCCTTTTCTATCCCTCTGGCTCTCAGACACTGCCTCTGCTTTCAACTGCAGAGAAAAAAAATAGCAGGTATTGGGCTTAACTCTTCATTCCTGCTTTTGCTTATAGACAGATCCACAGAACATGCATTCCTCACTCCTGCCTCCCGTCCTTATCTTCTTGCCTAATCCAAATGTTTTCTTCTATGCTTTTGATCCCTTTTCTGTCCTTTATTCAATCAATCATCTTTCCTACTTTATCTTCAGCCACTTATTTTTCATGTCTGCTTCTCCTGAACACATAAACATAGCTTTTTCAATATTTAGGAGGAAAACCCCTTCTTTCATCATATATCTTCATGTAACTTCCGCTTCTTCTTAGCCAGGCTCTTTGATAAAGCAAGCACTGGCTTGCTCCTTCTTTCACTTCCTGTTTGTTCCTCAGCTCCTACATAAAGGGTTTGCCCTCCACTCCATTACCATTTCTCTCTTTCAGAAAATCCATGGCATCCTGGCTGCCAATCATAATGATCAAAATTTAGGCTTCGCCTCACCTGATTTCTCTGCAGCATCTGATACTGTTGAAGACTTTCTGGAAAGTCTCTCTCTCCCTCCCGTTCCAGGAGATGGCTCTCCCTTGGTTCTATTTCTACCACTTTGTCCCTTCCCCCTCTATCTTCTTCATTTCCTCCTCCTCTGTTTCCTCAGAAGCTGCCATTCTCTGGGCTTCTATTAGGTTGGTGCAGAAGTAATTGTGATTTTTGTCATTAAGGTAATGGGTTTTACCCCATTACCTAAAAGATAAGGTAATAACAAAAACCGCAATTACATTTGCACCAACCAAATAGCTCTACCCCCTCCTCTTCTCATCTTCATGGCCTCCCCGGATGAACTCACTCAGTCTCTTGCCTTTAACCACCCTCTGTTTTCTTATGATCCCCGAAAGGCTGGGCTCCCGGCCCACTGAACTGGAGTCACATGGTGGGTTCAGCATGGATCAGCCACACCACCTGTCAGCAGAGTGAACTTCGGAAACTCAGTGAAACTTTGTAAGTCTCAGTTTCCTCTCCTGTATAGTGGGATTAATACTGATGGGCTTTGGGGGAAGATGAAAATAATACAGAGAAAGCACACTTGTGGTATCTACAGATGACTCAATAAATGGCAGGGATGCTGCCGCTGCTGCGAACAGAGGTGTTATTTAAAGGTAACTGCCACTCCAGCCCTGCTGGGTATTTGTAAGATCTCAACGACACATGCTGTGTCCCGTCAGCTGGGAGTATTTGCTGTAGAGATGTTTGGGCCCACTGGCTCTTCTTTCTATCCATAATCACAACATTTTAAACTGTTGCTTATTCTCTAGTTCCTCTCCTGTCTAAGCCACTTCCCAGTTCTATCTTTGCTCCCTGACTTAAAAAATCTTCTAGTCTATCTGACATGGTCTTTCAGAGGGCTGCAAATCGTTAAAGAAGCCCATTTTTAAACAGTCTCTTGGATCTATGTGAGGCCTGGTTCATACTAGCATTCTGAATGTGGTTTGAGCAGTATTTGTTACCTCTGTTAACATCCAAGAACTGTGTTTGGGGGATATTATCCCCAAAGACCAGATTAAAGACCAGACCCTGTCGCATGTCATGGCTTGGTCTTTGCCTACTTTTCTAACCCTATCCATCCTCCTGGAAGTGCTCATTCCTCACCACATGAAGCCACTGGCAGTTTCCAGGGGCCACCAAGCTGCTGAAGCTCTCTGTGTGAATGGCCTTTCTCACTTCTACCCTCCTCTGTCCAGCCACCCGAACTACCTCTCCTCCAGCCCATTGCCAAGTTAACTACTTCCACTCTCTCACTCGTAGCTCTGATCAATCTTTTCTACAAATGCTTGCTTCTCAACTACCATCCTAAACTTCACTTTCAATCATGTCTTTGTCTCTGGAGCCCAGCCAGGCAGCACCTGTCGATTGGCTAAATAAGTGAACAAAGCTGGAGAAATGCTTCATCAGAATTCCACTAGGGGTCACTTTCTCTACATTCCAGGAAGAAATAGTGCAGGCACTTAGCAAATCAACTTTCCGAAAAATTCAGCTTTGTTTAATTTTTAAAGTAATTTGTTGTTTATTTAATAGAAACTGAAATTCTCCATGATGTACAAGCCTCGAAGCACCGTATGATTGCAAGGTCTTTCTGGTTTTATGAATAATGTCAATATTGATGTTTGTGTAAAAAACTGAAATTGAACATGGCATTTAATTTTGCACATTAATAATTCAGATCACTGAATTTATATGAAAGGTGCTTTCCTATTTTTAGCTTAATAGCTTTAGATAAGGTTAATATTTAATTAGTTCATTTCAAATGTGTTTCTAAATTATCCCAAATATCTGTTCTAAACCTTTATTTCTTTTCTACTTATTCTCATTTAATTTCAGTTGCAAAATTAATGATGTATTCTTACTGATCATCTTGATCTGCCTTATATCACAGAGATTTTAATAAGGGGAGCTGAAGAGAGGGAAAGTGATTTTACTAGTAATTAATAGCCACTAAAATGCAATACAAAGACATTTAGCACAGACATAATGTTCTAATATTTCAGTTACTTCCTTAAATGCAAGATTCTTGAGGGGCCTCCAAAGCAGCCAAGGTATTAAGTTTCTGTTTTTAAGGAAAAATATTGTTCTTAGCAACATTGAACATATAATAGCATAGTAAATGGTTAAACATTAAGCTATATTTCCTGTCAAACTTTTAAGACACACAGAGATATCAACAAATGATGAACTACCATGAGGTAAGTGTATGGACAGAACATGCAACAGGGGCCGTTGGAGCACAGGGAGGAATTACATAAAGATGGTTTCCTGGCAGAATGGGCTGCAAGGGATATTTCCTATAAGCTTTGGGCAAACATAACAGAAGCCTCCCTTTCTAATGACTGTGTATAGGCTTGAGCCATTTCTCTACAGTATGTCAGGGAAACTCCATCTACATTAAGTAAACCCAGTGTGTGTGAGCATACTGCATAGAGATTTTGGTATTAGAGATACTTACTACTTTGGCACAACCGCAACATTCAGTAAACTGGAGGAGGGCCTTGCTTCTTCACCTTGGTTTTATTTTATTTTATTATTATTTTTTGAGATGGAGTTTCACTCTGTCACCCAGGCTGGAATGTGGTGGCTTGATCTTGGCTCACTGCAATCTCTGCCTCCCAGGTTCAAGGGATTCTCCTGCCTCGTTCTCCCAAGTAGCTGAGATTACAGGTGCCTGCCACCACACCCAGCTAATTTTTGTATTTTTAGCAGAGATGGGATTTCACTATGTTGGCCAGGCTGGTCTTGAACTCCTGACCTCAGGTGATCTGCCCACCTCGGCCTCCCAGAGTGCTGGGATTACAGGTGTGAGCCACCACGCCTGGCCATCACCTTGGTTTTCTGCCCATATCTGTGCCAATTCTGGAAAGAATTCTTGGAGCAATCATGGTCTGCATGAGTTCTATGATGAATCCCTAAATCATGGTTTCTCACATAGTTGGAAGCCATTTCTGTGTCCTCTATCTGGAATACTCCACCTGCCCACAATGCACTGAACTCGTCCTCTTTTCTGGACATTAACAGAAAGGTGACTACAGGCTTGGGCTCTATCCTTTCCTCTAAGAAAACCTTCTTTGACCTCTCAGATGAGGTTAAAGCTCTGTTTTAGGTGCTCTGTTAGCTATAGACACTTCCCCTTTGTAGCATTTATCACTGTTGCACTTTGCATTGGGTTTCTGGTCATTATTGAATATCCATGCCCGACTCAGCTAAAAGCTCCAAGAAAGCTCCAGATGTGTCTCTGCTCACCTGTACCTAGCAGAATGTCAAGCATGAAATAAGCATTCAATAAAGATTTGTTGAATAAATAAACTCAGATATGATATGAATGTCCTAAAGGACAAATAAATAACTGTTTAAGCTGCCACCCCGATGGGTCGTTCTGGCAAAAGAGAGAACAAATGTATGCCAGCCTTTCTTCCCAGTGAGACTTATGGGAAAGGTGAGCAGAGGTCCTCTGACTTTGAGTTCTGCTTAGAGAAAAAACTCTATCTTCAGTTACTATTTAATCTTTTTTTTTTTTTTTTTTTTCGAAATGGGGTTTTGCTCTTGTTGCCCAGGCTGGAGTGCAATGGCATGATCTCAGCTCACTGCAACTTCTGCCTCCTGGGTTCAAGCGATTCTCCTGCCTCAGTCTTCTGAGTAGCTGGGATTACAGGTGCGCATCACCAGGCCCGGCTAATTTTTTTTGTATTTTTAGTAGAGGCAGGGTTTCGCCATGTTGGCCAGGCTGGTCTTGAACTCCTGACCTCAGGTGATTTACCTGCCTCGGCCTCCCAAAGTGCTGAGATTACAGACGTGAGCCACTGTGCTCAGCCAGTTTCTATTAAATCTTTCAAGGCAGAGCTCTAGGGTCTAGACTCTTTGTTTGTTTGTTTGTTTGTTTGTTTGTTTAGACAGAGTCTCACTCCTATAGCAAAGGCTGTAGCGCAGTGGCATGGTTTTGGCTCACTGCAGCCTTGATCTCCCGGGCTCAGGTGATCCTCCCACCTCAGCCTCCAAAGTAGCCGGGATAACAGATGCACGCCACCATGCCTGGCTAATTTTCTGTATTTTTAGTAGAGACAGGGTTTTTCCATGTTTCCCAGGTTGGTCATGAACTCCTGAGCTCAAGTGATCCACCTGCCACGGACTCCCAAGGTTCTGGGATTACAGGTGTGAGTCATTGCGCCTGGCACAGGGTTCTGTATTTAGGAAAGTTTTGGAATGGAAAGAGAGTGTCCTGGATTATGCTGGATAGATGGGATTGAGCAAAGGGTAGCCAAAATGTTCTACATAATAAAGAAACAGGAATGTTAGCTATTTTCCTTTGCAGTCCAAGAAACTTGTGATTTGTAATTCTAGATGCAGGGAAGAGAATAGATGTGAAAACGGACTCTGTGGGAAGGAATGGGCCTCTAGAATGTATCACCAAGTGAGAGATCTAATGCTGTTACTCATTTTCCTTCGTCTACTACTACTGGCATCACTTACTACATCAATAGTTATTCTGTGTTCAAATACACTGTTTATGTGATCCTCAGAGGAACCCCAGGAAGCAAATTTGGGATTATCACCATTTTACAAAGGAGGAAACCAAGACTAATCAGTTAAGTAACTCATTCAAGGAGGCACATCCAGTAAGGGGCTACTCATATGCTATCCTGCATTGAGGAAGGAAAAGGCATTTTAATGGTAGTGTTTGTTCCCTGATGGTAATTTAAATAGTTTCTTGTTTTGAGTTTCTTTGACCCATTATCCCTAACTCTTTGAAAAAAGACTTAGGTACCACCAGATGGAGTAGGTTTACGTTATCAGTGCTTTGGGAAAGAGGGAGAGCTGTGCCTTAGCTTAGGGTAAAGAGAAAGGACAGCAGAGACAAGAAACAAGACAGCTGTGGGGATGGAGAATTGAGCACAGTAGGAGATGATGAACACTAAAGAGAAAGCTTCCCCCTCTCCCTGTACCCTGATAAACATTGTAGAGCTACTGGACTTTCTGCAATTATACGAGAGGGAGGACTCAGTTATTCTATTTGGATCTTACCAGATAGGTCAATCCCCGAAGGCCCGAGGATTTGGGAACACCTATTTCTCCTGTTGTCTCAGAGGTAGATGCATGCCTGTTGGTGCCTGACTGCCAGCCCTAATCTGGTCTCTCTTTGGTCTCAGCTGAAAAGACTCTACACCTGGACCCACCAGAGACAGTTCTTCCTTGTCCCCATTTTGCTGCCTTTCTGCCAGTGTCCAAATTCACCTGTACTTGATTTTTCTAACATTCCTCCATGCTACTGAGCCTTTCTTTGTGCCACACTGACCAGGCAGGTTCACCTCCTGCCCAGAAAATGGGCATTGTCTCAGATAACTTTTTCCATTTTTAGATCATGTCAAAAGCCTATAATGTTCTGGGCAAAAAGGAAGGTGGTTTACTAACAATTATAGGTTCAGCCTATTATACAGACATAATAGGTCCCTGTTTAAAGGGAGAAGAAACTGAGGCTTTCAGAGGTTGGCTGCCTTGCCCAGTTCACGCCACTGGTAAATAGTAGACACGTAATGACAAAATAAAATCATTAACCCATTCCTTTAGATTTGTTTTAAATTTAAATTTGTTTAAAATCAATATTTTTGGTATACTTTTATAAATGTTTTCTTGTGAAATAAACATACATACATAAGCTGCAAGAAGCATGAACGTACAGCTTAAATTATCATACACAAAAAACCACCCATGTAACTACTATTCAGACCCCAAAACAGCATGCTGTTAACATTTGAGAAGTCCCACAAGTCCCTTTCTAATCAAAATCTCCAGATTCACCCCAAAGGAAAACATTACACGACTCTTATTATAACCAATTTCTTTTTTTAAAAAAACTTCAATTTTTAGCAGCTTTATTGAGATACAATTCACACACTGGACAATTCACTAAAGTTTACAATTCAGTGCTTTCTAGTATACTCACAGAGTTGTGCAACCACCACTATAATCAATTTTTGTTTTTGTTTTTGTTGGTTTGTTTATTTTGAGATAGAGTCTTACTCTGTCACCCATGCTGGAGTACAGTGGCACAATATTGGCACACTGCAGCCTCTACATGCCGCCAAGCAATTCTCCTGCCTCAGCCTCCAGAGCAGCTGGGATTATAGGTGCCTGCCACCACACCCAGCTACTTTTTGTATTTTTAGTAGAGATAGGGTTTCACCATGTTGGCCAGGCTGGTCTCGAACTCCTGACCTCAAGTGATCCACCTGCCTCGGCCTTCCAAAGTGTTGGGATTACAGGCGTGAGCCACTGCGCCTGGGCATCAATTTTTATTTTTATTTTATTTGTATTACCCCATACCCACTCCTCAACCCTAGCCAGCTACTAACCTACTGCCTGTCTCTAGAGATTTGCCTATTCTGGATGTTTCAAATAAATGTTTAATACAATATGTGGTCTTTTGTGACTGTCTTCTTTCACATAATATGTTTTCAAAGTTCATCCATGTTGTAGCATGTATCAATACTTCATTCCTTTTTATTGCTGAAAAATATTCCATTGTATGGATATAACACCTTATCTACTTAAATTGATGGGTATTTGGGGTGTTTCCAGGGACTTCAACATTGCATAGCTTGTTTGTGAAAGATTTTGGCTATTATGAATAATACTGCTATGAACATTCATGTACAGATTTTTGTGTGGATATGTTTTCAGTTATCTTGGGTATATAACTCAGAGCGGAATTGCTGAGTCATATGGTAACCCTAAATGTAACATTTTGAGAAATTGCTAAACTGTTTTCAAAGCAGTTGCACCGTTTTGCAACCCCATCAGCAATGTATGAGGGTTCCAACTTCTCTACATCCTTGCCAATATTTGTTATTTTCTGTTTTTTTTTTTTTTTTTTTTTTAAGTATAGTCAACCTTTGGGTGTGAAATGGTATCTCATAGTTTTCATTTACATTTCCTTGATGAATGACATTGAACATCTTTCTATATGATTGTTGTTCATTTGTATGTCATCTTTGGAAAAATGTCTATTCAAATCCTTTGCCATTTAAAAATTGAGTTGTTTATCTTTTTATTGTTTAGTTGTAACAGTTTTTTATATATTCTGAATACTAGTCCCTTATCTGATACATAATTTACAAAAGATATTTCTGAGTTTTCTTCATTTTCTTTCTTTTCTTTTCGTGCCATACCAATAACTGGTTTTAGTTTCTTTAAAAAAGGAAATACTATAATTTTTAAAAAGAGTTCCAAAAAATTTAACAGCATTTCCAGCAATGACTATTTCTGAAATACAAAGATTTGAAACATAATTTATACAAAACCAAAAACCAAAAGCATTCCTTCTTGCTTTTTCCTTTTTAAAAAAATCCGGACCATTTGTCACAAGAAAGTTCGGCAAGTTACAGCAGCTGCAGCCTCAGTCACCCTCCGAATTGCTGTCCTTCCTCCTGGGGACAGGGGAGTGCCGCACTGAGGACAGCAACACGTCTTCAATCGGTTTCTTAGGGTTTGCCTCCAGGTCCATCTTAGTTGCTCCAGATTCAGTTTCCACTCCAACTGATCTCTCGACAGGTTCATGCCGCCAAACACCAGAGGACCGATAAATTGAGCCTTGATAACTTCTTCCAGGTAAACAAATATCATGGGCAGATTCCTAACAGGATAATGGGGTACGCAGGTTGTTAAAATGGCTTCGATAAATTTGACACCAGGAAACTTCCTGGCAAGTCCACCGAGGTGCTGATTTATCAGGGCACAGAGGGGAAATTCCTTGTTTTTAAAGGTGCAAGATTACCTGCAAACCCTCACCAGCTTTGGTAACTTCTTGAACATAATCCTTTCCTGAGATCTCCAAAACTTCTCCAGATTTATTCTTCAGTTTAGTTGCTTTCCACTCAGCTAGTCTCTGCTGTCTGTACATTTCAATAGCATGTTCATCCTCCTCATTAAATTTGTCTTCATGATCCTCCAGCTCTTCCAAATTCATATCTTCATATGTTTTCACCACTGACTGCTGGAGGACGCGCTGCTCCTCTTCTGCCTTGTTTTCCAATTCTTTCAGACTTTCCTTGGGGGGCAAGATGCCCTTTTTGTGTAAGATGTCATTCCACTCAGTGTCTGTATTGGGGCCCTACATCTTGTTTCCAATCAGTTGTCTTCATTTTCTTGATGTCCATTAAAGAACAAAAGTTTTAAATGGTGATTAAGTTTCATTTCTCCATTTTTATTTTGTTATTTATATTTTTGATATCATATCAAAGCAACCAATGCCTAATCTAAGAGTGACTCTGATTTTTTCTGAGTTTAATTTTTTCAGTTCTTACTTTTAGGTCTATGATCCATTTTGAGTTAATTTTTGTGTATGTTTTGATATGTGTTCAACTTTGTTTTTTTGCATGTGAATATCCAATTATAGAAGTGCTTTATATATTCTGGTTATAAGGCCTATATTGGTTTTATGTGTAGCAAATATCTGCTCTGTGGCTTGCCTTTCAGTCTTTTGGTGGTGACTTTTAGATAATATAAACTGATAAATTTGGGTGCATTAAAATTAAGAGTTTCATTGGGTATAGTAGCCTGTGATCCCAGCACTTTGGGAGGCTGAGGCACGACAATCGCTTGAGTCCACAAGTTCTAGACCAGCCTGGGCAACATAGCAAGACCCCATCTCTACTGAAAATAAAAGAAAAAAAATTAAGAGTTTCTGTTGATCAAAACCCCTTAGGAGTGGGCCTCCCTGATTGGCCTCCTATATAATATTCCAGGCTTATCTCCTATGTGTACCATCTGTTTTAGCCACAGTAAATTATTTTCCTCTCTCTAAATATATTCTGTCCATTTCCAACTCTGACTCTAACTAGAAACACTTCTGTTTTCACATTTTAAAGTCGTATTCATTGGCCAGGTGTGGTGGTGCACACCTGTAGTCCCAACTACTCTGGAGGCTGAGGCAGGAGATTCGCTTGAACTCAGGAGGTAGAGGATGCAGTGAGCCAAGATCGCACCACTGCACTCCAGCCTGAGCAACGGAGTGAGATGCCATCTCAAAAATAAATAAATAAATAAATAAATAAATAAAGTTTTATTCATTTTTAAAGAGAGCTTAAATAATACTCATCTGTGCTAGGTGTTTTTGCTACAAGGGTGGGCAAGACAGAGAGTCCCTGTCTTCTCTACATTATAATAATGGGATTAGATAATCAAGAAAGCAATTTAAATGAAATGTTATGAGAACTTTGATAGGAAAACTATGTTATAGGAGCATTTATCTGTTATTACATATGAAGAGCTCAGAGTAGTACCTGGCTTGCAGTGAGCACTAAAATTATTATCATCATCATTCTTATCATTAGGATAATGAAAATCTTTTCCTCTAGAGGGATTAGGGAAGGGTCCTTAGAGAAATTTGTATCTGTAAAAGACCTGAAGGCAAGAGAGAACCCAACATATGAGATAAACCACACCAGCTCAGTAGAGCTGGAGCTTAGCATGATGTGAAAGAGGGCAGTGGCCAGAGAGAAGAGAAACTCAGGAGTTATGTACAAGCCAGCTCAGAAAGGACTTTTTCATCATGTTTTCTGCTACGGGCCATGAGAAGCCATTGATGGGATAAATTTTTAGGATGACTCTTGCGTGCATTGTGGAGAATGGGTCAGAAAAGCACAAGAAGGGATTTGGCAAGACCTTTTAGGAAGCTGTTCGGGAAGCAGCCATGGCAGCCTAAACTGGGATAGTCCAGGAGATGAAGGGAAGTAGGCAGAACAAGTATATTTTTCAGAGGTAGAATTTGTAGAACTATAAATTCTGTGAAGGAATCAAAGGGCAGGTGGGGAAGAGAGAGGCAGGAGTTGAGGTTGCCTCTAAGATTCTAGCCTGAGCAATCAGGTGGAGGAGAGTGCCATTCAAGGAGCTAATGAACTCTGTTGGAGGGACTGGTGCCGCACGTAGGTCATGAGGTTTCTTCATGACTCCAGCAGTTGACATGGATCATGCCTTTCTCTGGTCTCATTTAGTATGTCATTTCTATTTCTGTCATAATACATAGTAGGGCCGTGGACTGTTGGAGCTGCATGGGATCTCAAAGATTAGCAACAACTTCGTTTCACAGGATCTTCAAGAGTCATGAAATTCTCCAGCCTTCTGTGGTCCCTCTAAACAAGATATCTCAGGAACATATGGTGTGTAATTGCAGGAAATACAATCATGTCCCAGCTATTTCTGAGTGTTCCAAGGAGGATGTTTCCACAGCCAGTTGTCACCTATAAACCACCAGCACTCCTGTTAGTTACTTAACCCTCTGTCCATCACCTCCTTGCCTCTCCATGACTTTGGGAGTACTTCCATAACTTTGGGAGCTCTATCTGGGCTATTTCACTCTTCCCAAAAGCTACCTCTCCAAGATAAATTCTGCTGCATTTTTCCAATACTATTTTTTTTTCCTTCCTGACATCTATCCTTTATTTTGATGAAAGGCTAGAAATCCTAAAAACTTAAGTGACTTCAATGTTGCATAGCTTGTTTGTGAAAGATTTTAGTCCAGAATGTTTTTTCCTGGGACTTCTGACTTCCAGTCCAGTATATGTTCTGTACAAATCTCTCTTGTCTTCTAGCCTGGGAGCTTCTTGAGGATATGGAATGTTCACTAGCTCATCACACAACCTGGAACGTGGACTATGCCCAATGAATGTTTGCTGGATGCGCATGCTTTATCCATACTCCTTCAACATTATTTTAAGCCCAAGCTGTTGGTCTTTTCCCTCCAGCGCCAGTGACCAACCATGACCAGCAGAGGACAGCAGAGGTGGAAAAGCACTGGCTCTGGAGGGGCTAAATGAAGTGTTGGAACCAAGCCAGAGAAGGAAACATCAAAAATAGAGACATGGAATACAAAACATAGGGTGCCAGATTTAGCAAATAAAAATACAGGATGCTCTGGGCCACACTTATATGAAAAATTATTCATTGTTATTTGAAATTCAAATCATCTGAGTGTCTTATAGTTCACTTGAAACTCTGATAAGTACTAGTGCACCTGAACCTGATACTCAAGAAGTGGCAATTATCCTTATCAGAAACACATTGGAAGGAAATTGATAGGGAAGGTGTGTGGCGAGCTTACAAAAATCAAATGTGAGTGCTCATCACACAGGAAACTGGCTGACTTAAGTTCAGCCAATATCAAAGGCTGCCCCAGGGAAAAAGACTTTGCAGTGGATCCTGGAGTGATCAGGGTGACATATCCTTCCTCTCTTATTTCTTATATAAGATACAGTCCTTCATGCAAACAATGCAACAGATGAAAACAGATGAAAGAGGCCGGGCAAAATCTCAACACGTGATCATAGATTGAGTAATAATTGTTTAACTCCACACTCTGACCGTTATAACTTCAGTTATAACTTGTATCAATCTTCCTTCCTCTTTTAAAAAACAAAACAAAACAAAACAAAACAAAAACAACAAAAAAAACAGGGTTTCACTCTGTCCCCCAGGCTGGAGTGCAGTGGTGCAACCAGCTGGGTCTACGGGCGCATGCTACCATTCCTGGCTTATTTTTAAAATGTTTTTTTGTTGAGGTAGGGTTTCCCTATGTTGCCCAGCATGGTCCTGTGCTCTTAACTTCAAGTGATCCTCCCTTCTCAACCTCTCAAAGAGCTGGAATTACAGACGTGAGCCACTGTGCCCAACCCAACTTCCTTTCCTTGAGCTTGGGGTCTTTTAACTTATGTAACAATTCTATTCCATTCCAGAATCTACCATTTCTACATAATTTTCAATAATATTTTCTCTCCGTTCAGGCTCTTGTTAGAGACCTCCTGCAATTCCACTTCTTAAATGGACTTTAATTAATTGGAGGCCTCCATTCTTAATCCAATGGATAAACATGAACATTGAATATTGTGAGACATAAATTTATTTCAATGCCCATTTACTGAGTACCTACTGTGTCGAAGAAAGCCTTCACCATTAAGTAACTCATAATCTAGTTAATGAATTTATTAGAAACCAAAGGGAAGATTCTCTGTCTTAGAAGCACATTAATCCAGGTTGCCAGAAAACAACTGATCCCTTCATAAATCATGGGAATTCCTATGAATTCCTTTGGAAGCCACCTCAGTGTGAGAAAAGTCATGAGTGTGTTGCAGTTGGTCTATGAAATTGGGAAAGTTATCACTAGGGCATTTTTAAAAATTCCTTCCTCTTTCAGAGCACACTTGGCTGCTTCCTTTTTGGATGCAAGCTGAGCTGAGTCTAACCTCAGTCACATGCTGTGTATAGAAGCCACAGAAATACAAACAGAAGACAGGCATGGTGGCTTTCACCTGTAATCTCACTGGGAGATTGGAAATGGCCACTTGGGAGGCCAAGGTGGTTGGATCACTTGAGATCAGGAGTTCGAGACCATCCTGGGCAACATGGTGAAAAAAAAAATACAAAAAATAACAAAAAATTAGTTGGGCATGGTGGTGCACACCTGTAGTCCCAGCTAGTTGGGAGGCTGACATAGAGGATCACCTGAGCCTGGGAAGTCAAGGTTGCAGTGAGCTGTAATTATACCACTGCACTCCAGCCTGGGCAACAGGATGAGACCTTGTCTCAAAAAAAAAAAAAAAAAAAAAAAAATGAAGAAGAAGAAGAAAAAAGAAAAGAAAGAAAGAAAAAAGAAACACACACAGACACACTTGCAGCAGCGTAGCTCCAGGAAGAATGAATGGTGATAACTGGCGAGGAGGGCAGGTTTCTAAGAATCCTAAAATGTTAACACTTGAAAGACCTTAGTTTATCAATCTCCTGGTCCAACCTCCTCATTTATGGATGTGGTGTCTGAGCCCAGAATTGAAAGGACTTGCATAAGGTCTTACACTAAGCTTGTGATAGGACTGGGATGTGAATCTGAGACTTTTTAATATATCTCAGATTAGGTTCTGAAGGACTAAATATGACCCTCTGTTACATTTGGCTAGTGTATTAGTCCATTTTTGTACTGCTATGAAGAAATATCTGAGACTCAGTAGTTTATAAAGAAAAAGAGGTTAAATGGACTCACAGTTCCAAATGGCTGGGAAGGCCTCACAATCATGGTGGAAGATGAAGAAGGAGCAAAGGCATGTCTTACATGGCAGCAGGCAAGAGAGCATGTGCAGGGGAACTGCCCTTTATAAAACCATCAGATCTCGTGAGACTTATTCACTCTCAATGAGAACAGCATGGGAAAAACCCACCCCCATTATTCAGTTACCTCCCACAGGGTTCCTCCCATGACACATGGGGATTATGGGAGCTACAATTCAAGATGAGATTTGGGTGGGGACACAGCCAAACTATATCAGCTAGTGACAATTTTCTCCTGGAAACTCTTTAGGTCCTTGACTTCTATGACCTTTTCCCCTCCAGGCTGTTCTCTGCTCCTCCTGAATGTTCCTTCTGTCTTCTTTGCTAGTGTCTTCCCCTATTCTACCCTTAAAAAGGAATGTTCCTTAGAGTTCACACCCTTTCTCGCTCTCCCTGCACAATCTCATCAATTATTATTGTTTTAGTTACTATAAAAACTACATCTTTGACTCCAAAATCTCTGTCTTTAGTTCTGATCATTTCCCTAAGATCTATATATTCAACTATTATCTAGATATCTCTTTCCAGATGTTCCACAGACACCTTAAGCTGTCTACCTCTGAGCTATGATCTTGCTCATCTTTCCTCCAAACTAGTTTCCCTTCCTGTATTTTATGTCTTAGATAGTGACATCATGATCCATTCAAATTACCTTGTCCCTATCCCCATTATCCAGTTGGCCATCAAACCCTCCCAACTCTGTCGTTTAACATTCCTTGAACCCATCACCTCCTCACCATCCCAAAACCTTTGCTTTAGTTTAGGCCTGTAGTCATAGATTCACAGAAAACAAGTAAGACAGGACATGTGTCATTAACAGGGAACAGTTATGACTAGGACCAATTAGAGACAATAGGCCTTATTTAAAGGGAGCACAGAGTACTTAGTTTAAACAGACTCTCTCCTGTAAGAATAAAGGCCCAGTATTGCCAGATATTTTAAATTTAAAAGAAACCTACATTTTTAATGTGAAATCTTTTTAAGTGGGGCAAGTAGTTCAATTTTTTAAATAACTTATATATTGAATAGGAAATAAACATACACTGTCCCTACCTCCAACACACATACATAATGCCTGTGGGCTAGATTGTGTCCTTGGGCTGCCAGTTTGCAATTTCTGTATAGGCTCTCATTTTCTCTTACATGGACTATTGCAAGTGTTTCCTAAGTAGTCTTCCTCACTCCACTCTATTGCCAGAGTAATCCTCTACAGATGTGATGACATGATGATGTTGATCATTATAATCACGGTTTGAGAACTCACTATGTGTCAGTTACCATGACATATTTATCCCATTTAATCCTTCAAAGAGCCCCATGAGGTACTATCATGGTCACCATTTTGCAGAGTAGGAAACTGGTTAAGCACCTCTGATATTCCAACTCCAGAGCCTATGCTCTTAATGACTGTTTTCTACTCTGTTCCTTTCCTATGGCCTCCCATTTTCTAATCCAGCGGTTTTTATCTTTTGTAGAGCCTCCATCCCCTAATAAATACTGCAGACCTAAGAAAAATCCATACCTAATTCTTATAAATTTTATATGCAGTATCTGGGGGAAATCATAGACCCACATGAAGCTCTTCCGTGGTCTCAAGGGTCCATGGATCCTGAGTTTAAAATCCACTGGTCTATAGTACAAAGTTAATACCCCTTAGTATGGCATTAGAGAGTCTCCATAATCCAGGTGCTGCCTGACTTTCCACCTTCCTCTCCCCAACTCCTTGTAGCTGCTAAAATCATGCTCGCTTCTTCTTTCTCTGTATCTGCTATTCCCTCTATTTGGAAAGCTCTTTCCTCTACCTTGTCAGCTGACTCAGTTTCTACAGATTCAGCTAATAGAAAGCATTGTCTATCTGTAACCTAACCTAGTGCCTCTAACACTTCCTTGCACTTGTTGTTTACAAGACTGCTCCCCCATTAGACTACGAGCTCCTTCTTGAGGGCAAGGACCACGCTTTGTCCATCTGTAACTCTACATCTAGCACAGTGCCTGAGACATAGCAGGTGATCAGCAAATACTCGAATGAATAAAAGTGGACTGATGAGGTCGTAGGAAGCAAGCTAGATGCCAAGGTCAGAAGGGCTAAATGAGTATAGACATTGGGCGTGATAATATGGGAAGTTTTAACCAGTGAGCTTTCTGTGCTTTCCAATTCATTGACTTTCTTCACTCATTCAGTGCCCTGAGAACTACTCCCCTTCCACAGACCAGGCAGCTGATGTTACATATCAAATTCTTAGCTTTTGTTTGAAAAAAATCAGTGCAGAAAGATATGAGAAAGCCTGCTGACCAAGCTCGCCCACACTCTGCAGTGCCCCTTACACAATGTTACAACACTAGAAAATAGTCTTTTTAGTGCCAGAGAGGGGTGGAAGAAGAGAAGGAAAGGAAACAAGTGAGTTAGTCATTGGTGGGACTTCCTAGAAGGAAGGCAGGGCTCACCCCCATGATCTTAACTCCAAGACAGGGTGGGAGGGTGGCCCTCAGAAAAGTCTGAGGATTTGAGAAGGGAGGACTTGTAGCCTGCTTTCTGTCTGGGATGCTGGAAGGCAACAGCCACAGGAGAGTTCCCTGTAGCACTGTGGTGCAAGAGAACTCAGGCTATGAATGGCTGGATGACGTGCTAATGGCAAGATGCCTTGAGGTGGCCCTATCACTTTTCCTGCAGCCTTGAGAATGGGCAAATTTCCCTGAGTCCCCAAGAAAAGACACAGTGTTTGTTTGAGACAAGGATGTGGGCCCTGAATTTGGCATGCAGTTGTGACATGGAAGCACCATAGTGAAAAATGGTGTGGACCCTGCAGCCCTGGACCAGATAGGGCCATGGAGGCTTCAGTGGGTACCAGAGGAGAGACAACCATGCTCAGGGTTGGATAAGACTTGTACACCTCAGCAAATGCTGGCACTGGGAAAAGGACAATTGCAGATATTTCCTACAGGGCCATGAATCCATAGAGCATGGATGCTACCCCAGAATGAATGAGCAGGAATAAGAAAATCCTGATAGATATTAAACATGACATGGAAAAGAAAAAACACTTTAAACTTACCAAGTTACTTGAATTGACTAGATTTGTTCTTTTAATCAGGAAGAATAGGAGCCTGATACAAAACTCAAGTTCAGCCTTAGCAAAGTAAAGAAAATCATATTTTTGCACAGTGAGTGTGTACAAGCCTATAAAATATTACCTTTACAACGGTAACAGTTATGGCTAGAGCTGAGGAATGGGGGTGAGGAGTAAAGGATGGAGCCAAGAGGGATAAGGAAGATTACTTGATTATCTTCAATATAAACTGAAGAGGAATGTTCCCTTGAATTTCCAAGAGAGCTGATTCCTATAGTAGGTGAGCACCAAGATATAAAGATTAGTAGATTCCTATAGTACCTGATTTCTATAGTAGGTGAGCGCCAAGGTACAAAAATTGGTAGAAACAACCAGAGTTTAGTGTATAATAAAGGCAAATAGAATAGTAGCCTGACTCTCATTGATCAGGTAGGGTTCTTCTCAGCAACCACTGGTGAGAAGACAAAAAAAAAAAGGTTGGATATATTATCAAAATATGTTAAAATCATTATTTAAACTAAAAAATTAATTAATTTTAATTACTGAATTATGTACACGTTAATGAAGAAAACAATACAAAAGTATTTTATGAAAGAGTCAATTATTTCCTACTTTATTGTATTCTATTCTCATATCATCTTGGTGACTGATGTTGACAGCTTAGTGTGTATCCAGTTACACTTCTACCATGGTCTTAAAACAGTTATGCAGACTTTTGTTTTGCTGTTGTTTTTCAAAAAGCTAATAATACTTTACACATTACTCTGCAATGTGCATTTACTTAATTAGACAGCACTGACATCCTTAAGCTTCTAACTTAATTCTTTTTAATCGCTACATAATGTTTTTTAATATGATTTGCTGTAATAAATTCAATAATTTTTCTGTTGATGAGCAATCAGATTGTTTCTAGTTGCTTTTGGCCTATGAGAAATAGTACAATAAATATTCTTGCACAGTGGTGCTCTCATTTCTATAGGAGAGATTCTCCAACATGGAAGTGCTATATTAAAGAATGTGTTGATAGATTTTAAAAGACATTATACAATTGGCCAGGTATGGTGGCTCATGCCTGTAATCCCAGCACTTTGGGAGGCCAAGGCAGGCAGATCACGAGGTCAGGAGATCAAGACCATCCTGGCTAACATGGTGAAACCCTGTCTCTACTAAAAAAAAAAAAATACAAAAAATTAGCTGGGTGTGGTGGCACTTGCCTGTAGTCCTAGCTACCTGGGAGGCTGAGGCAGGAGAATCGCTTGAACCCGCGAGGCAGAGGTTGCAGTGAGCCGACATTGCGTCACTGCACTCCAGCGTGGCCAACGGCAAGACTCTGTCTCAAAAAAAAAAAAAAAAAAGACATTATACAATTAATTTCAAAAGTTTCTAGCAATTCACATTGCCACAAAGGGTCTTTGGTCTGCTGGACAGAGTAAGCCCCATTGAGAAGATGATAATCTTTTATCTTAAGCAAAGACACAAAGATAGGGAGTTAGCCACACAGTTCCCTGGGAAAACTATTCTAGACAAAGAGAGCAGACAGTTCAAAAACTCTCTGGGAGAAGCACGTCTGATGTGTTCAAGGAACAACAAGGGGGCTGGGCCAGTGTAGCTGAAGCAAAACGAGCAAAGGGAGAGCAGGAAGTGAGAAGGCCAGAGAGACCGATGGAAGGGCAGAGCATGTAAGGCCTAATAGGCTTTGCTTTCACCGCGAGCGTGATGTGGAGCTCTTGCAGAGTTTTGAGCAAAGGAGTTAATATAATCTGACCTGTTTCAAAACAATCATTATAGCAGCTCCACTGGAAAAAAAATGCTGTAGGAAGCAAAATTGGAAGCAGGAGATCAGTTAGGAGATTATTGGAATAAGCCAGCACAGAGAGGGAGGCAGCTGAGACCATGGTGAGAGCAGCGGAGGTGGTGAGAAGTGGTTGGATTCTGCGTATGTTTCGAAGGTAGAGCCAATGAGATTTGGTGATGGATTGTGCATGGGACGCAGGAAACAGAGAAGAGTTAGGATTAACTCCAAAGAGTTTGGCTGGAGCAACCAAAGGATGAAGTTACCATTAACTGAGATAGGGAAGACGGTAGGTAGAGATCTGAGGAGGAAGAATGGTCAGGAATTCCTGTTTGATCCTGTCAAGTTTTAAAAGAGATTTAACCAGCGATGTTAAGCGGGCAGTTGGAAGTACAAGTTTGTAGTTTAAAAGTGATGTATAAGGCCGGGCACAGTGGTTCACGCCTGTAATCCCAACACTTTGGGAGGCTGAGGCAGGTGGATCACTTGAGGTCAGGAGTTCAAAACCAACCTGGACAACACAGTGGAACCCTGTCTCTACTAAAAATACAAAAATTAGCTGGGCACTGTGGCATGTGCCTATAATCCCAGCTACTTGGGAGGCTGAGGCAGGAGAATCGCTTGAACCCGGGAGGCAGAGGTTGCGGTGAGCCGAGATTGTGCCACTGCACTCCAGCCTGGGCGACAAAGCGAGACTCCATCTAAAAAAAAAAAAAAAAAGAAGAAGAAAGAAAACCGTGATGTATAGACAGTGATATAAATTTAAGAACCACAACATATAGGTGATAATCAAGGCCATAAGAATGAATGGAGTCTGCACAGAGAAGACTAAGGACAGAGTGGTCATGGAAAGTAAGGAAGGCCAAGGAGGCTACTCAGACAGAGCAGCCATGAAGGAGGGAGACAACCGAAAGATCGCGGCATGCCAGAAACCAAGAGATGAAAATGTGTTCAGACAGCAGGACAGATCAGGGACATCGAATACTGCTGACAGGTCAATAAGAGAACAACTGAGAACTAACTGTAGTAGGCTGAGTAATGTACTCCCAGCCCCACAAAGATGTCCACATCCTAATCCCCAGAACCTGTGACTATATTGTCTTACATGGCAAGAAGAACTTTGGAGATGTGGTTAATGTTAAGGATCTGGAGATGGGGAGATTATCCTGGATTGTCCATGTGGGCCCGGTGTAATCACAAGCGTCCTTGTAAGAGGGAGGCAAAAGATTCAGAGTCGAAGTCAGAGAAGGCAGTGTGACCGTGGACACAGAGGTCTGAGGGATGTGTCAAGGAATGATTGTACCCTGGAGCATCCAGAAGGAAAGCAGCCCTGCTGCCCCGTTTTAAACTTCTGACCCTAAGAACTGTGTGATAATAAATTTGTGTTGTTTTCAACCACTGGGTTTGGGGTAATTTGTTATAGCAGCAATAGAAAACAAATGTACTAACCATTGCATTTAGCCATGTGGAAGTCACTGGTGACCTTGCACCAGAGGAATTTCAGGTATGTGTTGGGTTGGAAACCTCATTGAAGTGGGCTAACAAAGACAAGGAGAACAAGTCTATCCTAAACACGTTTAAGACATGTGGGAATTACAGGTGCTACAATTCAAGATGAGATTTGGGTGGGGACACTGCCAAACCATACCAATGTGCTATTTATCTTAGATCCCTGTGTACAGAGTTCTTACAGATTCATCCAGCAGCAGTGTAAAAAACAAGTAACCTTCTTGCAATTCAAGTTATTTGTCACTTAGAAATGACAAGAGGTTGTGGTATCTTTGCAACTGTTGTGCTTTTACCCTAAGGTCCCAGAGAAGTGTTTATCTGTTTTACAAATCTCAAACAAAAGAGAAGCAACAAATCAAGGAGATTGATACTATGCTGCAGTGTATGCCTCCTCACAGCCCCAGGTTGGTTCCTGGGTGCATGCAGAGATACTTAGAACACAGAGCTGTGCCTGAACATGTAGCAGCAAAGAGCACGTCACTGGAGCCTGACTTCTTAGGTTCAAGTCATGGTTCAGCCACTCCCAACTTTAAGCAAGTTATCTAACCTCTCAGTAGAAGTTTCCTCATAAGTAAGATAGATGCTTTAATGTTAACTACCTCATGAGGCTTTTGTGAAGAGTAAATGAGTTAATTGAAGGACAGGACTTTGTGATGTGTGGAAAGCACAATGTAAACACTCAGTATTAGCCATTATAATTGTTGTTGTTTATAATTAAGAGAGGAAGTTAAATATATAAAACTGTTCTGTTTTCTGAGTGTGAAAGCATTGTCTTTGTACTCTCCAAATTCTGTTTTTTTTTGTTTTTTTTTTCAGAAAAACAAAAACAAAAACAAAAACAGAGTCTCGCTCTGTCACCTAGGCTGGAGTGCAGTGGCACCATCTCTGCTAACTGCAACCTCAGCCTCCCAGGTTCAAACGATTCTCCTGCCTCAGCCTCCCGAGCAGCTGGGATTATAGGTGTCTGCCACCACGCCTGGCTAATTTTTTGTATTTTTAGTAGAGAACAGGTTTCACCATGTTGGCCAGGCTGGTCTCGGACTCTAACCTCAGGTGATCCACCCACCTTGGCCTCCCAAAGTGCTGGGATTACAGGCATGAGCTACCACTCACGGCCTATGTTTTCTTTCATCAAAAATAAAATTTCAGAGATTTTGTATTCTTTAATGAATTCGGCATTGTGTAACATGAGTTATTACTGCATTATGGCTTTGTTTTTTAAAGGAGAATTTTCCAACTCTTTTGAAACTCCCCCGCGTCTGCTGTCCATATCTTCATCATATTATCTTTCCACATTCTCCTTCCTGTCTGTCTTTCAGTTATTCTTTCCCTTTTTGCTCATCATTATTCCAACCTAGTTCTTCATATCTCACTTTTCTCCAGTGCCGGATGATTTTCTCCGTTCTTGGCCAGAAGTGGATGTTGTATATGAAATCTTGTCACAAATGGAGGAAATTTCCAGCCATTTAAAATAAATCCAGGAAAACAGACCTGCTGATCTGAATGTAGTTTATCTTTTGCAACAAGAGTGACTCTGTGGAATGCTCAAATATATTTCTATTCCAGAAAGTCAGTCTTCATCTATTGATGATTATAGATTGCATAAGCATAGCGCTTTTCACATGTTCCCTGATTTGCATTCCTTCTATTCAATAATTCATTCCATAGCCAATACAACACAATATCTCATTGTCAATTTTTAATATCTCTGCCTTGGTTTCAATCCATCATTCTATCTGAAATAGCAAAACCTCACTACAGTCATGCTCTGTGTTAGTTCATTTTCTGCTACTTGTAACAGAATACTTAAAACTGGGTAATTTATAAAGAAAAGGAATTTGTTTATAACTTAGAGTTATGGAGGCTGGAAAGTCTGAGGTGGAGAGACCATATCTGGTGAAAGCCTTCTTGCTGGTGGAGCAACAGGTGGCATCACATGGTGAGGGGACTGAACATGTTAGTTCAGGTCTCTCCTCTTCTTCTTATAAAGCTACCAGTCCTGGATGTGAGGGTGATCTGTCTGGGACATCTGCCACCCCACTGATAGCCTGAGGTGATTCGGCTGATCTGACCAGCTAGGCCGGGTGTCCCCTTCCTCCTTCACCACTCCATGTGTGTCCCTCCCAAAGCTGTGCTTGGTGGAAGAGGATTACCATCCCAGATAGAAGAGGACTGGTCTTCGGTCAAGGGTATGTGGGCAGCTGCCCTCCCCTGCTAGAACCTCCAAACAAGCTCTCAAGGTCCACCAGTCCCACTCCCATGATAACCCATTAATCCATTGACCCATTAATCCATGAATGGATTAATCTATTCACGAAGGAAGATACCTCATGACCCAATCACCTCTTAAATGATATGAAATGAATATACCTCATGACCCTTCTCACCTCTCAATGCTGCCACATTGGGGATTAAGTTTCAACATGAATTTTTTTTTTCTTGAGATAGAGTCTCGCTCTGTCACCCATGCTAGAGTGCAATGGTGCCATCTCGCCTCACTGCAACCTCCGCCTCCTGGGTTCAAGCAATTCTCTAGCTTCAGCTCTCCATAGCTGGGATTATAGGTATATGCCACCACGCCTGGCTAACTTTTTGTATTTTTAGTAGAGATGGGGTTTCACCATGTTGGCCAGGCTGTATGGAACTCCTGACCTCAAGTGATCTGCCCATCTCAGCCTCTCAAAGTGCTGGGATTACAAGCGTGAGCCATGTCGCCTGGCCCTCAACATGAATTTTGCAAGAGACAAATATTCAAACCACAGCACTCTCTATCCCCTTTCTCTCTTTTATCTTTGCTTCTAGTGCTCATCATCACTTGATATTACTTTTACTTGCTTCCTGGCTCCTTCTTAGGATGTACAAGGACTTGGTCTGTTTTGTTTACTGTTATTCTCCAGTACCCAGAACAGTAACTATCCGAAAATATGTATTGACTGAATAAATGAATTGTAGTCATCTACTTCTTAGTAATACTTTGCAAATGTTTGCTTTTTAAAAAGTTATACTTATCATATAGGATGAGATAAATAGTTTTCATAAAATGCCTAACAAAGACCAAAATGATCAGCTAGAAATTGATCCCCAGCTCCATCTCTCTGTGGTAGCAGAGTTGATGCATTTTTGTTTTAGTGCTCACTTCAACCATGGCGTGTTTGTTAGGAAAGGAGCTTCCAGAAAATGTATTTAGAAAGGCAGTTCTTTTTCTTTTTTTTTTTTTTTTTTTTTTTTTGAGATGGAGTCTTGCTCTGTCGCCCAGGCTGGAGTGCAGTGGCGCAATCTCGGCTCACTGCAAGCTCCGCCTCCTGGATTCACGCCATTCTCCTGCCTCAGCCTCTCCGAGTAGCTGGGACTACAGGCGCCCGCCACCACGCCCGGCTAATTTTTTGTATTTTTAGTAGAGACGGGGTTTCACCGTGGTCTCGATCTCCTGACCTCGTGATCCACCCGCCTCGGCCTCCCAAAGTGCTGGGATTACAAGCGTGAGCCACCACGCCTGGCCTCTTTTTCTTTTTCCTTTTCCTTTTCTTTTCTTTTCTTTCATTTATTTTTTGAGTTAGGGTCTCACTATGTCACCCAGGCTGGAGTGCAATGGCACAATCATAGCTCACTGAAGCCTTGAATTCTGGCCTCAAGCGATCCTGCTGCCTCAGCCTCCAAAGTAGCTGGGACTATAGGTTTGCCCCGCCATGCCCAGCTTATTACTAGTGTGTGTGTGTGTGTGTGTGTGTGTGTGTGTGTGTGTGTGTGGTGATGGGGTCTCGCTTTGTTGCTCAGGCTGGTCTCAAGCTTCTGGCCTCAAGCAATCCTCCCACCTCGGCCTCCCACAGCTCTGGAATTACTAGTGTGAGCCACCATGCTCATTGGGAGGCAGTAATTTTGTTTTTATTTTTATTTTTTGAGACGGAGTGTCATTCTGTCACCCAGATTGGAGTGCAGTGGCACAGTCTCAGCTCACTGCAACCTCCACCTCCAAGCGATTCTCCTGCCACAGCCTCCCTAGTAGCTGAGATTACAGGCATGAACCACTGCACCTGGCCAAGGTAGTAATTTTTAATGAACATACTCTCCTACAACTTACAAACTCGTATGCTGAAACAGAAATATAAACGCATGAATTTAGCCCTACAAATGTTTTAGCATGGGTAAAAACATACATAATAATGTAAAGTAAATTGGATTGTAATTAAGGTGATTGGGGTCATTACTTTGTAACATTTAAAGGCAAAGGCTTAACACGGTGTCAATTAATTATATCAACATTTCCACTGAAACACACATATGTCCAGGAAGAAGGCGTGAATGCCCTATGGAATCTTGAAGTATTGCCCAACCAACCTGTCCCCTCAAAGGTGGACTTACTTTTAAGTTTTATTCTTTACCTTAATCACGTCAATTTTTTCATTTTGCATAATATATTCTTATTTGTTTTAATATAAAAACAATGTATTGGCTGGATGCTGTGGTTCACACTTGTAATTCCAGCACACTGGGAGGCCGAGGTGGGTGGATCACTTGAGGTCAAGAGTTCAAGACCAGCCTGGCCAACATGGGGAAACCCCATCTCTACTAAAATAAAAAAATCAGCAGGGTGTGGTGGCACCTGCAATCCCAGCTACTCGGGAGGCTGAGGCAGGAGAATTGCTTGAACCTGGGAGACGGAGGTTGCAGTGAGCTGAGATCGCACCATTGCACTCCAGCCTGGGTGACAAGAGCGAAACTCTGTCTCAAAAAAACCCAACAATGTATTGAATAATATAATACGAGTCAGTTGGACACCAGAATGCATTTATCTTGAGTCTTTTATTCCTTCTGGTATATCACCACTTACTGCTAGGAATCTGTATTCCCAGTAAGAGAATTATGGAACAGTTATTCACCACATATAACAATGTTTTGGTTAATGATGGACTGCATTAATAGTGGTGGTCTCATAAAATTATAATACATATTTTTACATAGCTTTCTTATATCTGGATATACAAATACCATTGACCTACAGTTGCCTACACGATTCAGTACAGTAACATGCAGTACAGGTTTATAGCCCAGGAACAATAGGCTATACCATATGACCTAGGTATGTAGTAGGTTATAGAGTTAGATTTGTACACTCTATGGTGTTTGCCCAATGATGAAATCACCTAAGGATACATTTCTGAGAAGGTACCCCTATCGTTAAGTGACATATGACTGTATTGTTTTGTTTTGTTGAGACAGGTTCTCATTCTGTCACCCAGGCTGGAGTGCAGTCGTGTGATCTTGGCTTACTGCAATCTCTGCCTCCTGGGCTCAAGGAATCCTTTGACTTCCCACCTGTCACCTCCCGGTAACTGGGACCACAGGTGTGCATCACCATGCCTGGCTAATTTTTGTAGAGACAGGTTTTGCTATGTTGCCCAGGCTGGTCTCAAACTCCTGGGCTCAAGCAATCCTCCCTCTTCAGCCTCCCAAAGTGCTGGGATTATAAACATGAGCCATCACACCCAGCCACACATGACTGTAGTATCAGCTTTTTGTGGCTAGGGCTTTCTGCCTCCTTATATCCCTTCTAGTACTGCACAATGCTATCACAGTGTTTTAGCATTCAAAGTTCTTCTGAATCAATGCAGTTATCAAGTCCCTGGTTTCATTAACTTTCAATATACATATCTTCTCAATTAAATTATAGAAACATTTTGGCAAGAGCCATTACTGTTTCCTTATGTCTTTCAACTGTATCCACCAAACACAACTATTACATGATCACTATTGTGTCAGGAAGGATAGGCTAGGTTCTGATGACATAAGAAACAATTCCACAACCCCAGTGCATTAACTGCATTAATACAACAAAGATTTATTCTCATTTGTTTGAAATCTACTGTGGTTCACATAACTCTCCAGGGCAGTTGTTCATTATATAATGACTCACTGTTGAACCTCACAAAGCGAGAAATAATCAGAGGTGGAGAATTGGGCACCCTCAATTAATTGCTTCTACCCTGAAGTGACATGTTGCTCTCATTTCATTGGCCAAAGCAAGTCAGATGGTCATGATGAATTTCAAATAGATGGGGAAGTACAATCCTACTCTGTGTCTAGAAAGAGGGGAATTCAGTATCAGTGGATACTAGTACTACATGCTGTTTGTATGTATGTCTGTTGACTGAATGTAATCTAATATGTCTTTATTATAATTTCTACTCTGTATATAATTGTGTCTCTATGGTACTGTATTATTGACTCATTTGTTGTCTTAACTCTATCATACCACTTCGGATCCCACTTTTACAAACAAAATAGACAAAATACTAGTTTAAACATTTACCAGGATAAATTAATATGTAGCGCTTTCAATATAACTGTGAAACTGTCATTATCACAACTGCACCTTAATTGCATCCTTTGCCTCATCACAGTAATTAAACAGATTACTAAATCTTATTCCCTCCCTATTCCCCCAATACAACGTTTAGGTTTTACTAATGATCACTTCACAGTGTGTTAATTGCCTTGATGCCAGCCAGGCACATTAAAACAAATATATTTCTTACATGACTAGAAAACACATTATGTAACACAGGAAAAAAATCTTCCAAGTGAGAAGCATTATGTATGAGATACTGAAAGGTATTGCTTCATGATTCAGATTGATTGATTTATTTAATAACCATTTCCTAGGATAACTTTCAAGGGGACATTGCAATGAAAGTTTAGTTTATGGGAGATGAATAGTCATGTTTTCAGAAGAGAAGGTTAAGCTTCTGTTTAAAAGCTCTAGTGGCATCTTGCTGACCTTGCCGTGGCCTCCTGAAACACTGCAAGTTCTGGCTGCCACCCACTTCCTACCAGCCTCATCTCACACCCATTCCTTATACCTTCAACTTCAAATTCACTGACCGGCCACCAGCAATCCTGGAATCCCAACTTTTTTCTCTATGACATTGATGTTTTGGAATATCCAGGTCAGTTGTCTTGTAGAATGTCCCATATTCTAGATCAGGTGTGGGAAAACTACAGCCTGTTTTTGTACAGCCGTAGAGCTAAGAATAGTCTTTACATATTTAAAGGGTTATAAAAAAAGAAGAGGAAGAAGAGAAGGAAGGAGGAGGTGGAGGAGTATTATGTGATGGAGACCATATATAGCAAAGCCTGAAATACTTACTCTCTGTCCCTTTGCAAAATGAAGTTTTGTCACCTCTGTTCTAGATCTTTCTGTTTCCTTATGGTATCATTTAGTTGGTACCTCACTTCCTTGGATTTGGGGCAAATTGGAAATTCAGTCTACAACTGTGCTGTCTAATATGGTAGTCACTAGACACATGGATTTTGAGCCCTTGAAATGTGACTAGTTCAAATTGAAGTGTGTGGTAAGGGTAAAATACAGAGCAGATTTTAAAGACAGGATAAAAAAATGTAAAATATTTTGTTAATAATTTTTATATTGATTACCATGCTGAAATACTATTTTGGATATGTTGGATTAAGTAAAATGTATCATTAAAATGTCACCTGTTTCTTTTTTCAATATGGCCACTAGAAACTTTTAAATTACATATGTGGTTCATATGATATCTCTTGAACAGTACTGGTCTAGAGCCTTGATTAAAATCAGGTTAAATACTTTTGGTAAGAATACTTAGTAGCTAATTTTATGTATACCTTATTGCATCATAGCATGAAATGCACATCAGTTGTGTCCCATTATTGACACTGTGGTTGGTAACTTGATTAAAGGGTGAGTGACAAGTATCTTCACTGTATAGGTACATTTTTCCCTTTGCAATTCGTAATCCATTACTGCCAAGAGACTATCAGTTCCCCAATGATGTTCATATCCTTTGGTGATACTTGCTTGAATCAGTTATTACATTGGGGGGTTGCAAAATGCTGGTTTCTATTTTTATAATTTCTTCTTAAAAATTCTTATTAACTGGCATTTCTCTCTCTCTTTTTTTAACTATCACAATTAACATGTGAATTTTTATTTACAATTCTTATTAACTGGCATTTCTCTCTCTCTTTTTTTAACTATCACAATTAACATGTGAATTTTTATTTACTCAGTATGTTATAATCGAGCGCAGTCATTATTCCTTTTGATACTAAAATTTTCCTTTTTTTTTTCACTGCAGTGGCACCATCTTGCCTCACCGCAACCTCCACATCCCCAGTTCAAGCAATTCTCCTGCCTTAGCCTCCCAAGTGGCTGGGATTACAGGCATGCACCATCATGCCCGGCTAATTTTTATATTTCTAGTAGAGACGGGGTTTTGCCATGTTAGCCAGACTGGTTTCGAACTCCTGATCTCAAATCATCTGCCCACCTCGGCCTCCCAAAGTGCTGGGATTACAGGCGTGAGCCACCACGCCTGGCTGGTCCTTGCTTTCGAAAACAAAAAGTCACCCAGATTAAAAAACCAAGATTAGGCTGGGGGCAGTGGCCTGTAATTCCAGCACTTTGGGCAGGGGGAGGCAGAAAGATCACTTGAGGCCAGGAGTTCAAGGTCACAGTGAGCTATGATTGTGAGACTGAATTCTAGCACAACCCTGTCTAACAAACAAACAAACAAACAAAGACAATTGAGATGGTGGGTGTGATCAGAGTTACTGGGGTTACATTGCTTTCAGGTCCTTTTGATACACAGAACTAGATAATACATTTTAAGAAATCACAAGCCCATATTGATATTTTCAATTCCAGTTTAATGTTGTAGGAGCTTTTTTTCAACTTATTTTATTTTACATTTGTATTTCTTTCCATGTACATTTAAAACTTTTAATAAAATATGAATACATTTATTTTCTTTATCCTACAATATATAATTTCAAAATTACACCAACAATATTACAACAAACATTAACCATAATGAGTGAAGTTTAAGATCATTTTGTAGATCTTTTGTCTGCAGAGTATAACCTACTAGGGGTGTACAGTTAGAGTAACTTAAAATATTTATCCAAAGTATTGAAACATAACTTGAAATAATTATTTTATCTTAGTGGTTATGCAATTCACTTCATAGATTTGTTTGTTTCTGTTTGTGGTCAATTTTCCGTTTTGCTTTTGTTTCTTTTATTTTTTGAATTTGTAAAACATTTACATGATTCAGAAGTCAAACTGCATAATAAATTAATCTCAGAGCTCTTGTCCCTATCTGCTTTCTGTCCTATCATGTTTCCATCCCCTCTGTGGGTAACTATTTTCATCAGTTTCTTCCCGCTCCCCCTCCCCCTCCCGCTCCTCTTCCTCCTTCTCCTTCACCTTCTTCTGGCTCACTGCAGCCTCAACCTCCTGGCCTCATGCAATCCTCTCACATCAGCCTCCAGGGTAGCTGGACTACACGCACATGCCACCGTGTCTGGCTAATTTATTTATTTTTTTTGAGGCAAGGTCTTGCTATGTTGCCCAACCTGGTCTGAAACTCCTAGGCTCAAGCAATCCTCCTACCCTGGCCTCTCAAAGTGCTGGAATTAGAGGAAAGAGCCACCATTCCTGGCTATTTTCATTAACTTCTGGTTTAACTTTCACGTGATTTTTTTTTTTTTTTGGCAACACTGACACATACAAATAAAATGATATGCATTGTTTTACATCTTACTTTCTCTTATTTAAAACAGTATCTTGGAAACTACTCTCTACCAATTTGTAGCAATCTTTCTTTTTGTAAAAAAATAGCTGAAGAATACTCCATTGTGTGGATGTACTACAGTTTATTTCATTAGTCTCTTGCTGTTCAACATCTCTGCTATTTCCAATAATTTGCTATTACAAAAATCACACAGTAGATAACCTATGTCTATGTTGTTTTCTGTTTTGGGAAGTGTAGCTTCAGGGTAGATCCAGGGATCTCAATTTTAGAACACATCCCAAGTGATTTTGATGCACGGCCAGATTTGAGTACCACTGCTTACTATGTATGGTAAAGATGGTATCTAGAAAGCCAGAATTGTTAACTTTTTGTTTAAAAGAATGAGAAAACAATAGGTAAAGAAGATTCTTACCATCCTAAATTCCTATCTACACTATCCAATAAAATGCAATTGAACTATATGAATAGAAGCTGAACATATAGTGGCCAGGTGCAATGGCTCATGCCTGTAATCTCAGCACTTTGGGAGGCCAAGACTGGCAGATCACTTGAGTTCAGGAGTTCGAGACCAGCCTGGACACCATGGCGAAACCCTGTTTCTACAAAAAATTAGCTGGGCTTAGTGGTGTGAGCCTGTGGTCCCAGCTACTTGAGAGGCTGATATGGGAAGATCACTTGAGCCTGCTGGGAGGTCAAGGCCTCAGGGAGCTGAGACGGTGCCACTATAGACCTGACTCAAAAAAAAAAAAAAAAGGGGGCGGGGAGGGGGAGTTGAACACCTGTGTTGTGTGTAGTGGCTCACATCTGTAATGCTAGCACTTTGGTAGGCCGAGGCAGGAGGATCACTTGACTTTAGGAGTTCAAGACCAGCTTGAGCAACACAGTGAGACCTTGGGCCCCGCCCCAAAAAAAAGGGAGAGAGAAAGAAGAAAAAGAAGTTTAACATCTAGAGATCTAGAGTTGATTCTTGTGCCCAAGTCATCATGTTGGTAACAAGAATATCCCACGTATATACACATAAGCGACCCAGATTTGGGAAGCCAATGATAAGTTGAAGTTTAGATATGCTGAGTCCTAAGTAGCCAAGGGGCATCCAGTAGTGACTGACAGTGTTTAGGCAGTTGTTTGTATGGTTTGGAGATCAGATTAGGCTGAGTCATTAGCATGTAGGTGAAGGATGATTGAGGAAAGGATTATAGAGCAAGAAGATGCTTAGGATGGAGCCTTGGGGAATAACAGTACTTACGAGGCAAGCAGAGGGGTCCAAGACTGTAAATAGCCAGAAAGGAAGGAGAAAATCTGAGAAGGCAAGCTGCAAAAGCCCCGGCAGCAGAATGCTACAAGAAGAAAATACTTATCAGTATCAAATACTGCTGAGAGGTCAGGTAAAACAAAGGCTGAAAAGTATCCACTGGTTTTTGAAACGAAGAGGACAGTGTGACATTTGTCAGAGGAGATTCAATGTTGTGGTGGAAACAGTAGCCACGTGAATGTCAAAGGAATTCAACCTCATATAGCCAATCCTTGGAAACACTGATGTTTTGTCAGCTACAACAGTATTTCTTTTAAAAGCAACAAAAGTGGGCATTTTTCAATTGGTACCCAAAGGAAAAAAAATCAATTTTTATATTTTCTTCTATACATTTTTCTAAAATATTTGGTGCTGGTTGTCGTTTATATATATTTAAATATAGCATAAGGTGCTTTTGGATTTA
The DNA here is from genome assembly GCF_009828535.3 of Hylobates moloch. Lineage (NCBI taxonomy): Eukaryota > Metazoa > Chordata > Mammalia > Primates > Hylobatidae > Hylobates > Hylobates moloch. Next base: position 66,341,100 of record NW_026652287.1, read on the forward strand.
GTAAATAGTGTATGTATAGTTATTTCAGGATTATTATTAAGAGAATAATCCCAAAATAAACAGCATCAATACAGTAATGTAGTAATGTATTTATGGTATTTCTTAAAGAGTACCAAGACTTTCAAGTACCATCCCCATCAAGTAAGAGAATCATAGCCTCATAATAGTTTTTAAAACCACGTTCCTTTCTCTTCTATTTCCCTTCCCCTATTCCTGTCTATACTCTGGGCTGCAAAGAGACACTTTTGCCCCACTGTCAGCAGGTAGCAGCCCAGCTTAAATAAGTTTGGGAGACCAGGGTATACTCACAGAGGAAAGGATAAAAATAACTTTGAATGTCATCTAATCCAGTGGTGTCCAAACCTAGCTGAGCATCAAAATGGACAGCCCGGAATGTACATTAAAAATACAGAATTCTAGGTCCCTGCCCTAGATCCGATTCCAGAAGGGCATCTGCTATACTTTCGTTTTGGGGAGGTTGGGGTAGGGCTTGCTTTTCCGGGTTCTTCAAGCTCAGCAGAAGTGGACTTTCTCCGCGTTCTCTCTCAGCAGGAGATGCCGTGCACTGGCGGTCTGCAGGTGCCACGCCTGTCACTCCCCAGCGCTGATCTCGTCCCAGAACCTTCCTGATCCTCACCACGCGGCTCCAGGCTCCGAAATGAGCGGAAGCCCCGCCCATCTCCCCGCCCCTCGCTCTCCCTTCCCCGCCCCTTAGCCCTCCTGGCCCCGCCCCTTCCACATGCCCTCCCCTCGGCAATTCCTGGAAACTTGGGGCGGAGCTTCGCTGCAGCCCACGCTTTACGTACGCTGGCGGCCGCCAGGCCGTTCCCGGAAGTTGATGGTCTTACAGTCGTGGAACTGATTGGCTGATGATGACCACGCAGTTATCCAGGCTTTTCCCGAGTTGTTTGGGTTGAGTTCAGGAGAAGCATGGCCAGGTCGAGTCGGTACCTGCGCCAACTTCAGGGACCTCTGCTCCCACCCAGGGATCTGGTGGAGGAGGACGACGACTACCTAAACGACGACGTGGAGGAGGATGAAGACTCCGTGTTCGTCGACGCTGAGGAGCTCTGCAGTGGGGGCGTAAAGGCTGGCAGCCTCCCCAGGTGCCTCCGCGGTGAGGAAGCCCCCTGCCGGGGGGATGGGGTTGGAGGGTCCAACGTAGCGCTTCCCATTCTGGCTTTGGCCTGAGCAAGACACCCAGTCGTGCTAACAGATTTAGCTTCTCAGTGGTCTAGCTGCTTCATCCTACTAAGGGTAAAATTGTAACTATGATAATAGCAGTGACTTTAACTGGACACATACTATGTTTTTTTTTTTTTTTTTTTGAGCAGCAGCAAGATTTATTGCAAAGAGCGAAAGAACAAAGCTTCCACAATGTGGAAGGGGACCCGGGCGGGTTGCCCTTTTTTTTGTTTTTTTTTTAAATTATTCTCATTTTAATATTCGTCCTTCCAGGTAGTTTTACACTTGAGGAAACAGTGGATGTTGAGTCTCTATTTCTACCCAGAATCGGAACTTTATTTTTCTTTCTGACCACTTATCCTCAAGTTCTATAGAATGAGAACTTGTAACTATTATCCTATATTGCCTGGAGTCAAATACCTGGAAAAACAAAACAGGCTGGGCGCGGTGGCTCACGCACTTTGGGAGGCCGAGGCAGATGGATCACTTGAGGTTAGGAGTTCGAGACCAGCCTGACCAACATGATGAAACCTGTCTCTACTAAAAACGACAACAACAACAAAACTACAAAATTAGCCGGGCGTGATGTCGCACACCTGTAATCCCAGCTACTTGGGAGGCTGAGGCAGGAGAATTGCTTGAACCCAGGAGGTAGAGGTTGCAGTGAGCTGAGGTCGCACCATTGCACTCCGGCCTGGGCAACAAGAACGAAACTCCATCTCAAAAAAAAAAAAAAATGGAAAGAAAAGAAAAAGAAAAAACACAAGGAACACCTCAGTGCACAGATGATTATTAACTGGTGTTAGTAACCTTATGGTTCGGGTAAACCTTGTATAAGTAGTTTCCTGCGCTATAAGGTAGTTTGCTGTGCTATAAGTTATACCTGTTATGTGTACTTTGTGACTGAGACTTAAAATCTTTTAATGTGCCCACCAGTGCTGTTCAGTAGAACTTTCCATGATGATGGCAGTGTTTTATATCTGCACTGTCTGGTATAATAGCCACTAGCCATATGTAGCTGTTTAGAACTTGAAATACAGCTAGTGTAACTGAGGAGAGAAATTTTAAGTTTTATTACATTTTAATTTAAATAGCCACATGTAGGTGGACAGCGCAGATTTAGGCAGAAAAGTTTCAAATACTTGTGGAGGGCTTAGTCATTCATTCTAAAGTATCATCAACTGGCTAGCATGTTTGGTGCTGGGAAAACCTAGAGAAATAAAATAACGAGGTTGCAGTCTTAATGAAGCTTATCTTCTAGTGTATTAAACAAACATTCTTTAATCGCAGAAGTAACTATAATGTTACTAAATGCTTAGAAGGAATGCTAAATAGTGTTTTGAGACGTTTTATACGTGAGATTCAGGGAAGACTTTTCTAAGTAAGTGATAGTTAAGCTGAGGTCTGTAGTAAATGTAGTAAACAGTAAAGGGGAGATCAGTTAAGGCAAATGGAATAACCTGAGTGAAGGGCCATGGCATTTTAAAGAAACTGCATGAAGGCCAGTATTGGCTGAAGTCAGAGTAGCAGAGAGGGTACTGATTTTAGAAGAGGAACAGCAGACACCTGCTATGTACTGTGCTTGCGTTTTGGAATACAAAGACAAACGAAACAGTGTCCTGTTTTAGTATTTACAGTGTAGTAGCGGGAGACAGAAAAAGAGGTAGGCAGAATGCAGTGTTACAGGCACCCTAACAGACATCTTTAGAGAGTGCTGTAGGGAGATTAAAGATAGTGGTAAGTTTGATAAAACTTTGAGGAAACGATTTCTAAATAATCTCCAGAGTTAACTTTTGTGGGTTTTTGTTTGTTGTTGTTGTTTTTTTTTTTTTTAGCTTCAATTCATGATGAAAACACACAAGAGACATTTAAAGTGTTTGGACGTTTTCCGATAACAGGTGCTTGGTGGAGAGTGAAGGTACAAGTAAAGCCTGTGGTGGGATCAAGGAGCTATCAATATCAAGTTCAAGGATCTCCATCTTACTTTTTGCAATCTGATATGTCACCACCAAATCAAAAACATATCTGTGCTCTCTTTCTTAAAGAGTGTGAGGTCTCCAGTGATGTCGTTGATAAATTTTTAACATGGGTAAAGGAGGTATCAAACTATGAAAACCTAAACTTTGAAAATCTTAGGGAAACACTAAGAACTTTCCACGAGGAAACTGGAAGGAAAGATCAAAAGCAGCCAGCACAGAATGGTCAGGAAGAGTTGTTCCCAGACAATGAGATGACTCTTCCTCTGGAAAACACAAGTAAGTGTGATTTTTAACATCAAGTTTCAGTGTAATTGACATACTTAATAGTTATCTACAGTGTTTAAAATGTAACCACTAGCATAGTATTCTTTTTAAAAATCCATTTGGTGAAAAATGTGTTTATGTTGCTTTTGGAGTATGCCATTGACATTTCCGGTTTCTCATCTGTAACATGAAGGGATTATATGAGCTGATCTTTAAAATCTTTCCGTTTCCTTTCCACCTCTAAAATTGTGATTTTTATCTCTCTTTCTAACTTTTGTACTCACAGAGATTACCTTGAATCATTAATGAAAAAAAATTCAGTTGCTGGCCAGGTGTGGTAGCTGCTCACATCTGTAATCCCACTTGGGGAGGCTGAGGCAGGAGGATCACTTGAGCGCAGGAGATCGAGACTAGCCTGAGCAATGTAGTGAGACCTTGTCGCTACAAAAAATTTTTAAAAAATTAGCCAGGTGTGGTGACACATACCTGTAGTCCCAGCTACTTGGGAGGCTGAGGCAGGAGGATCACTTGAGCCCAGGAAATGGAGGCTGCAGTGAGCCATGATTGCACCACTGTACTCCAGCCTAGGTGACAGAGTGAGACACTGTCTCAGTTAAAAAAAAAAAAAAAAAATCCGTTGTAAATTATTCTGTTTAAAGAGGTAGAGAAGAACAACAAGGATATGAATAATACATTTAGGAAATACTTCAGTCCAAAATGGTTTCAAATAATTTTTTTTTTTTTTTTTTTTTTTTTTTTTGATGGAGTCTCACTCTGTCGCCCAGGCTGGAGTGCAGTGGCGCAATCTCGGCTCACTGCAAGCTCCGCCTCCCGGGTTCATGCCATTCTCCTGCCTCAGCCTCTCCGAGTAGCTGGGACTACAGGCACCCGCCACCACGCCCGGCCAATTTTTTGTATTTTTAGTAGAGACGGGGTTTCACCGTGGTCTCGATCTCCTGACCTCGTGATCCGCCCGCCTCGGCCTCCCAAAGTGCTGGGATTACAAGCGTGAGCCACCGTGCCCGGCCCAAATAATTTTTAATATGATTTGTTATCTGGGCATTCATATATATGGAATATTTCATTTCCTAATGTATCAAATAAATTTGATGGTACATCAATGAATGACTTCAATGACAAAAGATTATGATTATAGAAAATGATTATAAAGGTTACTATGTAAATTATTTATTTTATATCCTTAGCTTTAAGTTTTATCTTTATATAATTGAGTCAGAATTTTTGTTCTGTTATAGTGCAGACAGTAGGAAACAAAAGGCTAAGAAATCATTTAAGCGTTTAAAGAACATAAATTTTGGTGTTAAACACAATGAAAACCATCTCAGTACAAAAGCAATTGTCATAATATGATCAAAATTTTCTTACTGGTTAAGGCAAATGTACTAATCTGTCTTTGACTTGGGTTTCTTGAATTGGTTGTGCAAAATGAGAAAGTACTTCAAATCAGTCATTCTTTGGGTTCATTTATGTTTTACTTTGTTCCTTTCTGATATCTTCTAGTTCCATTTAGAAATGTAATGATAGCTTTGCAGTTTCCGAAAATAATGGAATTCCTTCCAGTTCTTCTGCCTCGACACTTTAAATGGATCATAGAGTCAGGTTCTAAAGAGATGTTGAAAGAGATAGAAGAGATTTTAGGTACACATCCGTGGAAACTTGGATTTAGTAAAGTAAGTAAAACATTTGCTCAGCATATAGTAATCTTGTGTAAGGCATGGTTTCAGATTTGGCAATTTTCCTTTCTCTTTCAAAGGAAAAAAATTTGTGTGAACCCCAGTATTGATTTATTTTTATTCAAATGTTGCAACTGTACATAAGCTTCTTATGGCCATAGCATAAGAAACTATAGCATAAGAACATTTTATGAGTTGTTATGCAACTTATAAAGTTGCATAAATTTGTAAATGAAAAAAATTGATGACATTAAAATTATCGGTATTAATTTAGTTATGTAATTTAATGTGACAAATGTCCTGTAACTAAATTGTCATTTGCAACTTGAATATAGATTTCATTGAGGTCAAAAGCTCTTACAAATTCGGCAAGTCCATTCTGCTGTGCAACTCAACTTCCCACTTCCAGTTTGAACTATTGACAATTTTCATTATTCATGTGGTATATCATGATGTCATTTGATTTTTATTTTGTACACTAACATCATTTACAAATGAATCCACTTCTGTTCTTATTATTAGAGATTATGAGTAGTAAAGGGGCACACTGAGGCTCCAGTGGTATTGGAAACCAAATGTGGTACTTAATCTTGGTAGTTCTTGGTTATAAGGTGGTTTTGCAAAGAAAAATACAATTGAGAAACTCTGAGAAAATTCTTGGAACCTCAAGAATGTTTGCAGATGCTGAGTTTGAGAAATACTGGAATAAGGAATTTTTCCCTTACATAAAATGTCTATAAATTCAGTATGCTTTTAAAGGTGAGATTCTGGAACATGAGATTATTATATATATTTATTCAGTGGAGAAGAGTGGAAGAGCAATGATATGTAAAAGGCAGATAATAATGGTTTACCTTTTTGTTTAAAAAAACCCTGTAAAATCCGATGTTCTTTATAGAGATATTAAGAAGGGAAGATCTTTTTTTTAGCTCTTTTAGAGGTCTTTAGAGCCTGTTCACATTTCAAGAATAAATTATAGAACATTTTATTATTAACAATACACATTGTGTTAGGCTAATATAATTGAGTAAACATTTATTGAGACCTTACCAGTGTAGAATGGAGATGCGATCAGGCCCTTACTCTCACTCTTGCTAGGCTCACCATCTTCCTGGTGAAGCACAGACTTTGCGTTTTTCTTTGTGGTTGAGTGAGTTTGAGGTTGTGTCTATCAAGATCCTAGGGCCAGCCTTCTTCCCTCCCTGCCACTATCCCTTTCTCTCTACCTCCCCTTTTCTTTTCTTTTCTTTTTTTTTTTTCCACCCAGGCTGGAGTGCAATGGTGTGATCTCTGCTCACTGCAGTCTCCACCTCCCGGGTTCAAACGATTCTCCTGCCTCAGCTCCTGAATAGCTGGGATTACAGGCATGTGCCACCACACCCAGCTAATTTTTGTATTTTTAGTAGGGACAGGGTTTCACCATGTTGGCCAGGCTGGTCTTGAACTCCTGTCCTCAAGTGATCTGCCCACCTTGGCCTCCCAGAGTGCTGGGATTACAGGCATGAGCTACTGCACCTGGTCTTCTACCTCCTCTAAAAAAAAAAAAAAGAAGAAGAAAAAATTAAAGCATTACATATCAGCTTCTGTATTTTCTGCCTTCTGGATTAAGTGAACCCTTGTTTAAGGAGCTGTTGAAGTCCCAGATTCTCTCCCCATTGTGGGCATTAAGTGATTACTGCTTCCCACCTAGCAAGAGGATAGAGGTTTCTCTTGCCTGATGCCATTCAACTGAGAGCATCCAAGCTTGGGAATACCAGGTGAGGATAAGGCAGAGATTATCTGGTGGTGACTCAGGTTTTTCATTAGGGAACATTCCCCCCCTCCCCTCATGTCCGGATCTGGAAGTGTTTTCTCCTGTCCAATCACTCTTCTCAGAGAAGAATCATACGTGGAGAGTTTAAGCCTGGTTGCAGCATTCTGGGACTCATGAGAAAAGGAGGCCTGAGGTCCCACCATTCAGCATGTAAACCACTATCCAAGTATTGTATTAGTTTGCTGGGGCTGCCAGAACAAGTACTGCTGACTGGAAGGCTTAAACAACAGAAATTTTTTGTCTTACAGTTCTGGAGGCTACAGGTCTGAGATCAAGGTGTGGACAGGGTTGATTTCTTCCAAGGCTTCTCTCCTTGGCTTGTAGATGGTCATTATCTCTCATTATTTCTTCACATGGCCTTCCTTCTTTGCCAGTCTGTGTCCTAATCTCTTCTTCTTATAAGAATACCAGCCATATTAGAGTAGGGCCCATCCTGAGGACCTCATCAATGAGGTGAATGGTCCCATTTAACCTTAATTACCTCTTTAAAACCCTGTCTCCAAATATAGTCACATTCTGAGGATATTGGGGGTTAGGACATCAACAGATGAATTTTGGGGGGACACAGTTCAGCCCATAAAAGGTATGGAGGGCTCAGGAGTGATGTCTCCATTAAGAAAAAATGGAGCCGATAGATGATGTGCTCAGTAGATTATAGTGAAGGGAGTTCTGTATCTCTTCTGAAGAGTTTAGGCAGAATTGTTGATAGACACACAGAAAACTACACAAGCCAAGAAAATGAGGCAGATGTTAACGTCATGATACATACTGAGTTCAACAGAAAACTTAATGTAACAGAGTACATCCTGTCACTCAGCTGTGAATCCTATTTGCATAAGCATAATAAATACCTATTTAACCAAAATTGAACAAAATGTATACTATAACATTTTTCAAATATAGAAACCAAAGAAACACCTGTGGAGGTAATGGTATAAAATAGAGTGACCTTCCACAGAGATAGACTTTCCATAGTAAGGAGTTAATAAATATCTAAAATCTTTTAAAAATCAAGGAAAAATATCTATAGTACTTAGAAATATGGAAGTAAATTCTGGAAGAAATAACTACAGTGTTGGAGATGTTACCTTTAGAAGGCATGAGAAGGGATAAGGAAAGGATTCATATTTTTTGTGATAAGCCTTATAATGTTATTTCACTTTTAAAACTGTGTGTGTTAGTGTGATAAAATATAATTTTTATTTAAAAATTATATAGATCTCTAATTACGGTGCAGCCAATTAGAAAATTAGTGATGTTCTATGGTATTTTCTGTAAATTTTGTTGAAGTTCATGTCTTCTGGGATTTAAAAAATTATTAATAAAGAACTTATTCATAAACACTTATGATGTTTATAAACCAACCTGAACTTTATTTCTTAAAGATAACCTACAGAGAGTGGAAACTGTTGCGATGTGAGGCAAGTTGGATAGCATTTTGTCAGTGTGAGTCTCTCCTCCAGCTGATGACTGATTTGGAGAAGAATGCATTAATAATGTATTCCAGACTGAAGCAGATATGTAGAGAACATGGGCACACATATGTTGAAGTGAATGACTTAACTTTGACATTGTCAGATCATATGTCATTTCATGCTGCTTCGGAGTCTCTGAAGTTTTTGAAGGATATTGGTGTGGTGACATATGAGAAGTCCTGTGTCTTCCCTTATGACCTTTACCACGCTGAAAGAGCCATCGCCTTTTCAATTTGTGACCTGATGAAGAGACCTCCTTGGCATTTATGTGTCGATGTCGAAAAGGTGCTTGCCTCTATTCACACCACAAAACCTGAGAATTCAAGTGATGATGCATTGAATGAGAGCAAACCTGATGAAGCAAGATTAGAAAATCCTGTGGATGTTGTGGACACACAGGACAGTGGTGACCATATTTGGACTAATGGTGAAAATGAAATTAATGCAGAAATAAGTGAAGTTCAGCTGGATCAGGATCAGGTTGAAGTTCCACTGGATCGGGATCAGGTGGCTGCTTTGGAAATGATTTGCTTCAATCCTGTGACAGTCATAAGTGGGAAAGGTGGATGTGGGAAGACCACAATCGTTAGCCGTCTTTTTAAGCATATAGAGCAGTTAGAAGAAAGAGAAGTAAAAAAAGCCTGTGAAGATTTTGAACAAGACCAGAATGCTTCAGAAGAATGGATTACCTTTACTGAGCAAAGTCAACTAGAGGCGGGCAAGGCTACAGAAGTTTTGCTCACAGCACCTACAGGGAAAGCAGCTGGCTTACTAAGACAGAAAACTGGTCTTCATGCCTACACACTGTGTCAGGTAAAACCTTTGACATTTCATCTGTAGATAAAACATTTGTCGGCTGGACGCAGTGTCTCACGCCTGTAATCCCAGAACTTTTGGGAGGCTGAGGCAGGCAGATCACAAGGTCAGGAGATGAAGACCATCCTGGCTAACATGGTGGAACCCTGTCTCTACTAAAAATACAAAAAATTAGCCAGGCATAGTGGCATGCACCTGTAGTCCCAGCTACTCGGGAGGCTGAGTCAGGATAATCGTTTGAACCCAGGAGGCAGAGGTTGCAGTGAACTGAGGTTGCGCCACTGCACTCCAGCCTGGGCAACAGAGCGAGACTCCATCTCAAAAAACAAACGAACAAAAAAATTTACCTTAAAGACAAACTTATTTCTTAAAGCAGTCAGTAGGAATTTATTGAATGTTTCCTGGGTCCCTGTCTTGCAGTAACTAATCATTTAGATCAATGCTTTTCAAAGCAGCAGTCTGTAAATTGTTACCAGTTTGCATGAGAAAGGAGCTAATGGTAGAAGTAAATCAGTGCACTGCTTCCTTCATTGAGAAAGTCTTATGAAAAAAAAAAAAAAAAACCTATTGGGCCCAGTGCTGTGGTTCCTGTCTGTAACCCCAGCACTTTGGGAGGCCGAGGTGGGAAGAACACTTGAGCTCAGGAGTTTGAGACTTGCCTGGGCAACGTAGTGAGACCCCCATCTCTACAAAAAATTAAAAAATTAGGTGGGCGTGGTGGCATGCACCTGTAGTTCTAGCTACTCAGGAGGCTGAGGTGAGAGGATTGTTTGAGGCTGTGAGGTCGAAGCTGCAGTGAGCCGTGTTTAGACCACTGCACTCCAGCCTGGGTGACAAAGTAAGACCCTGTGTAAAAACAACAACAAAAAATCAGTCCCACTAGAGTGTAGGCGTAATGATATACTTAGTTTAGATCCTGGTACAATATCTGTTTCTCATGGGGGCTGGTTACAAACATGTCACAGTCCATCGACCACATTTTGAGTAACATTGGAAATGGAAGTAAAAGGCTTATATTTTGTAGGATGAAAGTGAGGACTTTGCTCATCTGGAAATAAGTCTATTTCTTCCACCTAGAACAGTGCCTGACAAATAGTAGTCACATAATAAAAATTTCAAATAAATTAACATTCTTGAAAAAAATAGTATTGGCTATAATTAAGAATCCTGGGCCGGGCGCGGTGGCTCACGCTTGTAATCCCAGCACTTTGGGAGGCTGAGGCGGGCGGATCACGAGGTCAGGAGATCGAGACCACCGTGAAACCCCATCTCTACTAAAAATACAAAAAAAATTAGCCAGGCGTGGTGGTGGGCGCCTGTAGTCCCAGCTACTCGGAGAGGCTGAGACAGGAGAATGGCGTGAACCCGGGAGGCGGAGCTTGCAGTGAGCCGAGATTGCGCCACTGCACTCCAGCCTGGGCGACAGAGCAAGACTCCGTCTCAAAAAAAAAAAAAAAAAAAGAATCCTGGAGTTTAAGCTTGTAAAGTGTTGGAGAGGTTCCTCTAGCCCTAGCCCTGACCTGCCATTTTTTAGATAAAGAAACTTGGTAGTTGGAAGATTTCTGAAGAAGGTAATCATTGAATTGGACTCCAAGGAACATGGAGACTCAGGTGAGGAAAAGGACATTGGACTTAGGGGAAAGGCCTTTGCAAAGGCATCGAGGAATATGATCATAGTGTGCCTGGAGGGTTTTGAGGTGACTTCATTGACTGGAATGAAGCCTGTGTCTGACAGAACAGTGGAAGTTAAACTTGGGTTAGACAGTGAATTCGAGCTTTAAAGTTAGTATTTTGACTTATCTCATTACATCCTTGATAAAGTGATGTTATCTCCACATTTACAGAAAAGCCAATCGAAGTGTGGGGATGTTAAACATTTTGCCCAAGATCTCAGTTAGGTGTAGAACTGGGACTTGAATGGAGATTTCTGGCTTTCCAGCTTTCCAGCTTGTTGTTCTTTCCATGGTGTCATTATTTCCTCATTTATTACAGATGCTGCACACTAACAATGAAACTCTAACTTGATCGCCTAGGGAGCCATTTAGGTTCCTAAGCAAGAGAGTGAAAGAAGTTTTAAGGAAGATAATATAGAGTCATAGAGCCATGAACCACTTATATCTTGCCTATTACCTTTATTTATCACATGAATGAATGGAGACCTAGATGTTCAGTGTAGCTTATCGGTGGAAGAGTTTTCTGATCAGTTTATGATTTTTTTTTTTGTACTATGCCTTCATGTCTGATTAGTCTGAAGGATTGAATTAGAAGGGGACACCCGAAAGGGATCATTACCAAGTTTGATCCAATGTCTCAACTCTGATTAGTTGGTAGTATCTTAATATCTGCTTGGGATGCTGAGTGAGAGAATATTTCTGAAGCTATGTTTAGGCTCAGGAGAGAGTACAAGAGCACAGAAAGAGCACTGGAGTGCCATTTATCATCCTTGGACTAGGGTTGCCAGATTTAGCAGATAAAAATATGACTAATTTTTTAGTATAAATATGTATCAAATAATTCATTGACTTGCTTATACTAAAGTCATTTATTTTGTATTTGAAGTTCAAATTTAACTGGATGTCCTGTGTTTTGTGGGGCAATCCCATCCCAGGATTGTGTGGGGGGGAACCTGGCTGCAAAGCTATCGGAGTCATCAAAGTGCTGATAGATGGAGCCTGTATCAAGCTGCTAGCACTAGAAATACAGTGGAAAATGTCAGCGTTTCTAAGATAATAAATTGAATATATCAAATAAGAGAAAAGAAATGGCTAATTCCGAATGTTGTGAGACATGGCTACTGCGAGCATAGGGGGTTTTGTTGAAGGGAATTGATGCATTTGTGTAGGAACTATGAAGCCTTTACTTAAAGACAGTTGAATCTAGTTTTAGTAGAAAAATTAGGTGAAGATGTGATATTATACATTTAGAAAATCTGTGCATAATACAGATTGAAAATCTGAAATGCTCCAGTGAGTGTTTCCTTTGAGTGTTATGCCAGTGCTCAAAAAGTTAAGGATTTTGGATTTTGAATTTGCAGATTAGGGATCAACCTATAAATGTTCATACTGATGACATAGAAACATTTTTGGGATGATATACACTAAAATATTGAATGTTCTCTGGTTGTAATTTTACAACCAATTTTTTCTCATCTATGTTTAAAAAATAATAAATAGTATTACATTTGTAATAAAGAATTTGTTGTTTATTTGTTGTTGGGGATGGTGCGGTGGTAGTTTTTAAAAAGTTGAGGTGAGGAAGTTTGTAGTACTTGAAAGAAAAAGTATTTTCATAATTAGGTTGAGAAAGCGCTGCTTTTATTCCAGAATGGAGTACTATGGTTGGGAGAAGGGAAGAGCTTCAGTGGCATATCTCAGGTGGCCACGAGAAGGTTTATTTGGGAATGGAAAAGAATAGGGAGCTTTCTGTGTTTAAGAATGATGAGGGAAGTGTTGAGATTTTGGAACAATCTGATTTTTTTGTTTGTTTGGTTTTAGATTTATTTGGTCTGTCTGTTCTGCATATTCAACCCTATAACTTTTGTGTTTCTCTACTTCCCACCCACCCCTGCCAATTTAAGAGTTTTGCCTCAAAATAACTTGCTATTAATTTTTGGTTTTGTAGATTTTATAACCTGACTTTAGGAATGCCATACTTTGCTTGTAGGTCAATTATAGCTTCTATTCATGGAATCAGACAATGATGACCACAAACAAACCATGGAAATTTTCTTCGGTTAGAGTTCTGGTTGTGGATGAAGGGAGTTTGGTATCTGTAGGAATCTTCAAATCGGTCTTAAATTTATTGTGTGAGCACTCCAAACTTTCTAAACTTATTATCCTTGGTAAGTTAAAATATTGTTGGAATTCTGATGTTTATTTCAAAGTATTGTGGTTAGTTGGTTGTTTACACCATTTAGTTAGTTGTTTACACCAGAACTGATACCAAAGCTACACGAAGTTAAATCTGGCCACTCTCCTAATCAGCTTGGGTTGTTTTGTTTTGGCCAGGATATTAGCAGGCTGGGATGTGAATGAAATAGGGTTGTGAAGGGCTACTACTAATCACCTAAATGATGGCTATTAAAATAGTAAAAGTGCCACAGATTCAGAGTAAATCAGGGTGTGGATCATTTGGAAATAATAAAAAGTTTGAACTGTAGACACTTAAAAGTAATTTTAGGATTCTAAGCTAATAAATTAGACCTCACCCACCTCTTAAGTCCTTCCAGTTCTGATAAGATTCAGTTAGATTCTCTTGGGTAGTCATACTCTGTAGACTGTATGATTTAATGGAGAAAAAAATAAAGTCACAATTGGAGAATCAAGTTGTATATAAAAATTATTATTTTTTTTTTAGGTATTTGAGGATGTCTTTTAAGCAGTTGATTCTATTAATGGCTTAAGCCTTCTCTCTGCTTCCCCCAGTACATGTTTTTCTTATATTTAGGGCTTATTTGTTGCATGCAAAAAAATTTTTAATAGAGCAGAACATCACTATTAGATTACTAGAACATATCTGTTATCAAATGCATTTATTTGTTTGTTTTATATTTTATACACTTATTTTATCTATTTGAGGCTATAGATTCTTCCACATTCAGTAAGACATTGAACATGATTGAAAAAGGGACTAACTACAAATGTCTAAGGCCTGTTTTTTTTCCCTAATATGTTGACTAAAACATATGCCTCTACCCAGTTTCCCTGTGGTTATAGGTATGAAAGATGTTCAATTTAGATTTTGTCACCTTATCGTGTTATTACTATTTTTATATCTTATACTGTTTAAATGTTTTTTGTAAAATATTTAACTTTAAACTCTTAAATAATTTTAAACAATCTTAGAGGTATTTTTTCTCAGAGTAAGTCTTGCTACTGTATCTTTTTTTTTTTTTAGGTGACATTAGACAGTTACCCAGTATTGAACCTGGTAACTTGCTGAAAGATCTTTTTGAGACTCTTAAGTCAAGAAATTGTGCTATTGAGCTAAAGACAAACCATAGAGCAGAATCTCAGCTAATTGTGGACAATGCTACAAGGTATAATATTACTAAGAGTTTGCATTTTCTGTCTGTTGTATTAGAAATTAAAAAAATGGCTTTTGAGTTAGAATGATTTAGTACAATACATTTACTATACCTTTTGGCAAAACTCTTCCATCCTTCAACTATAAACCTTTTGCCCTACAGTTAGAAAAGCAAAGTTAATCTTTTTCATTACTGGTCCAGCATAAGTTATTACTGAAATTTAAAAACGGAGGAGGTTTCCTGATTTTAAAAGTATGTATATGAATTAAAATGGTATTAAGCTTAAGGACTAGAATAAGCCCAAGGGGAATGGAGATTTGGAAATAAGTGCATTCACATGCAAGGGAGAATTGGGGAAGAAATATCCCCTAATTTTTGTGGGAGAAAGCTGAAGGCAAAATAATTGAATGTGGTATTTCACTCCTAGATGAATCCTAGGGGCACCCATGGCATCTTACTTCCCTTAAATAGATAAGAACCCTTCTCTTCCCTTCATCTCTGCATAAGCCTTTGGAGTTATCCTCTGTCAGCTCAAACATTTGGTTTCTCCATGATCCATACATATGAAAATCACAATCATTATTATTTCATGACATTTATTTTAATACAGTCATGCGCCACGTAATGTTTGGTCAACAACAGATCACATCTATGACAGTAGTGACATAAGATTATAAAACTATAATTTTACTGTACCTTTTCTATGTTTAAATATGTTTACATACACAAATACTTAACCATTGTGTTACAATTGGGTACAGCACTCAGTACAGTGGCATATTGTGCAGGTTTGTAGCCTAGGAGCAATAGGCTGTACCATATAGCCTAGATGTATAGTAGGCTGTACCATCTAGGTTTGTGTAAGTACACTCTTTGCTATTCACACAACGATGAACATTGCCAGATGATGCTTTTCTCAAAACATATCACTATCATTAATCGATGCGACTGTATTAAAATCTCTAGATATAATGGGACCTTTGAATACTGAGTCTATGTTAGTCATTGTACCAAAATGTATATCTGGTTTTTACTCTTTTTTACAAAATGTTTTGTTGCTTGAACATCTAAGTAGGATGTAGCAGAAACTAGAAGGGTTTCCAGTCTTTTGGCTTCCCTGGGCCACACTGGAAGAAGAATTGTCTTAGGCCCTACGTAAATACACTAACACTAATGATAGCTGATAAGCTAAAATAATAATAATAATAATAATAATAATAATAATAATAATAATAATAAGCTGGGTGCGGTGGCTCATGCCTGTAATCCCAGCACTTTGGGAGGATGAGGCAGGCAGATCACCTGAGGTCAGGAGTTTGAGACCAGCCTGGCCAACCTGGTGAAACCCCATTTCTATTAAAAATACAAAAATTAGCTCGGCGTGGTGGTGGGCACCTGTAATCTCAGCTACTCGGGAGGCTGAGGCAGGAGAATCACTTGAACCCTGGAGGCAGAAGTTGCAGTGACCCGAGATTGCACCATTGCACTCCAACCTGGGTGATAGGGCGCGACTCTGTCTCAAAAAAAAAAAAAAAAAATCGTAAAAAATCTCGTAATGTTTTAAGAAAGTTTATAAATTTGTGTTGGACTGCATTTAAAGCCATACTTGGCCTCATGTGGCTTGTGGGCCAGACAAGCTTGAACTAGAATATTCAAAACCTACTTTCTCTAAGCCTCTGTCTACCTTGGACAAAATTGTGGGAGTAGAGGAGGAATTGACAGGAATAGGGTAGACAGTATGGGTTCATATTAAGACATTAAGAAAACTAATGGAGTTGGATGTAGAATATCCTTTTCCTGTAATCTTTCTGCTTCTACCTAAAGGCCACCCCATTTTTGGTAGATCATTTTAAAGTCCGAGAAACTTGGAGGAATCTAAAGCATATTAGATTTCTCAGAACTCACTTTTATCTGAAACTCAGGAGTTCCTTTTAGTAACTTTTTCAATATCATTTGGTTCTAGCTGTGCTCCTTTCATCATTTCATCTTAATCATAATCCTCAAATATTTATTGACTATGAAGGATCCCTGCTATATACCAGGGAAACGCTCCTAGAGATAGAAGGTGCTACATGCCTTGGGTCAGAAGCAAAACAGGAAATCTATGATGATTCTTAAGGTCCCAATTAAATCTGGGCTATTGCCAGCAAGAACAGCCTCATTCCCTCTCTGTTCCTTTCCACTTTGTTTGGGAAAGGGTGAAGAAGACACAGCAGGGTACTACCACCTCTGATAACCAGGCTGCTGTTAGTTCTGTTCGAGGAGTCAGTCTTCTTCCAAATAACCATACTTTACTTACTCTGTTTTCTGATATGATGTGCTAGTCTCGGAAAATATAAGAATGAAAGAAGGATGAGGAAGGAATAGAAGCAACTAGATGTGGATACTTGGTTCAGTTGGGAAAGTGGGATTATATGTAGAATATACAGAGAAGAAAGGAGAATGTAGTGTAAACATATGGAAAAGGCCTGAACCAGTCCAAATTAATTTATATAGAAAGGGATATGGAGTCAGATGGGCCTATTTGCCTCCCAATTCTCCTGTTTTCTATTATTGTGGCCTTGGGCAACCCACTATACTTGACTAAACCTCACATTGTTTACCTGTGAAATAAGGATAATACCTTCCTTGCATGGTTCTTTTGTGGTCTAGAGATAAATAGACCAGGTGTTCAGAATGGTGCCTAGTAAATCCTCTGATAATTTTTTTTTCCTGATCTTTTTAGTTTGCTAAGGACTGATTGCTAACGTGTAGTACCATAACTTTATTGTCTTCTATTATAAAACCATTTAACTATTTATAATGCATACCTGGATGACCTTTGCTCTCTGTTATCTATTAATAGATGCTAATTATTATAAGGACATTAGCTCTGATCATATATGAAGACATTTTTGGATGATAATGTTCTTTGTGTGTGTGTGTGTGTGTGTGTGTGTGTGTGTGTGTGTTATCTTTATTCAAGAATCTCAAGACGCCAATTTCCAAAATTTGATGCAGAACTAAATATTTCTGATAATCCAACATTACCCATCTCAATTCAAGATAAGACATTTATTTTTGTCAGGCTCCCAGAAGAGGATGCCAGTTCTCAGTCATCTAAAACTAATCATCACTCTTGTAAGTATAAACTTCTATGAGATGTAGGGTTAAGTATAAGTATTTAAGTTTTGTAACATAGTTATTAAATGACTAGTTATAATTTTCTTTGATGGTAAAGAGAAATATTGCTAGCAAAAAAAAATGAGACATTGAAAATAAATGAACTAACTTAGTACTCATCAAAAGCAGAACACTCTAGAATTTTGTAAAGAGGTAAGCTCTTGACACATAAATGCTCAGTAAATTTTGTTGAGTGAATACATGGATGTAGATGATTTTGTTTAAAATAAAGCAAAGCCCTAATAATTCAGGTTCATTTAGGAGAAAGCAAGTCTTAATTAATGAAGTTTTTCCTTGCTTGCTATTTGAAAAGCAAATACATTTATTTTGAATACAAATACTCAATGCTAATAAAAGCAAATAGTTTTATTTTGTTTCTGAAACAAAAATTGTGACTGTCAAACTGTTGCCAAGTTTAATTCCTAATAGTTCTGTTTTATAAAATAGGTAAAAGCATGGCTTCTAATTATGGATGTTAGGATGACAACAGGACAGGGTTGAGAAAGAGTGTGGGACAGGAAGTCGTCTCCTTTATGTGTATGACCTGTGTCATGTCACTTAACCATCTGTAAAATGGGAACCATAGTGGAACTCCCTGTGGAGCTATTATGAGGGTTGAGGGCATTCATCAGTATGAGACACTCTATACATGTCAGTTTGTTGTGACTAATAGATGTTATTAAATTAGCTATTGCAAGTGAATTTATTTAAATAGATTGAACCTATCTATTGATCTTTATTTTCATTATAAACTCACCTAGCAAACCTTTTAAAAATGGTGTAATGGTTTTCTCAAAATCGAATTAGTAAAGGTTTAAATGATTATTATGGAGGACTTTTTGTAGTTGCCACTGTTCTCAAAGGTATATCCTTCCCACTTAACCACTTTCACTGTGTATGTGAAAGTAATGCAGACAACTTTATCTGTCAGCCTTTTCCCCTTAGTGTGTGTCCCCAGTCTCACTTCCCTTGGGTTAGTGATCATTCACATGTTACAACAATGTATTTAAATAAATGGCGATCACACATAGTAGTCTATAATGTGCTTTTTTTTGTTTGTTTATTGTAGAAACTATATTTTTCTTTCTATTTTTCATTCAGCAAATACTTATTGAACTCCTGTTATATACTAGATACAATAGACAAAGCACCAGGAAAAGATTAAAAAAAAAATTGTCCCTGAGGTTATTGTGCTTTCATTCTAGTGTGGGAAACAGATAATTAAAAAGTGAACAAATACATTTTCAAACATCAGAGTACAAAGAATCAAGTAGACCTAACTAAATACTTACTAGTGACTGATTAAATCTGTTGCAGGATTGCTTTAGATTGTGGGGGCCAATGGTTTGGATAAACAATTTATACTCTTTAAAAAAAAAGTCAGTAATACAGGAATGTTTGAAGTAAGAATTAATGTTCCCTGGTAATTTTCCTTTCTCTTCTAACCCCAGGGCAATCCCATGAAGGTCACGCACATAGTAAAAGCTTGGTGTTTATCCTTTTAACCTTATTATATCCATATACAAACATATTTATTTCAGTTTTACACAAATTGGTTTATAAGCTGCATATTGTTTTGTGACTTAGAAATGTATGTTAAATAATTAATAGCTAATGTTTATTCTCACAGCTTAGTTAATAGTAGGTCCTATTTACAGGTGAGGAAAATGAGACTTAGTTAAATAGATCTCTTTCTTTACCACTTCACTTAATTCTACCTAAAATATTGTTGATTTTATTTCTGGTACCCATTCTTTGCATTAATGAGAATGTACTTTTAAAAAAAGTTGTCCATTTTAGACTGGTAGCAGAGCTTAACTGATAGTGCTTTTCTAAATTAAAAACTTCTGCTGGAAAATTAGTCTCTTCTTCAAGGAAATTGAGTAAATATTCCTTAGAGAAGCATATAGTACTTTTTCACTAATAATTAAGTTATTAAGTAAATTATGCCCATTATTACAAAGTACTAAGACCTAAGACAGGATTCATATTTGGGCTAGAATTTCAGAGATGCTAAAATGTGAGAAAAATGTATATCTTAGAATCAATAAAATACATTGTACATATTGATCTGCAAGATGTGGAGGAAGTGAAAAAAGGTATGGAACAGTGCCATCCTGTACATGTGAAAAAGAACAGTATGCTGGGAGACCCTTGGGAATTCCTGCTCTGGAAGCCAGGGGTTGGTTGAGGGTGAGCTGAGTCTTGTCCGTTTTCTAGCGGTAATCCTCCCTTCATCTGAAAAATGAAGGGCTCAGCAGGCAGCTAAGTTTGTCTTCCCAGAGCAGGGCATGGGCTTTTTCATTCCCTTGTGATTCATCTGCTACTAGGGAAACATACATGGGAAAATGCTTGTACTTCCATGAGCCTTAGTTTTCACATTCATAATATGGATGTCATCAGAAGTCAGACTACCCAATGGCTATAGGACATGAGCACCATTGGAATGGATGCCCCTACTATGCCAGGGTTAACCTTTTAGTTGCTAGATCATGGGGAGGTCTGCAGAGAAGGAAAGAGATGGTTGGGGTGGGGAGTAGAGCATTGTGTTGTTAGGGGAGTGGCTGTTTTCCAGCTAATATGGAAGTATTGCTATGTTTTATACAAGTATGTGCCAGTTGAATATCAGCTCTGAATATAACAGCACCTACCACACGTGGGTGTCCTGCATATTAAGTGATATAACATGTAAGGCCTGTATATTGTCAAGTTCTAACTCATTACTAACATGATCACAAGGACTTAAAACAGGAAGTTTTACATTAGTCATGCTGTTACACACTTTGTACTCTTGTTTATTTCTTAAATTCAGTGTTCATAAACCATCAGCAAATACACAGTGAGTCTGTTACAAATGGGGAACTGTCCTGGCCAGGGGTTGACCTCTCTGTTGAGGGTGGGTTGTCTTGAAACCCTACTTTCCATTCTCTTTCCTATTGCCCTGGCTGATGTGGGGAATGAGGTTGACATTTCCATGGTGAACTTGTATTCCATTTGGTGAGTATTTTCCCAGGGCCCTTAGCAGGAATTCCAAATTAGTTTCTTCATAGAAATTGTGTTATAATTTGGTGATTTTCTGTGTTAACTTTTTTCTCTTGAATTATTAGGTTTATATTCTGCAGTTAAAACTTTACTGCAAGAAAATGACTTACAAAATGCAAAAACATCACAATTTATTGCATTTAGAAGGTAAAGCATTTATAATATTTTAATGTTTTTAATCTAGCTTTTAAGTCTCATAACTAATTAATATAGATCCTATTTGGATGGGAGATTCCAATATTTCATCACTGTTAATTCTCTTTCTTATTTTGGGGTATGTCTTTGTTAGACATGGCAGAGGGCACTTTTTAAACAGAGCTCTTTCCACCAAGTATTATATTTAGAAGCTCATAGGGACTCTGAATGGAACAAAAACTTATGCTAAGATAAAAACCACAGGCTGGGCTCAGTGGCTCACACCTGTAATCCCAGCACTTTGGGAGGCTGAGGCGGGCGGATCACTTGAGGTCAGGAGTTTGAGACCAGCCTGGCCAACATGGTGAAACCTCCCTGCCTACTAAAAATACAAAAATTAGCCAGGCATCATGGCGCACACCTGTAATCCCAGCTACTTGGGAGGCTGAGGCAGGAGAATCACTTGAACCCAGGAGGTGGAGGTTGCAGTGAGCCGAGATCACGCCATTGCACTCCAGCCTGGGCAACAGAGCAAGACGCCATCTCAAAAAAAAAAAAAGAAAAAAAAAAAGATGGGAGCGGGGAGGGACAGCATTAGGAGATATACCTAATGCTAAATGATGAGTTAATGGGTGCAGCAAAACAACATGGCACATGGATACATATGTAACAAACCTGCACATTGTGCACATGTACCCTAAAACCTAAAGTATAACAATAAAAAAAAAATATATATATATATAAAAAAAGATAAAAACTAGAAAAATACTATTTCCTGGAGAAAGTCCTGGAAACGTTTTGTAGAATCTAGTATGTCATAATTGCTGATAACAAAAGTAAACCTGTAGCAGTTGCCATTAAGGTGACCCCTGCATTTTCGTGTGTTTCAGGCAAGACTGTGATCTAATTAACGACTGCTGCTGCAAACACTACACAGGCCACCTCACCAAGTGAGTGTCTTCGAGAACTGAAACTTTTAAAGACAGTCCTTCGATTTGCTGTTTTTTTCTTTGCTTTGATGTTTGTCACCTATTTACATATATTCCCAAAATAGGTTTTTTCCCATTTGTGAAATATAATGATCTCTTCAATTAAATACAATATATGAATACATCCTTGGGAATTGACATTTTAGTAATGAGTGGAATAAGAAGAAAAATTAGGAGTGAAATTTTTTTGGTTTCAACCTTGGCAGCCTTCAGCTTCTCCAAGATGAGCATGAGGAGCTCAGGGGAATTTTAAAAATTATGTGTGTAGTGTTTCTGAGAATCTTAGCAACAGGGTGCCTGCAGAGAGCAACTTAGTGAGTGTCTATCAGAGAAATATGAGTGTAGACAAGCCACTGTGGTCATACGTAGGAAAAATTAATTCATTTCTCTTGAATTGACAAATACCTGCTTTGCACTAAGTATAGACATCCTAGATATGTATAAGGTATAGGTGGAGTGCCTGTCTGCTGAGGGAAGTTACACAAAAATCTGTCAGGTAGCCCAACAAGAGGCCAGAAAGCATGGGCTTGAGGCCATATACCCAGGGTCCCAGTAACTGTGATGATGGGCCAGGTCGTTTCCCTCTCCCATGTCTATAAAAGTGGATATGGACACAGAATTTCCCTTACTGAGCTGTGGTAAGAATGAAATGAAATAATGTACCTAAAGCAGTTAGCGTAGTAGCTGGCCTATCACCACCACTTCTTCAGTTTGCTGCTGTTGTACTGATGTAGTGCCATAATTATTATAATAGAAATGTGTATAAGTGCTGTAAGACCTCAAATAGGGTAATGATAAGAGAGATTGGAGAGCAGAGGATTAATTTTAAAGAAAAAAAAATCAAAATTTGTGTTAACCTTTAGAATATAAGGGGAAAGAGACATCAGCATTTAAGCCAAAATTTCTAACTTGCAAAAATTTGACTGGGAAATGTCATTGAGTTTGAGGTGTTGCAGGGAGTATGTATAAATCAGATGACAGCTATGGGAGCCTGATTTCTTGTTGCCCATTGGAGAATGAAAGTGTTGTAAATAAAATATGGAAATTATTCTGAGAATTGAAACGAGTCTGAGTAGGAGTTAATGTTTGAACAAGTGAAATGGAGACTTTCCAAACTTTGATTATAATTATCATTTTCTATCCCAGAGACCATCAGAATAGACTTGTATTTGGAATTGGTGATAAAATTTGTTGTACCAGGAATGCATACCTCTCAGACTTACTACCTGAAAATCTCTCTGGAAGTCAGCAAAATAATGATCTAGATGCCAGTGGTGAAGACTTTTCTGGTACTCTTCATGATTTTGCTAAAAATAAGCATGACTTTGAAAGTAATGTTCGACTGTGCAATGGAGAAATATTTTTCATAACAAATGTAAGTGAAAACAGAAGATAATATCTTTTAACTAATTAGAGATATGTTTGGTTATTTTATTGTCCTAGGATTGATTCAGAATCTAATGATATCAGTTGACATTCTTGTTTCATGATTTTTTGTTAAGGATTTTTGGCATCCATGTTTATGAAGGATATGGGTAGTTATCTGGTAATATCCTGTCTGGCTTTAATATCAGAATAATACTGGCCTCATAAAATGAGTTGGGAAGTGCTTCTTCTTGTATTTTCTGGAAGATTTTATGAAGAAACATTTTTAATAAAATTGAAGTACTTGAGTAACAAAAAACAAGGCATAAATGAGACATATATTTTAAAAAGCATCATTTCCTTTGTTGCTGCTTAAATGTAGAAACTATAGAAGTGGTTGCCTTGTATTTGTTCTCACAGTGTAGATACCCTCATTGAAAGCTGTGAGGAAAAGTAAAACTGCAAAGAATCTACTCAGACTTATGTAGTCAATACAAGAAATGAATGTATAGACTTCAGAATAAGAAATAACAGACTGTTCTTCACAGAGTCAAATTGAAGATAAGTTTCAAAGACTGAAAACTTCTGTTTGTGTTTATTAAAATATTTAGGTATAGATATATTCAGTTTGTGCTGAAATGCAAATTTTAAGCCTTTTGAAATTCTTGATAGTAATTGTAATTCTTATATTTTATGTTTGACCCAAAGATAGAGTATCTTTGAACGTATTTGAAGGTATGCAAAATAGTTCTTTGTTTCTGGTGACAGGATGTAACTGATGTAACTTTTGGAAAGAGAAGATCTTTGACCATTAATAATATGGCTGGCCTGGAAGTAACTGTGGATTTTAAGAAACTAATGAAATATTGTCGCATAAAACATGCATGGGCAAGAACTATTCACACTTTTCAGGTAAGAGGAGACTTTTATAAAACCCTTTAAATAATTTACCAACCTTAGAGCACCTTGCATTGTTTTCGTAATTTTTTGTTGCACTTATTAGGAAACAAAAATTAGGAAACAAAATACACAAAAGTACAGAACATAATATAGAAGACGCCACCCTTTTGCTCTTTTTTGCTCCAGAGCTCTCTTTATTTTTAGAAACGAAGGCATCATAGGTAAAGCCTCCTCCTTCGGGTCTTCCCCTCCCTGGCTGAGTCTCCAGTATGGCTTGGCATGGCACTGTACTCATCTTATCTTTGGTTAAATTCTGATATTTTGTTCATCATGGATCCTTTTGTGCCTTAATTTTGATTTACAAAACTGTTACATTAAAATGTCTTGATTTATCTTGATTGCTGAGTTTCTTGGGAACCCCTTAAATTTTGTACTGGAGGTGAATTCCTCACTTGCCTTGCCCTACTGGGCCTGCTTCCCGCCTTCCTCCAAAGTGACTTCTGCCCTGAATTTGGTATATATCACTCCTTTTCATGTAGAAGCAATAAAGATGATTGTTTTCTGTGTTACTGAGGCTTATGTAAATGGTATTATCATGTTTCTATACTTTTGCAACTAGCTTTTATTTTTTATTTTTGGCCTTATCAACTTTGTGGGGTATAATTTGCATACAGTTTCGTTATAAAGTTGGATGAGTTTTGACAAATGTATCCTCTCCCTCCATCTTCGTGAGGCAACGTTTTTTCCCCCCTCCCAACTTATGTGGGAATATTGTTAGGTTTACAGAAGAGTTGGAATGATACTACAGAGAGTTTTCATATACCCTTCACCCAGCTTTCCTTGGTGTTTAACATTTTATAACTATGGCATATTCGTCAAAACTAAGAAATTACTATTGCTGTAAGACTGCTAACTAAACTATGCATATTCGAATTGCACCAGTTTTTCCATTAATGTCCTTTTGCTGTTCTAGGACAGCATATTGAGTTTAGTGCAACTTGCCTTTATGCTTTATTTTAATACCCTTGTATTCTCATCTGTTATTAGTGACTCTCTTATTTATCTCTTTGTTTTGAGCTTCCTTCTCTGCTGTTGGTATGTTGCTTTAATGAAGAGGTTGCATCAACCCTCTTTTTTTTTTTTTTTTTTTTTTTTTGAGACAGTCTTGCTGTGATGCCCAGGCTGGAGTGCAGTGGTACGATCTTGGCTCACTGTAAGTTCCGCCTCCCAGGTTCAAGTGATTCTTCTGCCTCAGCTTCCCGGGTAGCTAGGATTACAGGCGCATGCCACCACGGCTGGCTAATTTCTGTATTCTTAGTAGAGACGGGGTTTCACCATATTGGTCAGGCTGGTCTTGAACTCCTGACCTCGTGATCTGCCTGTCTTGGCCTCCTGAGTGCTGGGATTACAGGAATGAGCCACTGCACCCAGCCCAACCCTCATTTTTATGCAGAAAAATTTAGGTCAGCCCAAATTTTCTACTAGTAAACAAACATTAATTAGCATAGAGTTTTGTTTTTTTTAAGTGGGTGGGGCTTTATTTATTAACTTACACCATCTCGGTTCCAAAAAGAATTTGAAATGGCTTGTTAAAAATGCCCACAATTCAGCTGATTTTTTTTTTTTAAAGGTAAAAAAGGGTGGGGTGTGGTGGCTCACGCTTGTAATCCCAGCACTTTGGGAGGCTGAGGTGGGTGGATCACTTGTGGTCAGGAGTTCAAGACCAACCCTGGCCAACATGGTAAAACCCCATCTCTACTAAAAAATACAAAAAAAGTAACTGGGCATGGTGGTGGGCACCTCTAAACACAGCTACTTGAGAGGCTGAGGCATGAGAATCACTTGATCCTGGGAGGCAGAGGTTGCAGCAAGCTGTGATTGTGCCACTGCACTCCAGCCTGGGCAACAGAGGGAGACTCCATCTCAAAAAAAAAAAAAGTATATATATATATAAAGGATGTCAAGTGAAAAATAAAGGTAAGGATGATAAAATGGTTCTTGCCAGAGGTGGTTGGAATGCAGCCATGCCCGCTTCCCTGTTTGCTAATGTTGATTGCAGATTTGGCTTTTAGTTCCCTTCAGACCAAAGTTCCCCAGGTAAAGACAGAGTAAAAGTATAATATTTCTGGCTCTGGGTCCTGAAGAATTTCTTCCGTGGATCTCTATGATGCCATCCTTCACCTTTAGGAAATTTTCTTGTTCTCAGTTTCCTCTGTTCTGTCTCTCTAGAATTCCTAATATGTGCATATTAGACTTCCAGAACTAGTTACCTAAATTTCTTATCAAACTGTCCTATTTTCCTTCTCATCACTTTGCTCTATTTTCTGAGAGATTTCCTTAAATTTATAATCCAGTTTTTTTATAAGAACGAATGAAGAGTAAAGGTGTCTTTATTATTACCAGGTTGAGGTTGGAGTAGATATCTTTCTGGTTCTTATTTCATGGTTGAAGTAGCATCTCTTAGCTCTAAGAACATTCACGATTGTTATATCAACACACTGTTTCTTCCAAGTTCAATTCAGTTCAACAAATACTTACTGAGTCAGACTCTGTTCTTGGTGTTTGGTACAGGTCAGTCTATAAAACAGACAAAGATTCTTGCCATTGTGAAGCTTAAATTTGGTGGAGAAAGGGATAGAGACAGACACGATCATAAAAATAAAGAAAATAAAAACAAAAACAAGAACAAAAACTCTGTGTTATGTTAGAAGGTGGCAAATCCTGTGGAAAAGAGATAGGAGTGGGTGCAATTGTGATTTTAAATAGAATGTCGGTGTAAGCCTCATTGAGAAGATAACATTTTATCCAAAGACTTGAAGAAGGAAAAGAAGTTAGCCATGTGAGTATCTGGGACAGGAGCATTCTAGGTTGAGGAATAGCCAAGAGCAGGGTTCTAAGGTGAGAGTCTGTCTGGTATAGTTGAGAAGCAGGAATAGCAAGGTGGCCACTGTGGGAGACTGACAGGAAATGAGACAGGAAAATTAATATGAGGTAAAGAAGGCAGGAGGATGGTGGGGCCAGGTCACCTCCTAGGGCATTTGAAGGCCTGCACTATCCAGTATGTTAGCCACTAGCCACATGTAGCTATTGAGCACTGGAAATGTGGCTAGAGTGACTGAAAAACTAAATTTTAATTTTAAAAATGGATACTAGGCTGGGCACAGTGTCTCACACCTGTAATCCCAGTACTTTGGGAGGCTGAGGTGGGCGGGTCAATGGAGCCCAGGAGTTCAAGACCAGCCTGGGCAACATAGTGAAACCCCATCTCTACAAAAAATACAAAACATTAGCCAGACATGGTGGCATGCACCCATGGTCCCAGCTTCTCGGGGGTCTGAGGTGGGAGGATTTCCAGAGCCTGGGAGCTGGAGGCTGCAGTGAGCTGAGATTGCGCCACTGCACTCCAGCCCGGGTGACAGAGTGAGACCCTGTCTCAAAAACAAAAACAAATATACAAAACAAAAGTTACTAGATACAGTCATTGGAAAACTTCTGTATGTTGGAAAAACTATGTTTGGAATAACTTGGGTATGTGAATCTTCTTTTTCAACTACAAATTTTATGAACTCTAGAAATAGATTAAGTATTTCTGATGAAAATGTAGTATCCAAATTGAACTGTTCTGGGTATATAAAATATAGAATTTCAAAGATGTAGTCTTTTATTAATAATTTAATATTGATTATATGTTAAAATGATGATATGTTGGGTATGTTAGCTTAAGTAAAATACAGGTATATTATTAACATTAATTCTATCCATTTCTTTTTTAATGAGACTACTAGAAAATTTTAAGCTACATATATGACTTGTTTTATGTTTGTATTGGACAGTGCTATTCTAGACTATTTTAAGGACTTTGGCTTTTACCTGAGTGAAATGGGGAGCTGTTGAAGGTTTTGTGGCTCTTCATACAAGTGGTTGAGTTGTAGAACCAATTTATAGAATAGACATATACATAATTAAAAGTAAATATAGGAAACTTACCTCCTTAAGAAGTTTGACAGTTCTGATTTTCAAGGGAGATTTAAAGCAATGGGGAAATTATTTATAGCAGGTTATCAAGGTGAAGTTAGGTGTCTATGTCTTACTTTCTGAGGTAGACTTAAGTACCATCTTGGGGTGCAACATTCCAGGGACAGCAGACCTTTGGCTCCTGTAGCATGACATTTTAATTTTTAATCATCATTCACTCAGTGAGGCAGTGGAGAAAGAACAGTGAGTAGGATAAAGGTGAAGCTCTGCCTTCACGGAGCTTAGGGTCAGTACAGCCTGTGATAGAGAGGAAGTACAGGGTGCTGGAGAGTAATAGATGGGGCGGCTACTCCAGACATCGGCCAAATTGAGGCCATGGACTGAGGAATGCTGACAGGACCTGGAAGTCCCTTGTGCTGGGTGGAGCATGGTTCATGGAAAAGAAAGGGAAAAAGGTAGGGAGAGGAGCAGGGCCAAGCTGGCTCTTGAAGGGCTTTACAAACACATTAAGGGGTTAGGACTTTATTTGGAGTCCCTGTGAACCATTAGAGGTTTTAAGCAGCATCTAATATGATTGGATTTGCATTTTACAAATATCACTGTGGCTGCCATGAGGATGATGGATTGGGCAAGAGAAGGTACAGGGAGACTGAAAATGAGAGCATTAAGTAATAATAGTATATCTACTATTATTACTATGTTTTTCTCAGTGTTGCTTGATAATTAAGAACTAGGTTAGCTGAGTTTAGGTAGACATTTTCATATTTGAGAATGCACAATATAAAGTCCAAGGTGAAGAGTGGTGCCACGTATCTGTGGAAATGTATGTAATCAAATACCATTTATGTCAATTTCTGAGACCCAGCAACATCGGAAAGATGTGTTTATCAAACTTTTACAATATGAGGAGCTGCTTCAAACTCTCTGTCTACGGAGACAGAAGAGCTTGCTGAGCAAGAGTTTATTTGCAGTGGATGTGTATTTTTTACTTGCCCCATCTTGTCAGTTGTCTTCCCACAATTTTTCCTTTGGCAGGAGCAGTGTCAGAGCAGTGGGGGAGATAATGGTACAAACCACTTCTTTGTCTGTGTTGGCACTGGATCCGCTGATCTCAGAATGTAGGACTAAGAATAGCCCTCAAACTTGAAATTGTTTTCTTACAGTTACATGGTGACATTGAGTGTTTTTCTTGCCTATCCAATTTTTTGTTAAAAGACAAAGGTTCATTGTTTTCTTTTTTGTTTATCTTGATAAAAGAAATAAATTGCCCAACAATGGAAAAATACAGACAAGTAGGAGGAAAAAAAAATCATCCATAGGCCCTCCATTTGGAGACATTAATAAAAAATTTGGTAGAATTTCTCTCCTTTTTTGTGATTTGTTTTGTTTCATTGTACATAGCTATGTTCTTTTTTTATATACTTGTTTTGGATCAGAGTAACTATATTGCTATACAGTTGTGACCATTCTGTATGTATGTGTGTATCTATCTATATATAGATATATATATGGTTTTTAAAATGTTGCTTTAAAGTATCTTTGATGTTCACAAAATAGTATGTCAACTGTGTATATATTATATATATAAGTATATAATATATATTCACCTATTAGTTGCTACTTAAAATTTCCATATTTTATCATTACATGTAATATTTTATATACATATATTTATATATAATATATCTATATATTTACCTATTACTGGCTACTTAAAGTTTTCATATTTTGCCATTATATGTAATAATGGGTTAACACATTTACACATGAAGCCTGTACCATCATTTCAGTCTTTTATTAGGAAAGATTTAATACTGCATGCAGTCTTTAAAATTTGCTGCTGGGTTTCTACAAGCCAGTTGTGGACCTGTGAAACCTGAACTTAGCAGCATGTTTAGCAGTGTGTTTAGAGTTCTTGGAGGATGAATAAAAATGGAACCCATAAAATGGACACATAATAATAGTCTGGCCAGGTAGAAGTGCTGGAGAGCACTTTGAACACTTGTCTCCTTTCCTTGTCTGTAAACTGTCTGAACCTATTTTATAGCATTTAGTCTTCACACCATATTTTTCCTCCCAGGGATCCGAGGAGCAAACAGTTGTCTATGTGGTGGGGAAGGCGGGCCGCCAGCACTGGCAACATGTCTACACCGCCGTGACCAGGGGCCGCTGCCGAGTGTATGTGATTGCAGAGGAGTCTCAGCTCCGGAATGCCATTATGAAAAACAGTTTTCCTAGAAAAACTCGTTTGAAACATTTCTTGCAAAGTAAGCTCTCCTCTAGCGGTGCACCTCCAGCAGATTTTCAGTCCCCACAGAAGAGCTCTGGAGACAGTGGAGGACCCAGCACACCGTCAGCATCTCCACTCCCTGTAGTCACAGACCACACCATGACAAATGATGTCACCTGGAGCGAGGCCTCTTCACCTGATGAGAGGACGCTCATCTTTGCTGAAAGATGGCAATTATCTTCACCTGATGGAGTAGATGCAGATGATGATTTACCAAAATCGCGAGCATCCAAAAGAACCTGTGGTGTGAATGATGATGAAAGTCCAAGCAAAATTCTTATGGTAGGAGTGATGTTTGCATGTTCCCAAGTTTTATTTAAATATCGCTAACTTCAGTGTGCTTATAAATGACTGTGTGCTTTTATTAGTGTTGCATTGTGCTGTTGGACTTAAAAACAATTGTTTTTCTGATTTCTGTCAAATTTCCCTTACCTCACTGTCTGATCTCCCCTTCATTTCCTCACTCCTTTTCTCCATTCCAGCCTCTAACTGAAGACAACTCCCCAAAGCTCAGTTCTTTTTTCCTTTGAGAACTGACTCATTCTCACAGTTTCAGCCCTCTCCTTGGCACCAGTGATTTGGCTAACAAAGTTTTGACTATAGTAACATTTCAGGCACCAGGAATTAGAGATAAGTAAGTGACAGTTCTCACTCTCACACTGATTGTCATGGTGGAGACAGTCGGCTATCAGTAATGTGGTGATTTGCTGAGTGCTCTGGCACTGAAGAGGAGTTAATGAACCAGCTGCCTAATCTGCATCTTTGTTCCCAGAAATTGATTTTCTGGAACTACAGCCCAGAATCTTACTCTCTCTTCCAATTTCTCCATGTCAATCACCATCTTCCTAGTTACATGGCTTAAAATTTTAGAATCACCGTGGACTCGCTTTCCTTTCACTCTCTGCCATCTTCTTGGATGATTGGTGACCTGGCTGCCCTCCCCTTTCTTGTTCCCATTCTCATAATGTAGCATTCCCCTTTTTCCATGGTTTTGCTTTCCAAGGTTTCAGTTACCCGTGGTCAACCGTGGTCCAAAAATATTAAATGGAAAATTCCAGAAATAAACAATTCGTCAATTTTAAATTGCATGCCATTCTGGGCAGTGTGATGAAATCTCACACCATCTCATTCCATGAATCCTCCCTTTGTCCAGTGTGTCCACACTGTGGACACTCCCTGCCCGTTAGTCACTTGCCATCATCTTAGTTATCAGAGTAAGTCTCAGTATTGCAGTGCTTGTGTCGAGTGATCCTTACTTTACTGAATTGCTTTATTTTTTATGTTATTGTTGCTAATTTTTTACTGTTCCCATTTATACATTAACCTTTTTTATAGGTATGTATGTATAGGAAAAACCAATACATTTGGGTCTGGTAGTATTCAAGGCTTCAGGTGTCCATTAAGATTCATTTCTTTGTTCAAAAGCTTTAGTGTCTCCCAGGTGCCTACAACATAAATTCTAGACTATTTAGCTTGGCATTTGAGACCTTTCTCAGTTTGATTCCAGTTTTCTCAACAACATTTCATTTCCCACTATGCTTTTTCTGCTTTTGTCAAGCTAGTGTCTTCAACTCACTAAAATGAATCAAACTTTTTCATCCTCCTTTTGACTCTTGCTGTGTTCCTCATCTTGAATGCCTTTTTCTGTCTCCTCTCATTCAGCATTTGAAAAAAACATTTAGCAAAAAGTTGAAAAAATAAAAATAAAAACCTGCCAGTCACTGATCTAAATGTTAAGGGAGGAAAGCACACCAGTGCCGACTTCGTGGACGTTACATTCCAGCATAGGCAATAAATACAAGAGAAAATCAAATTTCAGATTGAGTCTATGAAGATGAAAAACAAGGCAAGGACATAGGGAATGGCAGGGGTTGGTGGGCAGGAGGTGCTATTTTGACCAGGTCATTCCTTCCTAAAAAGGTGACATATGAGCTGAGCACTGAATGTTATCAAGGAGCCAGCATGGGGGCCTCTGAGAATGTAGATAATGCAAAGCCTGGAAAGGGAATGATTTCATTCAAAGAGGAAGGCAGGTTGGCCTAGTGCAGTGGCTCATGCCTGTAATCCCAGCACTTTGGGAGGCCGAGGTGGGTGGATCACCTGAAATCAGGAGTTTGAGACCAGCCTGGCCAACATGGTGAAACCCCTTCTCTACTAAAAATACAAAAAATTAGCCAGGCATGATGGCAGGCACCTGTAATCCCAGCTACTCAAGAGGCTGAGGGAGGAGAGTCGCTTGAACCCGGGAGGTAGAGGTTGCAGTGAGCCGAGATTGCACCACTGCACTCCAGCCTGGGCAAGAAGAGCAAAACTCCATCTCAAAAACAAAACAAAACAAAACAAAACAAAAAACAAAGAGGAAGGCGGGCTAAGGTGGCTAGTGAGCGAGGAAGAGGGTGCAGGTGCTGGTGTTGGAGAGATGGGCAGGGCCACAGGAATGAGTTGGGATTTTATTCTGCTTGCAGTGGGAATTCATTGGAGGGCTGGAAGCAGATGTGTGATATCATCTGATGCCTGCTTAAACATAGTCCCAGCATGGTGGCTTATACCTGTAATCCCAGCACTTTGGGAGGTGGAGGTGAGAGAATTGCCTGAGCCCAGGAGTTTGAGACCAGCCTGGGTAATATGGTGAACCCCCATCTCTACTAAAAATACAAAAATTAACTGGGCATGGTGGCATGCACCTATAGTCCCAGCTACTCAGGAGGCTGAGGCAGCAGGATCACTTGAGACTGAGAGGTCGAGGCTGCAGTGAGCTGTGATTGCATCACGGTACTCCACCCTGGGTGACAGAGCAAGAGCCTGTCTCAAAAACAAAACCACAATCCCTGCTGGGTGTGGTGGCTCACACTTGCAATTCCAACACCTTCAGGAGCCAGGCGGGAGGATCACTTGAGCCCAGGAGTTTGAGACCAACCTGGGCAACATAGTGAGATTCCATCTCTACAAAAATAGTAAAAAATTAGCTGAACGTGGTAGTGCATATCTGTAGTCCCAGCTACCCAGGAAGCTAAAGTAGGAGGATTGCTTCATCTCAGGAGTTCCAGGCTATGGTGAGCTGTGATTGTGGCATCCCATTCCAGCCTGGGTGACAGACCAAGACCCTGTCTCAAAAAAAAAAAAAAAAAAAAAGCAAGGCTAGGCACGGTGGCTCACACCTGTAATCCTAGCTCTTTGGGAGGCCAAGGTGGGCGGGTCACTTGAGCCCAGAAGTTCAAGACCAGCCTGGGCAACATGGTGAAACCCCATCTCTACCAAAAATTCAAACAAAAATTAGCTGGGGGTGGTGCTGGGTGCCTGTTGTCTTAGCTGCTTAGGAGACTGAGGTGGGGGGATCACCTGACCCCAGGAGGTTGAGGCTGCAGTGAGCTGTGATGGTGCCACTGCATTCCAGCCTGGGTGACAGAATGAGACCCTGTCTCAAAAATACATACGTACATACATACAAACAAAATAAACAATCCCTCTGGCTTCCGTGGAGAGGGAACTGTGGAAAGTGAAGGGGAAGTGAGGAGACCAGTAGGAGGTCATCGTGGGGAGAGCCTAATGAAAGAGCGGGGCTGGTAATCTGTGGTTGGAGTGTGGATGCATTTTGGAGATGGAGTCTGTATGACTTTCTGATTAGATGTGATGAGGTAAAAGAGAAAGTAATCCAGGATGATTCCTGGATTTCTGGCTAAAGCAATTTACGGAATAGCAGTGCCATTTCCTGAGATGATGGGAGAGATGTGAGGAGAACTCGTTTGGGGAAATAAAGCGTTCTCTTGTGGCGTGCTGTTGTTTAAGGTACTAATTGGAAATGTACCTGGACTTGATGAGTAAGTCAGTGGTTGGTAGAGGAGTTTAGAGCCTCAGCAGGGAGTAGGGTAGGAAAGGTCCACTTGGGAATCATTGGCATGTAGTGATATTGAAAGGACTAGGTGAGTTAATTTCAGGAGAGACTGCAGATAGAGGAGGGGGCCTGACGACAGAATTCTGGGGTATTCCCAGCTTTTAGAGATCTGGAAGAGGAGGAGGAACTAAAAAGGAGTGTGAGTGAGATAGAAGGAAAACCAGGGCTGTGGGGAGGGAACAAAAGCCTGGACTGAGGGGGCTGGTGAGAGAATGGGAGCCAAAAGGGTGGAGGAAGCAGTGGAGGTAGGTTTTGAAGAGGGCTGCTGAAAAGGTGGTTGTATCTGAATAGAGGACTTGTGGTCAAGGAAAACTTTATTGGTTTGTTTACTTTGGATGGGTCCATTAAGGCATCTTAGTATGTTGCTAGAATGGTCCAATGGAGAACCAGAGATTCATGATTCAGGGAGAGAGGATAATTGCAGAATTGGAGTCCTGACGTGGGTAAGATGGGAAAAATCAAGAGAATAAGTACAGGGGTTGCCCTGAGACAGGATTAGGGACAGAGGACCCTTTTTCCATGAGAACCAGAAGGAATGGGTGTAGTACGTTGGGTATATATAGCAGAGGAAAGATAAAGTAGTTCCAAGCTGATCACCTCACGCCATCCTCTCTTCTTATAATCCAGCTCAGTTTCTATGTTGTTCCTGAAGGCTTCTTTTTCTCTGAACTCCTGTAGGAGGGCACACACCCCTTCTGTACTGCACTTGCAGTAACCTTGTTTGACGCTGTAAATCAAGCTTCTTGGGGACAGCGTATCATTTTTGATCTGCTAGAACATTTGGTACAATTGCTGTTCACATGGTAATACCTCAAAAATGCTTAGTGATCAAAATATGAGCATGAATATATGGCGATGAAACTTTTTTTAAAAAAATCAGACATTCAGAATATCGTTCTTTCAGGTTGTACTGAAAGTCATACTTTTATTCTTGTAGTGCCCCCCTTTAGTTTGACAATTCCTTTTGGAATTGCTTTCGAGGCAGTAAAAGATCCTTTTGAATGTTTATAAGGGAAGCAAGCTTCTATTGAGACCTATTCTGAGTTTAGGAAATAACCCAAAGACATTTGCTTTCTGGTTTTATGAGTTAGAGGATCTAATTTGGGTAGTGGATTTTGTGTTAAAAAAAAAAAAAGGTGGGATTATAAATAATTTCCAAATGTAGTTCCAATAGAAGTGTAAGAATTGCTTTAAGTGCTGGCAGCAGACTTGTTCAGTTGAGTCTTTAAGCTTCCAAGGCTGTAATAAAGGTAAGAAGGGGCCACAGGGGGAACCCAGGGGAGAGAGTGCTGGTGTAACCTGCCAGAACCAGGCTGAGTTGCAAACGGGGAATACTTATATCCTCTGTCCCCAAATGGATATGGCACAGGGAAAAGGTTCTCTAAGAGTCGGTCTAACACAGGGCACAGTGTGTGGAGTCCTGGCACATTA
Organism: Hylobates moloch; assembly: GCF_009828535.3. Lineage (NCBI taxonomy): Eukaryota > Metazoa > Chordata > Mammalia > Primates > Hylobatidae > Hylobates > Hylobates moloch. The sequence continues at coordinate 66,376,533 of NW_026652287.1, forward strand.
GGAGACTACAGGTGTAGAACAGCATGGCTGGAGCACAGGGCGCAGTGAGAGGATGGGCCGCAGACACAGGAACTGGCAGGGAGGATGGACACAGGGTCTTCTGAAGAGGTCATACATTCTTCTGGTTGCAATTGAGAACAGTAGAAGCATTTTAAGTGCTCTGTGAATTGAAATTTATGAAGGTGACGTTGACTGAGGTTTAGTGGATGATATGATGGTTAGGGAGAGAGTAGGGAATGAGTTCTCAGCCAAAAGATTATTTCAGTAACCTGGGTAAAACGAGGAGGTTCTAACATTAGGTAGTAGCAATGGGGATGGAGAAGAGATGCTAAGGATAGAGCTGATGGGACTTAATGATCAGTTGGATTCAGGTGGGGTTGGGCCTGAGGATAACTCCAAGACTTCTGGCTAAGGCATACAGGTGGATCCAGCACCATTAACCAGATTGGGAAAAGAGGCTGAGGGTCATCTTCTTTTTCCCCTCTTGGACAGTAGAATGCCTGCTGATTCTAAGTTCCATTCTGTACCCCAGGTCAACTCTTTGATAGAATTTCCATCTCAGGAAAACATCTTTTTCTGAAACTAAACTTGTCATCTCTTACAGAGGTCCTGGAATAAGGCTTTTGACATGAGCAGAAAAGAGAGGCAATTCCAAAAAAGACCCTTTTCCTATAATTGAATTGTGCTTACTCTTTTCATTTCTTTATGGTGGTGAAACTTCATCATGACGATACTGGCCCACTTCAGAATCATCAATAGCACAAAGAATATGACTGTGGCATTGCAATGTTTTATCTTACGCATCCAGAACTGACTTCATGGGCAGGCAACATGGGCAGTCCTCCAAGACTCAGGCCCACACTTTAAAAAAAAAAAAAAAAAAAAAGTTCTGTAATCACCATCTTGAAATTCTTAATTTTGAACAAGGGGCCATCATTTTAATTTTGGACTGGGCTGCCAAATTATGTAGTGGGCTCTGTCTACACCTTTAGAAGTTAGACACATGTACTAATTCAGTACATAGTTACTTCTAAATGCCAGACCCAGAGCTGGGTGCTGGAGATACCACAGTGAGCAAAGCAGATGTGATCCTACAAGGAGCTGATAGCCAATTGCTTTGGTTGCTCAAGCCTTTCAAGGGTTGGGGAAGGTGCATGATTTCTTTTTCTGAAGCGGAAGGAATACAAGTACATAGGGTAGACTGACGACATTTTTACCAAATTAACTTTGTTATTTTAATTTTTCTAACAGGTGGGAGAATCTCCACAAGTGTCTTCCAGACTTCAGAATTTGAGACTGAATAATTTAATTCCCAGGCAACTTTTCAAGCCCACAGATAATCAAGAAACTTAGTTTTATTTCAAATTGTTCAGAGTAACTATTTTTTTTTATTGGAGACAAAATGAACATCGTAACGTCAAAGTACCAAGATAAAACAGTTGCCTATAACTGGAGTTTTAAGGTATTTGTGTTAGCAAGTGTTTTAAATCCATTTAATCAAAGAAAATATTAATGATTTCAACACATGTCATCATGAGAACTGGTAGCACTGGACATAAGTGAAGAGATTAGATATTTTATATACATATATATTTTTATACAATTATGTACATTAAGCCGGGTGCGGTGGCTCATGCCTGTAATCCCAGCACTTTGGGAGGCTGAGACAGGTGGATCATCAGAGGCCAGGAGTTTGAGACCAGCCTGACCAACATGGTGAAACCCCATCTCCACTAAAAATGCAAAAATTATCTGGGTGTGGTAGCACACCCCTGTAATCTCAGCTACTCAGGAGGCTGAGGAAGGAGAATCGCTTGAACCCGGGCAGCGGAGGTTGCAGTGAGCTGAGATCACAACACTGCACTCCAGCCTGGGCAGCAGAGCGAGACTCCATCTCCAGGAAAAAAAAAAAAAAAAAGATGTACATTAAAACATGTATTTTTAGGATAATGCCTTCGTAACTTTGATGATCGTTGTGTGTTATCTTTGCCAATGGATTGAAGCAGTGGCAAAGAAAAGCTGTAATTACATCTGTTGATATTATTGACATGCCTCCTAGAATGTTGGAATGTGGTCATTTTACAAGACTGCTGCTCAATCCATCACTGCTGCCTGGGGCCCAGCGTACCTGGGACTTTTCCTTGGAAATGCTTTCTGAGTTGGAAGCACATTGTTTTGAATATGTTCTACTTATTTCTCTCTCAGAATGATTTGATTTTTAAATTTTTATTTACGTTAAATGGTAAAAGAAAAAGTCAAGAGGAAAAATGTATCTGTTAACCCATTTATGCCTAGTGCTCCATTATTGGGACACTAAACGTGAGAGTTATTTATATGCCACTGCTCAAGGTCATCACCAACGTCTGATTGCAAAAATTCAGAAAGTTGCAACCTCAGGCATAAATGGTTAATAACTTTATTGAGATATAATTCACATACATTTCACCCATTTTAAGTATACAATTCAGTGGCTTTTAGTATATTCATCGAATTGGACAACTACCATTATAATCAATTTTAGAACTTTTTTTTTTTTTTTTTTAATGATAGAGACAAGGTCTCACTATGTTTCCCAGGTTGGTCTCGAACTCTTGAGCTCAAGTGATCCTCCCACCTTGGCCTCCCAAAGTGTTAGGATTACAAGTGTGAGCCAGTGTGCCCAACCTGGAACATTTTCATACCCCACAAAGAAACCTCACACTCTGGCCGGGCGTGGTGGCTCATGCCTATAATCCCAGCACTTTGGGAGGCCGAGGCAAGCGGATCACCTGAGGTCGGGAGTTGGAGACCAGCCTGACCAACATGGAGAAACCCCGTCTCTACTAAAAATACAAAATTAGCTGGGCATGGTGGCGCATGCCTGTAATCCCAGCTACTTGGGAGGCCGAGGCATGAGAATCGCTTGAACCCAGGAGGTGGAGGTTGTGGTGAGCCGAGTCACTCCATTGCACTCCAGCCTGGACAATAAGAGCAAAACTCTGTTTAAAAAAAAAGAGAAACCTCACACTCATTAGCAGTAATCCCCTGACTTCCCCTGAATCCCTAGGTAACCTGATTTACCTAGTCCCAATAGACTTGCCTATTGTGGACATGTGGTTCTTTGTTCCTGACTTATTTGACTAGCATAATGTTTTCAGACTCCATCCGTGTTGTACCAGTAATGTGTCAGTGCTTCGTCTCTTTTATTGCCAAATAATATCCCAGTATATGGATAAAGGACATTGAATTTGTCCATTCATCAGTTGATGGACATTTATTTGGGTTATTTCCTACTTTTTGGCTATTATGAAATGCTGCTATGAACATCTGTGTGTAAGTTTTTATGTGGACATATGCTTTCACTTCTTTTGGGTATATAACTAGGAGTAGAATTGATGGGTCATATGGTAACTCTATGTTTAACATTTTGAGGTGCTGCCAGACTTTTTCCAAACCAGCTGCACCAATTTATATTCTCACCAGCAGTGTATGAGAGTTCCAGTTTCTCCCTATTCTCTGCATTGTTTATTATCATCTCTGACTTCTTGATTATAGCCATCCTAGTGGGTATGAAGTAGTATTTCATTGTGGTTTTGATTTGCATTTTTCTTATGGCTAGTGATGTTGAACAGCTTTCATGTGACTATTGGCCATTTGTATGTTCCCTAGAGAAATGTATATTCAGATCTTTTGCACACTTTTAAATTGGATATTTTTTCTTTTTATCACTGAAATCTGTATTAGTGAGGGTTCTCCAGAGGGATGGAACCAATAGGATATATGTGGATATAAAAGGGACTTTATTAGTGTATTAGTTAGGGTACCCTAGAGGGACACAACTAATAGGATATATATATGTGTGTATGTGTCGGGTGGGGGGGGGGAGTTTATTAAGTATTAACTTACAAGACCACAAGGTCCCACAGTAGGTTGTCTGCAAACCTGAGGAGCAAGGAGAGCCAGTTGGAGTCTCAGAACTGAAGAACTTGGGGTCTGATGTTTAAGGGCAGGAAGCATCCAGCACAGGAGAGAGATGTAGGCTGGGAGGATAGGCCAGTCTCGCCTTTTCACGTTTTTCTGCCTGCTTTATATTTACTGGCAGCTGGTTAGATTGTGCCCACCAGATTAAGGGTGGGTCTGCCCTCCCCAGCCCACTGACTCAAATGTTAATCTCCTTTGGCAACACCCTCACAGACACACCCAGGATCAACACTGCATCCTTCAATCAAGTTTACACTCAGTATTAACCATCACAATTAGAGAGAATTGGCTCACACGATTATAAAGCAAAGTCCCATGATAGGCTGGGGAAGGAGAGAAGCTGATAGCATGGCTCAGTCCAAGTCTGAAAGCCTCAAAACCAGGGACACTGACAGTGCAGCCCTCAGTCTGAGGCCAAAGGCCCAGCAGCCTCTGGGAAGCAATTGGTGCAAGTCCCAGAGTCCAAAGGTGGAAAAACCTGGAGTCTGGTGTCCAAGGGCAGAAGGAGAGGAAGTCAAGCATTCGGCACAGCACAGGAAGAAAGAGAGGGAGCAGACTCATCAAGCATGCTGCTTATCTCCGTTCGTCCACCTGCTATGTTCTAGCCTCACTGGCAGCCAACTGGATGGTGCCCACCTACACTGAGGGTGGGTCTTCCTCTCCCAGTCCACTGACTCCAATATCAGTCTCCATCAGCAACACCCTCACAGACACACATGGGAACAATGCTTCATCAGCCATCCAGGTGTCTCTCAATCTAGTTGACACCTAATATTAACCATCACAAAATGTAAGAATTCTTTATATTTTCAACATTTAAGTCCATTATCAGAAACATAATTTGCAAAATTTTCCTCCCATTCTGTGAATTTTATTTTAATTAACTTGATGGTATCTGATATGGTTTGGCTCTCTGTCCCTACCCAAATCTCATCTCACATTGTAACCCCCATGTGTCGAGGAAGGGTCCTGGTGGGAGGTGATTGGATCATGGGGGTGGTTTCCCCCATGTTGTTCTGGTGATGGTGAGTTCTCATGATAGCTGATGGTTTTAAAGTGTGGCACTCCCCCCCAACCCCCTTCTGCCACCTTGTAAAGAAGGTGCTTGCTTCTCCTTTACCTTTTGCCATGATTGTGGTTTTCTGAGGCCTCCCCAGCCATGTAGAACGGTGAGTCAATTAAACCTCTTTTCTTTATAAATTACTCAGTCTCAGGTAGTTCTTTATAGCAGTGTGAAAATGGACTAAGTGTCCTTTGAGGCCCAAGTTTTAAATTCTGATGATGACCAGTGTATCTATTTTTGTTGTTGCTGCTGCTTGTGCTTTTGGTGTTATATCCCAGAAATTATTGCCTATCCAAAGTCATGATGATTTACTACAATTTTTTCTTCTAATAATTTACAAGTTTTGGCTGTTACACTTAGATCTTTGATTCACTTTTAGTTAATATTTGTATATGGTGTGAGGTAGGGATCCCACTTTATTCTTTTGCATGTGACAATTCAATTGCTCAGCTCCATTTATTGAAGAGATTATTCTTTCCCCATTGAATTGTCTTGGTACCCTCGTCAAAAATTAGTTGACTGTAAATGTGAGGGTTTATTTATGGATTTTAAATTCTATTCAATTGATACATTCATCTTTTTTTTTTTTTTTTTTGAGAGACTCTTGCCCTATTGCCCAGGCTGGAGTGTGGTGGCTCGATCTCAGCTCACTGCAAGTTCCGCCTCCCAGGTTCATGCCATTCTCCTGCCTCAGCCTCCCAAGTAGTTGGGACTGCAGGTGCCCACCACCATGCCTGGCTAATTTTTTTTGTATTTTTAGTAGAGACGGGGTTTCACCGTGTTAGCCAGAATGGTCTCCATCTCCTGATCTCGTGATCTGCCCACCTCGGCCTCCCAAAGTGCTGGGATTACAGGCATGAGCCACTGTGCCTGGCCCGATTCATGCATCTTTTTTCTTTTTCTTTCTTTCTTTCTTTCTTTTTGAGTTGGAGTCTCACTCTGTCACCCAGGCTGGAGTGCAATGGTGCCATCTCAGCTCACTGCAACCTCCACCTCCTGGTTTCAAGCAATTATCATGCCTCAGCCTCCCGAGTAGCAGGCATGACAGGTGCCTGCCACCACGCCTGGCTAATTTTTTGTATTTTTAGTAGAGATGGGGTTTCACCATGTTGGCCAGGCTGGTCTCAAACTCCTGACCTCAGATGATCCACCTACCTTGACCTCCCAAGGTGCTGGGATTATAGGCGTGAGCCACTGCGCCCGGCCCATATGTCTATTCTAATGCCAGCACCATATTGTCTTTATTACTGTAGCTTTGTAGAAAGTTTTGAAATTAAGAAATGTGAGTCCTTCAACTTTGTTCTTCTTTTTCAAGTTTGTTTTGGCTATTATGGGTCCCTACATTTCCATATGAATTTTAGGATCTACTTGTCAGTTTCTGCAAAGAAGCAAACTGGAATTTTGTTGAAGAGTGTGTTAAACCTACAGATTTGGGAACTATTGCCATTTTAACAGTATTAAATCATGTGACTCATGAACACAGATGTCTTTCCATTTGCTGAGGAAAGACAGGCTGGAGTGCAGTCACGCAATCACAGCTCACTGCAGCCTCTACCTCTCAGGCTCAAACAGTCCAACCTCCTCAACCACCCCACCTCAACCACTCTTGTAGCTGGGACTACAGGCCTGCACCACCTCACCTGGCTAATTTTTGTATTTTTTGCAGAGATAGGGGTTCACCATGGTGCCCAGGCTGGTCTTGAACTCCTGGACTCAGGCAGTCTGCCCACCTCGACCTCCCAAAGTGCTGGAATTACAGGTGTGAGCCATCATGCTTGGTTCTTCTTTAATTCTTTGTAGTTTTCAGAGTATAAGTTTTGTATTTCTTTTATTAAATTTACAATGCTTTTTGTTCAATTTATTTCAAAATATTTAATTTTTTATCCTGTTGTAAATGGAATTATTTTCTTTATTTTGGTTCATTACTGCTACTATATAGAAATGCAATTGATTTTTATATATTGATCTTGTATCTTCCAACCTTGCTGAACTTGTTTATTAGTTACAGTAGGTTTTTAGCGGATTCCTTAGGATTTTCTATATGAGATCATATCATCTGCAAATAGAGATGCTTTTAGTGCCTCCTTTTTAATCTGTAGGCCTTTAATTTCATTTTCTTGCTAATTGCCCTGGTTAGAGACCCTAGTATATTGTTGAATAGAAGTGGCAAGAGTGAATATCCTTGTCTTGTCCATCATATTAGGGAGAAAGCATTAAATCTTCCACCTTTAACTGTGTTTGCTGTGGATCTTTCTTTTAAGTCCTTTATTGAGATGAAGAAATTCTCTTTTGTTCCTAGGTTGTTGTGTATGAAGGGACATTGAATTTCGTCAAATCCTTTCTCTATGTATTGAGATTATCGTGTAGTTTTTTCCTTTATTGTTGCAGTGTGGTAATTTTTGGATGTTAAATCAATCTCACATCCCTGGAGTAAATCTCACTTGGTCATAGTGTACAATCTTTTGTATGTGCTGCTGGATTTGGCTTGCTGGTTTTTTGTTGGGGACTTTTGCATCTAAATTCGTGAAAGATATTGGTCTGTAGTTTCTTTTTCTTGTGATGCCTTTGTTTGGTTTTGGTATCAGAGTAATAGTGACCACATAGAATGAGTTGTGAAATGTCCCCTTCTATTTTGGAAGAGTTTGTGAAGAATTAATATTAACTCTTCTTTAAATTAATCTGGCCCTGGGCTTTTCTTTGTGGGAAGTTTTTGCTTTGTTTTGTTTTTGTTTTTTGAGACGGAGTTTCACTCTTGTTGTCCAGGCTGGAGTGCAATGGCACGATCTCGGCTCACCGTAATCTCCACCTCCCAGGTTCAAGTGATTCTCCTGCATCAGCCTCCCAAGTAACTGGGATTACATGCATGTGCTACCATGCCCAGCTAATTTTGTATTTTTAATAGAGACAGGGTTTCTCCATGTTGGTCAGGCTGGTCTCGAACTCCCGAACTCAGGTGATCCACCTGCCTCGGCCTCCCAAAGTGCTGGGATTACAAGCATGAGCCACTGCGCCGGCATGGGAAGTTTTAAAGCTACTGATTAAATTTCTTTACTTGTTATAGGTGTATTTAGCTTTTCTATTTCTTCTTGAGTCAGTTTTGACAGCTTTTCTCTAGAAATTTGCTCATTTAATCTGTTTTTTAATTTTCTGACATACAGTTGATCATAGTATTCCTTTATGGTTTTTTAAATTTCTGTAAGGCTGGTAGTAAAGCCTCTGTTTCATTCCTGATTTTAGTAATTTGAGTCTCTTTTTTCCTTGATTTAGCTAAAAGTTTATGAATTTTAATCTTTTTAAAGGACCAACTTTTGATTTCATTGATTTTCTTTACTGTCTTCCTATTCTCTATTTCATTAATTTTAACTCTTGTCCTATTACTTTTAGGAGGGCCTCTTAAGGAGGGGTTGTATGCTGGCTTAAATTGAGGGTTGGTCAAAGTTCAAAAGCCTGGGGGAAGGAAGCTTAATATTTTCTCTAGATCAGTGAGTACAAGCAATTCAGCCAATCATTTATGAAGCAAAGAATGGTAATTTTCAGGGCAGTCTGTGTCTGATTTTGTTATAAGTAAATGGGGGAAGGGAGATGAACATCTGTGAGTCTTATCTAAGTCACCTGGGGAAGGATGGTTCTTTATAGTAAGCCATTTCCTGGAACACGCAGGCGATGGGCAGGGGGGTTACTACAACCTTATAGAAATAAAATTTCTTTAACTCTGCCTATATTTCAGAGTATAGGACTCAAGTAAAGCTTCATACTGTCAAGAAGAACTTGAAAATACCTTTTTTCCATAAAAACACAATGAAACTAATACTATGTAACAGAGTATTCCAAAGCACTAGTTCTTATATTATAAATGTACTATTGGCCAAAATACAAATAGCTGACCCAATTCAAAATTCTCTAAGATTTCATTAAGATCCTTTTGTAGTTCATAAGCCTGATGCATGGGTGTTCACGTGCATATGTGAGATGTGCCTCCCTCAAACCTTGTTATGGTTCTGGCCCATTACCGGTCTGTCATGAAAAAAAAAATTTCAGTAAAAGAGGATACTTCTAGTATCCTTTTTAAAATTTAAATTGGAAGCAAATAGTATTTCATCCCAGCATGTTAAAATTGCAAGGGTCATCTACCCCAGCTTACCATTTGCTAAACACCTATCAATCAGTCACCAGTGGAACACACATTTCCAATGCTAAAGGTGAACACACATTTCCACTGCTTGGTGAAAACCACTTTGCAACACTGGTGTTGGAAATTACTTCCTTATATTAAGCTGAAATCTACCTCATTGGAACCTCTGCTCATAAGTCCTGAGTCTTATATAGTTCAGACCTTGTCTCTTCTGCCCCATCTGGCTACTTATCTCCAGTTTCTTCTGCCAGTCTTCCAGTGGCATAGCTCCAAACCTTTTCATTTCATAGTTTGTCACTGCCCTTTTTAAGAGGACGGGTACTCAGAACTCATTGGCTGACCCTAGCTCTTCCTTTGGCCTGGTCACTGTATTTGAAAAGTGCTACCTGAAATCATAAGAGCTTTTTGGTTTTGTTTTTAACAGCCATTTTCTATTGTTGATTCATTTTAGTTTTGATTACAATTGAAATATCTGTCTTTCACATGAAATATAGCTTCTCATTTGCCTTTATTCACAAAATCTGTTCTAACTACACATTTCACTGGTTTCAGCCTCATGCTTGATGCAGAAGTGAGGAGAGTGCAATAACAATTTGAACAGTTGCTTGGATTTTTGCAATAATAGATCGTCAGCTGGGGTCACATGACTCTCATTGTGTTAGAAAATACTCTGCCTTTCAGAACGTAACCCTGGGCACACTGAATGCAGCTGTATAAAAATGAAATGTGAATTTTTAAAGATAGCATAATTAAAGTTTGTACATTTTAACAGTTTATGTAAATCTGCCTCATAGAATACATGTAATTTTCTCTGAGGTGGATGTTGTGATACTTGATCAATATTTGTCACCTACCGTAAATGTACCATTGGTCTTGGAGGTATTTCTGTGTGTGTTTTTAGCCCATTCTCATATATTTCACTCCTTATCTTCTGAATGATCCTTTGGTACAGACATGACCTTCAGTTTCAGGTAGAGAAGCTGACTCGTGAGTAAATGTCATACTACCAATAAGTACTGGAGCCTGAACTCAAACCCGGACTCAATTTCAATACCCAGGTTCCTACTCTTCAGTGGTGCTTCTCAGGTTGATAGGAAAACCTCTCACCTTTAGAAAATTATACAAAAATAAACACTGTGGCTGGATGTGGTGGCTCACGCCTGTAATCCCAGCACTTTGGGAGGCCAAGGTGGGTGGATCACGTGAGGTCAGGAGTTTGAGACCAGCCTGGCCAACATGGTGAAACTCCATGTCTACTAAAAATACAAAAACTAGCCAGGTGTGGTGGCGGGCGCCTGTAATCCCAGCTACTTGGGAAGCTGAGGTAGGAGAATCACTCGAGCCTGGGAGGCAGGGGTTGCAGTGAGCTGAGATTGTGCCAGTGCACTCCAGCCTGGGCAACAGAGTGAAACTATCATCTCAAAACAAAACAAAACATTGTGTAGGACTCAGGCTAGAACATTGAAATATATTCAAAACACCAATAATGCATATCCTCTTTATTTGGCTTTTTAAAATCACTGTTTATTCCATTTGGTAGAGGGTTTTATTTTTTCCATACAAATATTTGAACAATTTTGAAGTCCCCAAAACCATACATAGACGATAAATACCATGCTATTAAAGTATTAAATTTGTACAAAAATACTTTACAGTTTAATACTTGTTTGTTACAAATAAAAATACATATTTAAGTGACTCATGATCTTTTTTTCTTTTTTCTTTTAACATGATTCTGCTTTATACTTTCTTGCCCTGGCGGTTCTGAAATGTGATTGAAGTAATATTTTTTTTGCACAAAAAGAAAGGTGATTTTTATTTATTTCCTTAAACAAAGGACACAGTGTTCGAATGCTTTGCCTAGTAGTTGTTTGTTTGTTTGAATTATTGACCAAGATGAAAATGTTTGGAAAATAATCATTTCAATATGGAGAGTCTACCATCAATATACAGATCTATTTTTTTATATTCACCAAATAACAGTTATTAGTGTAGCTATTCAAAATATCTGAACAAATGAAAACAGTTGCTGACAAACAAACATTTAAAGCAACTGTTACAATTTATTGCTTTGAGGGATGGTAATAATTGGCAATGCATTTGTGAAAAATGTATTTACAATTTCGGTAAGTGGCATGGCTCAGAACAAAAGATAGTCCAGTGTCATTTTTAAGTACATGTGCTGTACACCCTCAATATTACCAGTTTTCAAAACATGTCAAGCAGTATGAGTTTGGTTTGCCTATCATTAAGATGAACCTCATTTTAATAGACTCTTCATTCTCTCAAGTTCTTAGTCTTGAATTTTAAAAATAAGATAATATAATTAATTCTCGTGTTTACTACACACTCTAATTAATTCATTATCAGAGATTTTCAGCTATTAAAAATGTGTCCTTAAAAAAAAAAACAGGTCACAAGACATATCCTGTTTGATAATTTGTTGCATAGGGAATAGCATACATCTTAGTTAAAATCATTCCTATACGTGGGCAAAACATTTACCACCACCTATTATGGTCTCCTACGTGCATCATTGCTGAAACATTTTAAGATGATAATTTTATACCTGTACCCCTCTCATTGTGGCAGTCCCAGCAGTTTACCAAACACTAGTTCTCCTAGTAGAGCCAGCCTATGAGAAGAAAAGCCTTGTTGGTCAAGTTCTTACATTAACGACTTCATAGTAAGAAACTGATTTCAAAGTGAATTAAGGAAATCATCATAGAGAATATTTTCAAACAGACGTTTCTCTTTTTAAAAAGTGATTGATAGTAAGGTGAACTTGTAAAAAATTTCCTCTGATGTTAATTGTAGAGTTCGGGGGACGGCCTATTTTTCTCTACTGTTGGGACTGGCAGGGCATTGCCCACCATATACCATAGTGGTCACCAAAAAAGAAACCTCTTCAACTTGAAAAGGGAAGTGAACATGAGCCATGAGAGAGATTTAAAAGACCCCTGTGCTTGCAGTTAATGCCACGTGATTATCTGTGCTTCAAATGTCACAGAAATCTTAAAGGGATTTTTAGCACCATGTAGATATTGTCTTTTGCCCTGCTTTATAAAAAGCGTTGCTATAGTGTATTGGTGGGTTCTCGTGTCTCCAAATTACCACCGTGGCTAGGCTGCTGGAGAAAAGCACTGTTCTGTTCACTCCAATCTCCTGGTAGACTCTGTTGTTCTATAGACTTCTGCGAAGCCAGTGGGTTTCTACTAATAACCAGGTCCAGCTTATTCCCGGATTCTGCTATGAGGGGCACAACAAGGCAGCAGTCAAAGTCTCTGGTTCGGACATGATTCACCTGAAAGGTCAAGAACAGCCATTGTGAATTATTGTAACCATAATTCCCAAAACCCAGAGTAACATTTCAGGTGCAACAAGTTGTTTGAAGTCATGAAGGTGCTAAAATGAGCGCCATGAGGTCTACGCTTGTGACTATGCTGTGACATGGCTACTGGCTCAATTGCCATTGTCTACTAGTAAATTGTAAGACTCTCGAGGGTAAGGAAGACATACACATCCTACCTATCCTCATGCGAAGGAGGTGGCCCCACCCACAGTGGGGGTGCTCCAAGTGCTGAATATTATCCCTAATTTACAGATGAGAAAAGCAAGGCACAAAGAGGTTAAGAGCTTTGCCTTAGATCAGTAGTTGGTAAGGGTCATAGAATGTAATCCCAGGCCAACTGGCTGATCTCAAAGCCTGTGCTCTGAATCACCATGCTGAACTACCTCTCCTACAAGTGAGCTCCACCAGGTGCAGTGGCTCACACCTGTCATCGCAGCACTTGAGGAGACCAAGACGGGAGGATCGCTTGATGCCAGGAGTTTGAGACCAGCCTGGGCAACATAGTGAGACCCTGTCTCTACTAAGAATAAGAAAATTTTTTTTAAAAAAATGAGCTTATCCCCTCTTCAGCTTACACATGCACCCATCTTCTTCCATTTCTCCTTCACCAACACAAGTTGTAAAAATCACCCACATGCCGGTTCTACTCCTTGACCTCCCATTCTCTCCTCAGTTTTTTCAGATCCCCCCTGACACATTGCACTGCTGGAAAATGACCCTACTTGTCAAATCCAGGAATATTCTGGAGTTTGCATCCTCCTTGGCGTTTAGCATTTGCCGCTCCTGACACCTCCTCACCCTTAAAACTCTCCTTCCTTAGTTCTACAACCCCACTTCGTTTTGATCCTTTTACCATTTTAACTGCTCGCTTTCAGTCCTTTCCTGCCTTTATTTCTTCCTGTCCTTTACATTTGGTTATTGTGGCCAGGTGCAGTGGCTCATGCCTGTAATCCCAGTACTTTGGGAGGCTGAGGTGGGCGGATCCCCTGAGGTCAGGAGTTCGAGACCAGCCTGCCCAAAATGGTGAAACTCCATCTCTACTAAAAATACAAAATTAGCCGGGCATGGTGGTGGGCGCCTGTAATCCCAGCTACTCGGGAGCTGGCTGAGGCAGGAGAATCGCTTGAACCTGGGAGGCATAGGTTGCAGTGAGCCAAGATCGCATTGCACTCCAGCTTGGGTGACGGGAGAAACTCTGTCTCACATACATACATACATACATACATACATACATACATACATACATTTTGTTACTGTTAGAATCCATCCTTGGTTCTGTTCTCTTCTTTGTTATAAGGCCACCAAGGGCAACTTGTCCTAAACCCCACCCTTCAGTATCCTAAATCTTTAACTCTGGCTCTAACATCTCTCCTCACCAACAGATCCAAACCACCAAATGCTTCCCAGACTGCTCTATCACAATGTGCTGAAAACATTAAAGACTCATTAGTTCTGAAAGAGGTGTCTTATCTTACCTACCCTTACCTGGACTCCTTGCCTGTGATCTCCTCCCCAACCCACCTCTGATACACCCACAATAATATTGTATTGCCTTTCTATGTTACCAATTGTATCATTATCCTGCTTAGGAAACTAATATGCCTCCAGCATAAAGTTCAAGAGCTTTAGCATCACATTCAAGGCCCTTTGTAATCTGAATGTAGTCTACTTTTACAGCCTCAACTTCGATGAGACTAGGCCTAGCTCTAATTTATGGATTAGGAAGACACTCATAGAGGGTAAGTAACTTGTCCATAGTTATTCATTCAGCAAATATTAGCGTGTCTGTGGAAAACAAAGTGTCCCCAAACTCCTAGGATAAGACTAATTGTTCTATTGCCATAGTAAAAATCATCACCAGAATTGATTCCAAAACTATCGAATTGATGAGTGACAACTTGCTTCAGTGAACACTTCCCTGAAAGCCAACCAATCAGTGGCAGCCTCCTGCTTTGAAAGTCAGCTGTTTGGTGACAAACTGTTTCCAGGTGAGTACACTGCTAAGACTGACTTCAACCCACTCAATTTTCCTGCAAAATGCTCTTCCCAAAAACCGTACATAAGATCAGAAATCTGCTTTCCTAAATAAAACTATACCTGACCACAATGTTACTATATTTAAAGTAAGCAAGGTTCAGCTTTTTGGTTTCAGATATTGTGAGAGATACTGAGATATCAAATACCATATAATGGGAAATGAGTTCTCCCTGCTCTCAAAAAGTTCACAATCTGCTGGGGAGTATATGCAGGGAAACAGGAAAGTGTTTTTGTTTTTTTTTTTTGAAACTGGCTCTGTACCCAGGCTGGAGTGCAGTGGCATGATCTTGGCTCACTGCAACCTCCGAACAGGCAGTTTTAATAATGTAAATTCTACCAAAAGAAAAAGCTGCTGTTCTATATAGGAGGGGCCCCTAGTCCAGACTTGAGGTAAAGGAGGTTGGGTGGTGTCTGGTGAAGTTAGGCTTTGAAGGGGAGTCCTGTAAACTAGTGGTTTTCAACTTGGCTGCTCATTGGAATCACTGGGGGAGGTGTAAAAACACACCGATGCTGTATCTGTCTCCTAGAGTCGCTGGTTTAATTGGTCTGGCATTTGATCTGAACATTGGGATACATTCTCTAGGTGATTCCATTTTTTCAGTCAAGGTTGAGAATTGCTGTTCTATGTGAGACCAAAAAGTTGAGTCGGAATGAGGCAGGTTAAGGCCTAGGGATTAGAAGAGCATTCAGAGAAATGGAAGAGTATATAAGGCTCAAAGCCAATGTGCTTCTATTCTGCTGTGCAGTACTGAGCACTTTTATGTGACAGCATTGTTCTTGGAACTGAGAATAGAGTGGAGAGTAAAATCGCTGCCCTCATGGAATTACATTCTAGTGGGCAACACAGAATAAGCAAATAACTAGCATCATCTGTGGTTGTACTATGAACCAAGAAAGAAAGGTGAAGAATGGAGAGGCAGGAAGGGCCCTTTTAGACAGTGGTTTAAGTAGCAGCACGTGAGCAGGGACCTGAAGCAGATTAAGGAGCAGGGAAGGAGCCTGTGCATGTTTAGCAGAGAAGTGCCACAAGCTCGGGGCACAGCAGGTGCAAAGGCCAGGAGGTGGCAGCATACGCCATTCCTGAAACAAATCCAGCTGAAGCTAGAGAGTATATGAAGAGGTTGGGGGCAGTGGCTCACACCTACAATCCCAGCACTTTGGGAGGCCGAGGGGGTGGATCACTTGAGGTCAGAAGTATGAGACCAGCCTGGTCAACCTGGTGAAACACAGTCTCTACTAAAAATACAAAAATTAGCCATGCATGGTGGCGTGCACCTGTAATTCCAGCTACTCGGGAGGCTGAGGCAGGAGAATCACTTGAATGCAGGAGGCAGAGGTTGCAGTGAGCTAAGATCGTGCCACTGCACTCCAGCCTGAGAGACAGAGTGAGACTCTGTCTCAAAAAAAAAAAAAAGGAAAAAAGATTCTAACTTTCCGTCAACTTCCAAAGGTCCATCATCAACCCTCCAATTAGTCAGCAAATTGCATTCTGGCTGGGTGTGGTGGAAGGCACCTGTAATCCCAGCTACTTGGGAGGCCGAGGCAGGAGAATCTCTTGAACCTGGGAGGTGGCGGTTGCAGTGAACCGAGATCACGCCACTTCACTCCAGTGACAGAGCGAGACTCTGTCTCAAATATGAATGAATGAATGAATGAAGAGGCAAGACAAGATGCTGGCAAGGTAAGGAGAGGCCAAATCCCTGGGGCCTTGTAGGTCATGTAGAAGATGAGTGGTAGGAAGGACTAGACTGGTGGCGCCTGGAGTCGGATAACTACGTCATATTTATGGGACTACTGTGCAACGGTGGGAGATGACCGCGGTTGGGTGGAGTCTGTGGGATTGGGAAAGATGGCTCTGAGCTCAGTGCCGAAAAAAACTGGTAATAAACCACAGAACTTTGGGGTCTGGGTTAGAATTTACTAGAGCTGAAAATTCTTTATTCAGCTGTTTGCTTCTACTGATTCCATAATCTTGATGACAAAGGCTGACAGAGAAAAGAGCAAAGGGCCCCAAATATGCAGGAGGATGTGGAGGAAGCTCCCAGTGAGAAATTACTTGCAAGGAATTAAAATTCCACCTGAGGTCTTACCTGTAAGAGCCTGTCATAGGGCTTTAAGCCACCAAGATCTCCTGGCCCAGCTGGGCGAATATTTTTGACATACACTCCTTTCTCCAGCAAGCCATCTGCTACACTGAAGCCAAAGTCCTCCATGTCAGAGTCCTTGTACAAGGTCACCTGAAGAGAGAGAAAACAGGATGTGAATATTTAGCTGGGGTGGAGACTTTTCCTTCTGCAACTTCTTGATGAACAATCTTTTCACACGACTTTTAGTCACATCATGATTTGTAATATCAGCATCAGTCAGCTCCCTGCACCAATCCTGCAGCTTTTTTTTCCCACTCCAAGAATATCCTTGGACTTTATGAATTCCCAACCAGAGCTGAAAAAGGAGGAGAACTGGAACGTCTGGGTCGTCCCTCCCTCCTTTGCAGTCGTCATCAGGGGGATATAGGAGAGAACTTCCCCAGGGCAAGTTGACTTCTACTATTTTCCTGGGACAACCCCTGGTCAGAGGAGCTGCCCGCAGCAGCCCTTTACAACTGCTGAGATGTCGGGGAATAAGCCAAAGGCCTTTCCTGCCTCCCCACTCCTGCCTGGTGCTCTGCTAAGCACAGTGCTCAGTGTATCCTCTCTTTGGGCAAGTACCATGAAGTTCATCCTTTTATTTGCTCTGGAACCCCCAATGAGCACCATCACGGAACACTATGTAAAAGACCTGAATGTGTTTCAATGACAACACCTTGCTCTGCACCTCGGCTTAACTCGCTCCCTCAGCATTTGTCTAGGGTTTGATTTGGTAACTGAAGGCATCTACCCTGAGTGCTGCGGCCCGCCCCCCACCCCGGGTCTCTCTGCATCTAAGGCCAATTACAGCTGGCTAAAGACTCACTCCTCCACCAGCCCTCACTCCTTCACCTGACCACCTGCGAGTGTTCATCTGAGGCTAAAATAATCATTTGTATATTCACCAAATATTTATTGAGTTCCTACCATATCGTAAGCACAGCATGGGGTGCTAGAAACAGCAGTGAACAAGAGGAAGAAAAGCCTGCCTTCCAGAGGCACACACATGAATATGTAGCAGTCCCCAAGCTCTCACCGCACTGGGCACTGCGCCCAGCAGCACACTCAGCGCTTGATGCTCAGTTAACGCTTTGAGGGGGCCACGGGTTTTATCAAGTTGTACCAGATGCCCTCCACAAAGACTTCAAGCAATGGTCTGGCTTAATTTTCTACTGTAATTATATATGTATATTTGTTTTTACACAACTAATGCATGAATACATTCTTGTAAAATAGTCAAAACAAAAACAAAAACAAAATCAGAGCTATACAGGGCAAAATGTGAAGGTTAAAAGTCTTATAGCAAGTATCTTTGTTTATATCCAGTGATTTTACTTCAGAGGGCTATGGCATTCTGAAGGCAATACAAAAGTGGTCAGTGTGTGGGTTTTTATTTTACTGGACAGACAGCTAAAATATCAAGCTGACTGGGTCAATACTATTCACCAGCCAGTCCCAGTGGTTATTGCCATATTAGAGGTGAGGAAATTCAATTTCACTGGGGTTATGTAACCCGCCCAAGGCCACAAAGGTAAGAATGGTGGGGACGTGTCTGTCAGACTCCAGACACCAAGTGCCTAATGGTTCCATTCTCCTGCCACTAAACATGCACCTCTCGGCCTCACCACTTTCAGTGTCCCCTGGACAGGAGCCACCCTCAGGAGCCAGTGAAAATGCAGTCTCAGACCCACTCCAGACCGACTGAGAATCTGCGGTGCTAATGTTTCCTGAGACGGCCCTCTTCGCATGCTCATTCCATCATTGTGTGTGCATGTGAGTGTGTGTGTGTGCACACACACTGGACACTACTGTGCGTCAGGGACTGTTTTAGGGACTGAGAATATATTTCACAGGATAGAGTGAAAAAAAAAAAGTAGAGCAGTGAGCAAAACACAACCTTTATGAGGACAGCCCAGTGAAGAAATCTGACTTAATCCTTATAATGATTCCGTAAGATGGGTAAGAGTCTTCATTTTAAGAGGTGACAGATACAAAGTTTTCTCAGTCTGCCCTCACTTATACAAGGATAGAGTAGTAAGCCCCACTTTACTACATAAAAGGTGTGTGGGGTTATGTGTGTGTGTAGCCTAGTGACACCCAGCACCCAGCACCGGCCCCACCACCCACTGCCCATCTAACATGCTCGCTGGTGATGCTTAGAGAGAAGTAGTTAGGTTCACACTGTGTGGTTGAGAGCACCCCTACCTTCCAAAGCAATGCTCACCAGGGGAAGAGGGGAAGAATTTGCTGGTGGCCTGGGCTCAGGTTTGTGGCAGATCCCCACTCCCCAGCTCCTTCAGGGGAGTAGGAGTCCTTTTTGCTCATGGATATAGCTCAAGCCCCTAAGGCAGCACCTGTCACATAGTGGGGTTAGTATTTTGTCAGACAGAAAGGGCTTGTCCTGCACCTTATGAGGCTGAGGATCAGCCATGATGTCCTGTGCCTTCATGAATCATTGCAGAGAAAGAGAGTGTGAACTAAGAGAGATTTAATTCTGGAGTTCCAGCCATTCCCCTCACCCATCACCCAAGGCCATGCTGGGAATCAGGAAGGCTGTCCCATGACAGAGTAGCCAGGCAAGACGAAGCTCCAAGGTCGACACTGTGTGGACACGAGAGGGAGGGCACTGCTGGTACCAGGGCCAGGCCTGCCTACCTGTGGGCTGAGGAGACCCAGATTCCCGGACAGTGAGGAAGGTAGGGGGAGGGTCCTCCAACGGGGGATGCTAGACTTCTTGCTAGTAAGGCCTGTGGGAGTTGAGTGAGCAGTTTAGAAAGCAAAGAGCTATTACTGTCTCTACTAGTTTGTGGAGCACATCATGTATAGACAGGGAAATGAAAGCTCAAAGAGAAATAGCAACTTGCCCAGGATCAAACTGATGGCAACAGAGAATTGGCTCAAACCAAGGCTTCTGACTGCAAAGTTTAGATCTTGCCATAGCACACTCTCTCCTTGCCTAGCACACAGTTGCTTAATAAATACTCGTTGCAGAGAGAAATATTTAGGCTGTTCCACAATTATGTTCTTGCCTCAGGCCAGATAGGAGATTTCTGCTCCTCTTTCCTAAGGAAAGGAAGAGTAAGTCACTGGAAGAAAATATTCTTAGTGAAAATTTCATACATATTCTAGAATAGAGAGGTTGGAACACCCATCTATTCACCACCAAGAGCTTGCCATGTTTCCTTCAGCTATCCTTCTCTTCTTCGGGGGAGTGTTTTCAAGCAAACACCAGTCCGCATGTCATTTCACTCCTACATACTTCAGTATACACCTCCAAAAAATATGATCACTTTCTTTCATAATCTCCACATCATTAATTCACTGGCAACAGCAACTCTTCTTACATGATAGCCACCACTTCCTAGTCCATAATTTCCCCAATTGTCTCAAAAATGATTTTTTATTTTATTTTTAATTTTTTGAGAGAGGGTCTTGCTCTGTCACCCAGACAGGAGTGCAGTGGCATGACCTCGGCTCACTGCAACTTGGCTCACTGCCTCCCGGGTTCAAGCAATTCTCCTATCTCAGCCTCCTGAGTATCTGGGATTACAGGTATGCGCCACCACATCTAACTGATTTTTCTATTTTTAGTAGAAACAGGGTTTCGCCATGTTGACCAGGCTGGTCTTGAACTCCTGAGCTCAAGCGATCCGCCCGCCTTGGCCTCCCAAAGTGCTGGATTACAGGTGTGAGCCACTGTGCCCAGCCTCAAAAAATTTTTTTTAAGTTGGCTTGCTTAAGTCAGAATCCCAACAAAATCCACACACTACCTCTGTGTTAAGTCTGTTAAATCTCCTCTTACCTGTGGTGGGTTCTCGTTCTTCCCCCTGTGCTGCTGATCTATTGCTGAAACTGTGTCATTTGCTCTGTAGCATATTCCTCTGTCTCCCACATTTCTCTAAATGGAAGTTAACTCTAGACGCTTGATTTGAGTCGAGGTTAGCTTTGAGGTGGGGACTGGGGGCAGGAACAGTTCACAGGTGGCACAGTGCTTCCTATCACATCATGTCTAGCTGTCCTACTTTGGGTGGTTCAGGTGATGACAGCCTCATTCCTCTATTGTAAGGGTTCTCATCAATCTTTAATCTAAAGGTTTTATTTATTGATCACTGTCTGAATCAAAATTTCATTAGGGGTTGCAAAGCGATAATCTTTTTCTAATCCTATTAATATCTTCTGTATTTATTAGCTTAAATGATTTTATAATGGAGAATTCTCTTTTATCAATTAGTGCTGCTTTGTTACTCTGAAATACAACTTTTACAAGAAGGGCAAAATGAATGAATGCTAATTCTTTCAATTTCAGAACAGGGAATTTGTTCACTAAATACTTTGAATGGTGGCCCAATGAGAATTTGTGTGTGGGGAAGGTGGGGGATGGGATCAATATGAACCTATAAATTTTGATATATTCAATGCATTTTTTGTTTGTTTGTGTTTTGAGACCGAGTCTCACTCTGTCGGCCAGGCTGGAGTGCAGTGGCACAATCTCGGCTCATTGAAACCTCCATCTCCTGGGTTCAAGCAATTCTCATGCCTCAGCCTCCTGAGTAGCTGGGATTACAGGTGCCTGCCCCCACACCCGGCTAATGTTTATATTTTTAGTAGAGATGGGGTTTTGCCATGTTGGCCAGGCTGGTCTTGAACTCCTGATCTCGAGTGATCTGCACACCTTGGCCTTCCAAAAGTGCTGGGATTACAGGCGTAAGCCACCATGCCCAGCCTATTCAACGCATTTCAATCAGTTGCATTATTATTCTTTTGGATGCTCAAATGTTCTCATCTCTGGCCACAGGAAGTCTTTCATGTTGACTCCTGTGTCCTTTTGATAGGATGCATTGGTTTTGGTCGCTTCTTTACTTTCCGACACAAAATATGACTCACCATGAATAGTTCTTATCCCTGATCTGGAATCAGCTATTCCTCCAAGGAGCCTTCACTGGAGGAAATATTGTTGATTTATATTCTATTCTAGTCCTTTTTTTTTTTTTTCTTTTTTGAGACAGGGTCTCACTCTGTCACCCAGACTGGAATGCAGTGGCGCGATCTCGGCTCACTGCAACCTCCACCTCCCAGGCTCAAGCGATTTCTCCTGTCTCAGCCTCCCGAGTAGCTGGGATTACAGGCGCATGCCACTCCTGCCTGGCTAATTTTTGTAGTTTTAGCAGAGACAGGGTTTCGCCATGTTGGCCAGGATGGTCTTGAACTCCTGACCTAAATGAGCTCCTGACCTCCTGCCATGGCCTCCTAAATTGCTGGGATTACAGGCATGAGCCACCGCACCTGGCCTATTCTAGTCCTTTTCCTTCTATCTCCATGCTGCTTTCTCAAAGGGATGCAGAGGAGAAATAGTGAGAGAAGGGAAAAAATCAGAAGGAGGCTAGTAGTTATTAGGATTGGTAATAGATTGACATTCTTCAGACCCTGTTTACTAGTGGGTAAAATCTCTCTGCCCGAGGTTCCTGCTTATGTCCCACTCTGGTTTTATCTGTGGGATCGCTTGCCCTTTTACCCCTTTTGTGTCTTTGTTCTTAGCCATGTTTTCTCCACATGGCAAGCAACACACCTGGGGCAGGGACCATCGCCACCATTCCTAGAGGGTGGGGCATCCTCCTTGCTATCTCCATTCCACTTGCAACTAGGTACAGGGGTGCAGTCCTGCAGACTCTGTGCCTACGGCTGATTGGGAAAGTGCATCAGCTTCTGCTCTGCAGGCCTAGACATATCCTTGAGGTGCACCCACATGTCAGGGTGCTAAATCTTAAGCTTTCAATGGGAGCTAGGAAACTCACTTTGGTCTTAGATCTGAGGCATGTTTTCCAACATAGTAAACCAGAATCCTTGCATTTGAGGAAACATTTGGTGTGGGCCTGGAATAATAGTGAAGTTCTTCATGACTCTATTGGCCTGTGATTCTTGGGTGTCTGCACCACAGGCCAGAACCCAGGGGCACAAGGAAGAGTGGCACCTAAAACTAACAACACCAACCAATGGTAGTACACCAACCAAAGCATTAGAGATGAGTGCCAACCAGAGTGGGTTAGCAGAGTAGCTCATTAACTTCAAGGTCACAGTTATTGGCAAAGAGCCTTGGTTTTTCTGAGCCTCAGAGTTGAAGAGTTGACGGAAAACTCTTCAGGATGACAGGCTAATAAATAGTTGAAATCTAAAAGTAATCTATTTCTCCAGAGACATCTCCCAAGGTTAAAGGATACTGAATTTTAATAGCCAGCTATATGGTTCTCCTGGAAATAGCCTAGTAATGGCAAATTAACAAAAATAAAATTATTTTAAAACTACATAAAAGAGTCTAGAAATCAATAATTAACAAAAATGGGGAGCACAGGGGGCTGTTCTCAAACCAGTAACAATAAATTGTGCCATATAGCCCTGTTTACCTGGAGATTGGTAGTGGTTACCTTGGATTTACTTCCTGTGCAAAAATAATTCTTAGGATTCTGAGGTTTACATTCATACTTCCCCTTACCCCTGGAAATGAATCTCTTATCCAGTTACTTTCTTACATATGATTGCTTTTGATCTTCCAACACCTCTGTGCAGCAAAATCATTACCTTTCCAAGAATGAGGATACTGAACCTTGAAAAAGTTGATGGACTGACTTGTCCAGTTAGAATGCAGAAGCACCAGGATTCAAGACTAGAATATCTGACCTCATTTGCTGTGTTCTTTCCACCAAATCATGATTTTTTTTTTTTTTTTTTGACATGTAATCTCCTAGCTGGTCAGGCAGCCTTTATTCATTTCCAACTGCCCAACCAACTAAAGATGAATAATTAATCATGTCCACTGGGTTTCTTCTCATCAGAGCCTTTGTGGCTTTCCAAGAACATCTGCATAAAGTCCTGCTCCATGCTCCTATGGCTCACCATCCTGTCAGTTGGCTCTGCATTCTACCCTAGCCTACGTGAAACAAAAATGTTCTTGTAGGGTCTGTCTTTTGTGCTGACTAGAGGATGCCTCTGGGGAACCTGGACCATGAACACAGTTGCAAGGTTTTTCTGTTCTGAAAGAGCCAATGAGCTTCTCGGAACATAACACTCAGGGCTAGGATACAGTTCTACAAAGCTCAGTTCAATTTTAACTATTCGTCAGCATGTGCTGCAATTGCTTCTAACCCTCCTGAGAACAGAAGCTTTCGCAGGAGGCAGGGTGGGTTCACCATGATTCACATTCAGCCTTGTTTTATATTTCTAAGCAAGTCTATCAACATGTTTGAACAACATCCTCAAGGCCAAGATCAGAAAACCGATGCTTATGTTTTCAATTTTGACACATGTGAAAGGCTTTAGCTGCAGAGCCAACCCTCCCCACTTGGATTTTAAGGGCAATTGCATCTGCTGTCTTGAGCAAGTCATGGCAAGTGATAGCCATCCCAGAAGCAGTCCTCAAGCTCTGACAGCTCCCTATGGCTCACTCCCTCGTCCCAATAGCCTTGAGGACCAAACTGACACCTACTTCTCAGAGAGAGTTTTCCCATAAATCACCAGGCATTTTGGTTTACTCATGACAGATACCACTGGGGTAGCCCCATTCCTTTAACTCTGACAATTTAAGTAATGCCAGTTTTGAGGACAATCCTACACTACCTATGGTGCTGGAAGAAAACAAAATAGAATACAGTCTTCTAAACTGGAAGCTTGCAGCCCAAGAAGCAGCAATCTCAGTTTATACTACTAGAAACTCAGGGGTTTTGAGAGGAATTGGGTCAGAAGGCAGCTGCTGCCCTCCTGTCTGGGGAGTCTTCTTGGCCGAGGACAGAAAGGAACAGCTGCTCCAAATGCCACCTCCTGCTGCATTCTGGCAACAGTGTGGCACCAAGAGCTGCAAAAATGGGGGCTCAACAATGAGAGAGTCAGTAGCTGGGATTTTGGCTGTAAGTATAAGCAAGCCAGGGGCTACCCTGGCCCTTGGGGAGCAGAATCCCAACCAAAAAGTTGCACAGTTTTTAAGATCTGTGGCAGATTTAGGTGCTGCCTTTCTCATTCATCCCAGAGCACCTTCACACATCTACTGGTTCACATAGTAACAAAAATGAAAGAGCTAGATCATTCTGCAAATTCTCCAGGAGATCAAACCAAGCTGCAAGCAAGCAGCTGGTCCCCTAGTTATTGCCAGCTCCAT
Source organism: Hylobates moloch (assembly GCF_009828535.3). Classification (NCBI taxonomy): domain Eukaryota; kingdom Metazoa; phylum Chordata; class Mammalia; order Primates; family Hylobatidae; genus Hylobates; species Hylobates moloch. The sequence goes on from NW_026652287.1 coordinate 66,401,346, forward strand.
TGCTGGTCCTTTGCACTTGCCCCAGCCACCACCAAGCTGGCTGGCTGTGGCAGAGTCCCTGTTGTGGGTGTCTTTGCTCAGGCCTGCCTGCTGCCTGCTCACAGCACCCCTCCTGACTCAGCCTCTGCTTTATAGCTCCCAGCTTGGCTCTGACCTGGCCCTTCTCCAGCTTTTACCCTTTTTCCCATTCCCTCTGCAACAGATTCACCTCCGTTCCTCTCAGGCCCATGTGGGCCTCCTTGAATCAGGAATCTCCTGCAGCTCTGGGTGGGTGGCACACCATCCACCCACCCTCAAGGCCTGTGGGACTGAAGGCCAGGCACACTGTCATTCAGGAAGGATGACAAGTTGCAACTAACCAAACTCCCACTGCACTCAATGCTAACTGTCTTGATTTTATTTCCCCACTGTAGAGATTGCTGATGCCTGACATTACGAAGAGCCTGGGACAAGGAAAGAGCTCTGTACCCCATCTGAGAGAGAGGAAGAGACATGCCCTGGGCTAGAGTGTTACCAATTTAATCTTTTTTTTTTTTTTTTTTAATGAGACGGAGTTTCACTCTTGTTGCCCAAACTGGAGCGCAGTGGTGTGATCTTGGCTCAGCACAGTGTCCGCCTCCTGGGTTCAAGTGATTCTCCTGCCTCTGCTTCCCAAGTAGCTGGGATTACAGGCCTGCACCACCATGCCTGGCTAATTTTGTATTTTTAGTAGAGATGGGGTTTCTCCATGTTGGTCAGGCTGGTCTCCAACCCTTGACCTCAAATGATCCACCCGCCTTGGCCTCCCAAAACGCTGGGATTACAGGCATGAGACACCGCGCCCAGCCTTCAATTTAATCTTTACTATAGCCTTGCCTGACAAGTCATATGGCAGACCAACAGTAGAGGAGGAGGACGATAGGACTGTTCTCCAAGAATCTGGACATGAGGGAAATGGAGTGACCTTCAGAAAGTACACCATTTGAAAGTGAACATCCTACAGATAATACACAAACTTACAAGCTAGAAATAAGTACATTTGACCACAACAGAGATGCATAAGGATATCAGGGAGGGATGAATGGTCCCAGGCCAGAATCAGACTTAAGGGAAGCTATTAACATTTTGAAGAGAGGTGGTGGTGGGTCCAGGACAGAAGCGATAAGATATATGATCAAGCCCTGAGAAATAAGGCACACTAGACACTAGCGAGCCTGCTGCAGGGGCGTCTGAGTCTAGGGGGTGGCAATTCTCACTGTTTCTCTCGCTCAGAGGTCAGACTCTGCAAAGGTGGATGGCAACTTATAGAAAAGTGATAAGATGCAAATTGAATTCTGTCTGGTAGAGATGCAAATCATTTCTCCCCTCAGAAAAGATAACCTCAAAGGCTTTGATTTTATTTCCCGACAAGTTATTGTGCAGCTTTGATTCCAACTTAGAAATCTTATTCCAACATTTCTTTTCCCTACTGGCTGATATATCATATATATATCCCACTAACTTTATACACACACACACACACATATATACATATATATACACACATATATATGTATATATATGCGTGTGTGTGTGTGTGTATGTATATATATATATATAAAGTTTCTGTATCCCTCTTTTTTTTTTTTTTTTGAGACAGGGTCTTGCTCTGTCGCTCAGGCTGGGGTGCAGTGGTGAGGTCGTGGCTCACTGCAGGCTTGACCTCTCAGGCTCAAGTGATCCTCTCACCTCAGCCTCCTTAGCTGGGACCACAGGTGCGTGCCACCACACCTGGCTTTTTTTTTTTTTTAATTATTTTTTGTAGACACTGGGTCTCACTATGTTGCCCATGCTGGTGTTTAACTTGTGGGCTCAAGTGATCCTCCTGCCTCGGCCTCCCAAAGTATTGAGGTTACAGGTGTGAGCCACTGCACCTGGCCTTCCTTATGCCTCTTTAAACAAGTTTTGCCATCCTGTTACCATTCCTTGCTAATGAGTTAAATAAACATTTTTTGACATGAGACAGTCATTTACATAAGAATTGTGTTTTTCGGGTGGAGCCAAGATGGCCGAATAGGAACAGCTCCGGTCTCCAGCTCCCAGCCCCAGCGACACAGAAGACGGGTGATTTCTGCATTTCTGCTTGAGGTACCGGTTTCATCTCACTAGGGAGTGCCAAACAGTGGGTGCAGGACAGTCAGTGAAGCGCACTGTGCGCGAGCCGAAGCAGGGGGAGGCATTGCCTCACTCGGGAAGCGCAAGGGGTCAGGGAGTTCCCTTTCCTAGTCAAAGAAAGGGGTAACAGACGGCACCTGGGATATCGGGTCAGTCCCACCCTAATACTGCGCTTTTCCAACGGGCCTGGAAAACAGCACACTAGGAGATTGTGTCCCGCACCTGGCTCGGAGGGTCCTATGCCCACGGAGTCTCGCTGATTGCTAGCACAGCAGTCTGAGATCAAGCTGCAAGGCGGCAGCGAGGCTGGGAGAGGGCGTCTGCCATTGCCCAGGCTTCCTTAGGTAAACAAAGCAGCCAGGAAGCTCGAACTGGGTGGAGCCCACCACAGCTCAAGGAGGCCTGCCTGCCTCTGTAGGCTCCACCTCTGGGGGCATGGCACAGACAAACAAAAAGTCAGCAGGAACCTCCACAGACTTAAATGTCCCTGTCTGACTGACAGCTTTGAAGAGAGTAGTGGTTCTCCCAGCACACAGCTGGAGATCTGAGAACAGACAGACTGCCTCCTAAAGTGGGTCCCTCACCCCTGAGCAGCCTAACTGGGAGGCATCCCCCAAGTAGGGACAGACTGACACCTTATTCGGCCGGGTACTCCTCTGAGACAAAACTTCCAGAGGAACTATCAGACAGCTGAATTTGTGGTCTCACGAAAATCTGCTGTTCTGCAGCCACCGCTGCTGACACCCAGCCAAACAGGGTCTGGAGTGGACCTCTAGTAAACTCCAACAGACCTGCAGCTGAGGGTCCTGTCTGGTAGAAGGAAAACTAACAAACCGAAAGGACATCCACACCAAAAACCCATCTGTACATCACCATCATCAAAGACAAAAAGTAGATAAAACCACAAAGATGGGGACAAAACAGAGCAGAAAAACTGGAAACTCTAAAAAGCAGAGCACCTCTCCTCCTCCAAAGGAACGCAGTTCCTCACCAGCAACGGAACAAAGCTGGATGGAGGATGACTTTGACGAGCTGAGAGAAGAAGGCTTCAGACGATCAAACTACTCTGAGCTACGAGAGGAAATTCAAAACAATAGCAAAGAAGTTAAAAACTTTGAAAAAAAATTAGAAGACTGGATAACTAGAATAACCAATGGAGAGAAGGGCTTAAAGGAGCTGATGGAGCTGAAAGCCAAGTTTCAAGAACTATGCGAAGATTGCAGAAGCCTCAGTAGCAGATGCGATCGACTGGAAGAAAGGGTATCAGTGATGGAAGATCAAAAGAATGAAATGAAGAGAGAAGGGAAGTTTAGAGAAAAAAGAATACAAAGAAATGAACAAAGCCTCCAAGAAATTTGGGACTATGTGAAAAGACCAAACCTACGTCTGATTGGTGTACCTGAAAATGACGGGGAGAATGGAACCAAGTTGGAAAACACTCTGCAAGATATTATCCAGGAGAACTTCCCCAATCTAGCAAGGCAGGCCAACATTCAGATTCAGGAAATACAGAGAACGCCACAAAGATACTCCTCGAGAAGGGCAACTCCAAGACACATAATTGTCAGATTCACCAAAGTTGAAATGAAGGAAAAAATGTTAAGGGCAGCCAGAGAGAAAGGTCGGGTTACCCACAAAGGGAAGCCCATCAGACTGACAGCTGATCTCTCAGCAGAAACTCTACAAGCCAGAAGAGAGTGGGGGCCGATATTCAACATTCTTAAAGAAAAGAATTTTCAACCCAGAATTTCATATCCAGCCAAACTAAGCTTCATAAGTGAAGGAGAAATAAAATACTTTACAGACAAGCAAACGCTGAGTGATTTTGTCACCACCAGGCCTGCCCTAAAAGAGCTCCTGAAGGAAGCACTAAACATGGAAAGGAACAACTGGTACCAGCCACTGCAAAAACACGCCAAACTGTAAAGACCATCGAGGCTAGGAAGAAACTGCAGCAACTAACGAGCAAAATAACCAACTAACATCATAATGACAGGATCAGATTCACACATAACAATATTAACTTTAAATGTAAATGGGCTAAATGCTCCAATTAAAAGACACAGACTGGCAAACTGGATAAGGAGTCAAGACCCATCAGTGTGCTGTATTCAGGAAACCCATGTCATGTGCAGAGACACACATAGACTCAAAATAAAGGGATGGAGGAAGATCTATCAAGCAACTGGAAAACAAAAAAAGGCAGGAGTTGCAATCCTAGTCTCTGATAAAATAGACTTTAAACCAACAAAGATCAAAAGAGACAAAGAAGGCCATTACATAATGGTAAAGGGATCAATTCAA
>NW_026652287.1:66410782-66612100 GCF_009828535.3 Hylobates moloch
TAAAGACTTAAATGTTAGACCTAAAACCATAAAAACCCTAGAAGAAAACCTAGGCAATACCATTCAGGACATAGGCATGGGCAAGGACTTCATGTCTAAAACACCAAAAGCAATGGCAACAAAAGCCAAAATTGACAAATGGGATCTCATTAAACTAAAGAGCTTCTGCACAGCAAAAGAAACTACCATCAGAGTGAACAGGCAACCTACAGAATGGGAGAAAATTTTTGCAACCTACTCATCTGACAAAGGGCTGATATCCAGAATCTACAATGAACTCAAACAAATTTACAAGAAAAAAACAAACAACCCCATCAAAAAGTGGGCAAAGGACATGAACAGACACTTCTCAAAAGAAGACATTTATGCAGCCAAAAAACACATGAAGAAATGCTCATCATCACTGGCCATCAGAGAAATGCAAATCAAAACCACAGTGAGATACCATCTCACACCAGTTAGAATGGCCATCATTAAAAAATCAGGAAACTGAGAATCGAACATTTTACATTTGGTGGGATATAATCAACCTTGTGAAGTCAGTGTGGGTTCCTCCAGGGATCTAGAATAAGACCCATTACTGGGTATATACCCAAAGGAGTATAAATCATGCTGCTATAAAGACACATGCACACGTATGTTTATTGCGGCACTATTCACAATAGCAAAGACTTGGAACCAACCCAAATGTCCAACAACAATACACTGGATTAAGAAAATGTGGCACATATACACCATGGAATACTATGCAGCCATAAAAAATGATGAGTTCGTGTCCTTTATAGGGACATGGATGAAACTGGAAAACATCATTCTCAGTAAACTATCGCAAGGACCAAAAACCAAACACCGCATGTTCTCACTCATAGGTGGGAATTGAACAATGAGAACTCATGGACTCCCGGGGATTTGTGGGGTGGGGGAGGGAAGAGACATGAATATACCTAATGTAATGATGATTAATGGGTGCAGAATCAACTGGTACCCTAAAACCTAAAGTATAAAAAAAAAAAAAAGAATTGTGTTTTTCAGGAAATTCTGTCATTTGTGACAATGTGGATGAACCTTAGAGGACATTATGTTAAAAGAAATAAGCCAGGCACAGAAAGACAAATACTGTATGATCTTGCTTATGTGTGGAATCTGAAAAAGTTGAACTCGTAGAAGCAAAAAGTAGAATGGTGGTTACTAGAGGCTGGGGTAAAGAGGAGACATTGGTCAATGGGTACAAAGTTGGTTAGCTGGCAGGAATAAGTTCCGGTGATCCACTAAACTGCAAGTTGACTACAGTTAATAATAATGTATATTTCAAAATCGCTAAAAGAGAAAATTTTAAATGTGGTGGGCATGGTGGCTCATGCTTATAATCCCAGCACTTTGGGAGGCCAAGGAAGGTGGATCATGAGGTCAGGAATTCGAGACCAGCCAGTCTGAGACCAGCTTGGCCAACATGGTGAAACCTCATCTCCACTAAAAATACAAAAATTAGTCAGGCATGGTGGCATGCACCTGTAATCCCAGCTGCTTGGGAGGCTGAGGCAGGAGAATCGCTTGAACCCAGGAGGTGGAGGTTGCTGTGAGCCAAGATTGCACCACTGCACTCCAGTCTGGGTGACACAGCAAGACTCCATCTCAAAAAAAGAAAAAAAGGAAAATAAAATCTCAGGACCTCAAACTCAGTAAGCCAAAGGAAAGAGTGAAGATGGGCACTGGGTCCCACAAACCTCCTTCCCATTTTGTTCCTACATAGATAGCTGCATACCTTTCTCATATTTTGCCCACAAGGAAATTCCTGGTGGGCCCTGAGATCTTTAAAGCAGTTCAATTGAATTTCACCCCAACAAAGTAAATTAACCGTTTATCTTCACAAATATGGGACAAAGGACAGAACTCAAAGTCATCCTTCTGCTCACCTGAGAAAAATGCGTATCTGACTCCTCCCTACCTACACTCTATAATTATTTTATCTTATGTAAAAATGCAGATTCGCTGAGCTCCAGATAAATGCATAATGGACCACTCCTTTCACATGAAAAATGAAATGAGGATGGTCAGGGCTGGATGCCATTATTTATTCAGTGAAGCTAATCAAAAGGCTCAAAAGAATGCAACAGCTTCCGTCTTTTATCCACCCTCTCCCTCTCTTTTTTTCTTTACTCTTTTTCCTTTAAATATTGAAGCCCACGGACCCTCTCTGGAAAAAGCACAGATCGCAGATTTTTCCTGTGGTATGTGTCCCTTTTTCCCCAGGGCGTGTCCTTAACCTTGGCAAAGTAAAAATGACTGAGACAAGTCAGTCATTTTCTCTTACAGAGGTCATGAATATGCTAATTACTCATGTATAGATTCTACAATGTATACATGTATCAAGATATCCCTTTGTACTCCATAGATGTATATAATTATTATGTGACTATTTAAAATAAAATAAAACTTTAATGATTATGGTTTTTGGGCGGGGATGGTGGCTCATGCCTGTAATTCCAGCACTTTCGGAGGCCAAGGAAGGCAGATCATCTGAGGTTGGGAGTTTGAGGCCAGCCTGGTCAACATGGTGAAACCCTGCCTCTACTAAAAATACAAAAAATTACCCGGGCATGGTGGTGCATACCTGTAATCCCAGCAACTCGGGAGGCTGAGGCAGGAGAATCGCTTGAACCTGGGAGGCAGAGGTTGCAGTGAGCCGAGATGGTGCCACTGCACTCCAGCCTGGGCAACAAAGCCAGACTTCATCCCTCACCTCCCTCCCAAAAAAGATTATGTTTTTACATTTAAAATGTGTGTCTTGACAGAATCATAGAGAAGGGAAGCTAATGGAAATGATACATTTTGAGGATGGTCAGGGCTGGATGCCATTATTTATTTAAAGCATACAAGCCAAACTCCAACCCTTGTTCCACAGTTCTAGGTTCCCCTGATAATGTTCTGTTGCTGTCCCTGGTTCTACAGGGAGAGAATTTGCTGGTCAAACTGATAAGTGACTGGTCACTAGATACACATCCACTTCTCTTTGTGAATGGATTCTCATTCTGGTATACAGCCTTATGTCTAGGGTGGCTTTATGGCAGCCATCTGGATCTTGTTGAAGTCTGGGATGCTGAAGAAGGCTCATTGTGTGAGTTTCTGACCCTGTAAGGTTGAGGCAAGATGGAATGATGGTGACTTTACCAGAAAAAAATGCTATCTTGTGAAGTCTCCCTCTTCTGATAACAAGTGACCCTGCTCCCTCTTTGATGAGGAAACTGTAGCTCATGGAAGTGGCATGGCTAATGCATGGCAAGCGAGGTCTGCCTGACTAGGAAGTCTATGTTCTCTCTAGTTTATCATTCCTTGCCTGAAGAAAGAGAAGCAGATTTAGCAAAGGGTGGTAGACAAAAACAAAAAGTTTATATATTCAATGTGTTACTTTTAGCTTCTAGTGATTTCCACAGTACACAATTCTACACTGGGTATTTGGAGAAAGTTGAAGCCTGGCATGAGGATTCATCTGATCTTAAGAGCTGACTCCAAATATTTGTGAAGAAAGAAGCATGTGCAAGAATAAGATACATATTTCCATTTCATATTTCCTCCGAGGGCTCAGCCTGTTCCTGACTCAGAGAGATATTGCAAAAGAAGCTGGTATTATAAACATTGAAAATGACACTCCTTCTAAGGAGCAAAACAACTTTATCATATCAAGCAGAGCAAAGCTCCCCTCTCGGAAAACTCAAAAATGTTCAAAATGCAAACTGAACTTGGCGGGGGGAAAAGGTGATGGTAGCAAAAGCAGCTGTGAAAAATAAAGAGGTTACTTGTGAGTGACTGAAACGTCCAAGTGTCATGCCACCAGCAGCCACAAATAAAAGCAGATGCTGCAACATTTTTTAAAAGCATTTCTGTAAGAAGATAAAAATGGCTGCATACAATTAAGAAGTATAATTTTATTGAAAAGCATGAATGACAAAGCAAAAGGAAATGTCCATATGATTTTTGTTTTTGTTTTTTAAAGAGAGGGAGTCTTGCTCTGTCACCCAGGCTTGAGTGAACTGGCTCAATCACAGCTCACCGAAGCCTTGACCTTCCAGGCTCAAGTGATCCTCTCGCCTCAGCCTCTTCAGCAGTTTAGACTACAGGTGCAAGCCACCATGCCCGGCTAATTTTTTCATTTTTCGTAGATATAGGGTCTTGCTACATTGCCCAGGCTGGCCTCTAACTTGTGGGCTCAAGCGATCCTCTTGCACTGGCCTCCCAAAGTACTGGGATTATAGGTGTGAGCCACTGTACCCAGTCTCAATATGAATTTTATAAAAGTCCAAATGCTCCGCACGTGGAGAACTTTCCATCTATAAAAAATCGTTCTGCCTTAAGGTGTGCAAAGAAGTGAGGCTAGAACTCATTTCAGAAACAGATTAAGTGGACACCAAAGGATATTTAAGCTTCAGAAGGGAAAGAAGGGTTATCAATGAACAGTAGCTGAGATCACAGGCCCCTTATCTGCGAAGAGAGAGAATCTGTGATAAGCTGTAGTACAAACCAGAATTCATTTGAAAGATAAAATGAAGAAGCTCCAGGGCCTTACTTAGATGCAGCCTTATTTCCTTTGTACCCTGCCACCCAGCTGTTGCCTATGATTTCACTGAAATAGTTATCACTTCCAGTTAGCAAAACCTGAGGGACTGATTCTCAATTTCTATTCTGCAAAAGAATCCACTGAAAAGGTTGCTAAATTGTAGATTCTTGGCCCACGCTCCCTGAAAGTGCTGACGCAGTAAGTCTGGGCTGGGCTTAGAAACCCTTATTTTAACAAGCACTCCATGGAAAAGGTCATCAGGGGTTCACACTCCAAACTACTGTCTAAGGCTTTAATCCTCAGACTATTGGTTGACACCTACTAATAAGTCTTGAAGTCAGCTTATTGAGATTAGCATTTGAAAAGAAACAGAAGAAAAAACAGAAAAGTGTCAGTGTATACTGTGCAGTCAATTTTTAGATTCATTCACATATATGAGTGTGGGTATACATATGTAGTGAATTGTGAGGTACAATATATTTCAGACTGTGCATCCCAGCTGAGAAAGTTGGAGAAACAGTGGCCTAAAAGGACATGAAGATCACTTCCCTGTGACCCATTTATCATTTTCTCCATCCCCACATGGAGTTCCAAATCACTCCAGCTCCACTTCCCTCCCATGTTCACAAAGAAGATGTAAGACTGTGTTTCTTTGTTCTCCAGCGTCAGGCATGACAACTGGCTTTTCAGCTTCAGGAATGAATATGGACAACTTGAAGGAAGGCTTGCCAAGATCCCAGTGGAGCCTCAGATGCAGCAGATGATGAGAAGTGAGTGAAAACCCCTTAGATTCTGACCTGGGGACCTTCCTAAGGTCTGGAGGAAGAAAAGTGGCAGGAAGGAATGGGCAGAAAACGAGGGGCAAACTGTGGAGAGTAGGTTGAGACCTCAGAAGCTGGAAGGTGAGCCAATGCATTATTCTTTCTGTATGGAGATGATGTTAGTAACCCACCTGCAGGAGCTGTAGTGTTTTTAGCTATTTTTCCTCCCAGCAATGGCACAGATCCTTGTCCATTCGTTCATATTATCTTGATCCAACTTATAGTGAAAATAATAAGGTTTCACAGGTGCTGGTCTAGATATGAACAGGCCAACCACTTGTTCTCCTGTATACAGCCTAACCATGTAAGAAAGAGCCACCAGAAAGATAGCACCAGGAAAATAACGCCAAGCATGTTTAGCCTGGTGTGCTATTCATCTCTCCCAGCTTCCCCACTCTGGTCTTTTCAGCCCCTTGGGAATTCCTCCACTAGGTCCATTTGGAAAAGAGTACCAAGGAGGCTCAGGGGACTCAAAACCAGCTGTGCGCTCTGGCTTGGGTTATCTTCAACTTAAGGAAGGTGTTTTTCTCATTCCCTAGCTCCCTTATCCATGCCACCACCACCACAAAAGAGTACCTTTCCCTAATGTTCACAAAGGTTTAATACAGGCTAGTAGTACCCCAGGGGAAGAGGGCTCCATTCCTTTAACAAGTCACTGTGCCTTTTCATGACATCAGGTAGTCTTTCAGTGTTCAAAAGACACCCACATTCAACACACGCGCAATTACCACTCTTTGCTCTAAGTAGCTTTTGTAATGACCATATCTCCTCTCCAGCACTTCAAAACTGGAGGGTGTGCCTACTAACAAACATCCTGGATGGTCTATCAGAGTAAGTGAATTCCTTAAAAAAGAACAGATACCCAAGATGTGAGCATAAATCACTCCAATAATTCCATAGTATCTGGCCCCGGGCATCTCAGCTACATCTTCGCTTAACTAGGTCATTTTAGGGGGCTTACAATGTCTAGGACACCACTTATTTTTTAGTCTTATTTTGTTGGGGATCAATTCAGAAAAAAAAGTGAAGCTTCATGGGACATGTATGTATTGTCACCATGTAGAGAAAATGACAGAAGTGAAGGAGAAAAGAAGCATCTTACTTATAAGGTCAATTTGACTCATGCATGTCTGTGATCTCAGGGTCTTACAGTTCACACACTGCCACACAAATGTTCCAACAAGTCCATCCACAGCCACTCATTATGCCAGTAAGTGGATGTGGATGATACTTTTTTTTCTTTTTAACAACTTTTTTTTTTTTTTTTTTTTTTTTAGCAGAGCCATTTTAAACCTTGGCTATAACAACACTTGCACATCCAATTCATTGTCATTATCTTTGCTAAATGCTTTCAGTGAAGGAGGAATGAGAAAATAGGTCTTTTGTATTCCTGCGCTATCAATAATCTTCTTCCTTGGAGGTAACTGTTTCACTCCAGAGGAAAAAAATTACTGTTTTATACTTGCTATTTGTCTATCCTGTATAAGTGGGGGCTGAGAATGTAAAGTAGATAGCACTTGCTAGGCACTCAGTACGTGTTGATATGGATTCTCTTTGGGGTGAAGGAAGGTGGGTTATCAAGCAGGCTCCTGTTTCTCTGGGGAACAGAACTGTACAGAAGAGGGAACTGTACAGAAGAGGGAACTGTACAGTCAGTGTTCACAGGTACCTGAGGGAACCCGCAGGTGCCAGCCGTCTTCTTGGTACAGCAGACTTAGGACCGAATACGTGGTTTCTGCAATTTAATCACCATTGGACTTCTTACAGCCTAATGGTGTATGTCAATTAGTATATTAGGATATGTGACTTACCCATCAGACACATCAATTTAAGGTAACTGGATAAACAAGCTAACTTGTGGCTGGGGCCTAAATCTGGGTCATCATCCTAACATGTCAGAAATGTCTTTGCTTTTTCTCTTAGTCTGTAATTCCTCCTAACACATAAGCTTCCAATTCTAGACTCTGGTCATGTTAGAATATTTGCATCCTCTCCCTCAGTGCACCACAATCTTTGGCACCCCTTTGCACCTGCTTTTTTCTGTGCTTGGAATGCGCACCTATCCTCTACCTTCCTCTGCATAGTCAACATCTACTCCTAGGAAGTCTTTTCTGTCCCTTGATAGTGGGTTAGGGCCCACCCTCAAGGCTGCCCAGGCTTGCCTCTGTCATTGGACTGATGCCATTATCTTCCCACTGTTTCCCAGGCAGTCTCCTCATTAGATTCTGTACTCCCTGGGGAGTTGTAATACATTCTTTGAGTGAATTAATGCACAGTATGGGTATTTAATGAATGGAGGAGTGAGTTGTGAAAGAACAAACCCAGGATTGGAACACAAAGTTGAGATCCCAACTTCCCATACTATCCTTTCTCTCACAATATCCTTGTCAGTTGCAAAACAAATAGCTAGGTTTAATAAGGTGGCTAGGGAAATTGAGGTCTTTAGAGGAAAAAAGCAAGTAGCTAGCCTATTGCCTCCTCTGAATCTGACATTTATTTGCTCTTCTGGATAAGGTAACGAATGTCTAGCTAATAGATTATTAACCACAAAAAATGTCTTAGTTCTCAAGAAAGATGGCATGAGATTGTTACCATTTTATACATCCTTATATATTAACAAAAAATAAAGCACTTACCCTAGAAAAGAAAACTAGACCTCCATTGCTCTCCTTGGCCCAGGGTTCCACAAACACTGTTACTTACATATGCCTTGGCTAACCCTGCCAGCAAATCTTGAATTCAGCTTTGTGTGCAAGAGTGGGTTTTGTTCCATGTAGCAAAGTGAGGCAACTATGACAATCAGAGACAGAACATAGCCAGGGCTTGCCTTATCCTGGCCCAAGACCATCTAACACATCTTGGAGAGAACTCCATGTCTCCTGAACAACATAATCCTCTACTATAAGTCTGTAATGAAAGATTAAGCCTCCCTGAATTGAACCTGAACCCCTTTTTCTGTGAAGCTATGAGTGTATGACATTTAGAAAATCCTTTCCCCTTCCAATGAGATTGGAATAATAGACTAATTGTGCAAGCTCCATGTGACATTGGAGCTTCAAATTTTTGTAAGAAGATTATGGCCATAAATAATTTTTTTTTTTTTGGGACAGAATGTCGCTCTGTCACCGAGGCTGCAGTGCAGTGGCACAATCTTGGCTCACTGCAACCTCTGCATCCCGGGTTCAAGTGATTCTCCTGCCTCAGCCTCCCAAGTAGCTGGGATTACAGGTGCCTGCCATCACGCCTGGCTAATTTTTGTATTTTTAGTAGAGACAGGGTTTCACCATGTTGGCCAGGCTGGTGTTGAACTCCTGACCTCAAGTGATCCGCCCGCCTCGGCCTCCCAAAGTGCTGGGATTATAGGCATGTGTCACCACACCCAGCCACCATAAATACATTTTTGATAAATACATTGCTTGAAAGCCAGTTTTCCCTGCTTTTCAGGATAACCTCCCAGAGATTATATTTTAAGAACAAAGTCTCTGAAGATCTGTTTTTAAGCTTCTTTGCTTGGCTGAGCCCATAGGAGGATACCATTGCCATGCTTACATCTGGGCATACATGCTATGCAGAATGGCTGCCAAATTCGACCCTAGGGAAAGAAGAGAAAGCTTACTGACCTTGTGCAGCTCCACAGGAGTTGGAGACATGATCTCCTTTATTTCTTGTTTCATTTTTCTCAGGGTTACTGACTTCCTACCCACATCTGAAGGCAGGGTGTTGCTCCGAGTTGTTTGGCTGTAGTGCGGCCGCGAGCTGCTGCGCTCCTGGAAGCTGGCCTGTCGCCCCAGCTGACTGCGAGGTGTTGGAGCCTCATGATTCAAACTCATCGTGCTCCCCGACATGATTGTTGCCTGCGGCATTGACAATTTTTAGAAACAATTAAGCCACGGACTAAGGAAAGGGTTTGGTGCTCAACAGTAAGCACATTTCTCCTTCTGCGAGGTAAAAATACAGTCTCTTCAGGGCAAAACCAAAGGCTGGAAAATGGATGTACTAACTGAACTATGAAAGTCTGGAAAATGCTTTGCAAGTGACATTTATAATGCACATCTCAAATCCAATTTAAGTACTTAAGCCATTGAGTTTATTTAATCAAATACCACCCCCGGCAGTTTTGAGGCAAATTGAAACGCTCTAACATTTGCTTACTGTAAACTACATTTTAAGCATTCACTTTCCACTGAGTGGGCTCTAACAGATGGGATTCATGAGGCCATCTTGAATACATCTTACAGAAACAAACTAAGAACTTCTCAATGGACACCAGGCTGCCTGTACTTGCAATGCTGCCTCTATCTCCAACTGCAGCTAACAATGGGCTGGAATGGGATGACTGATATAAAGGCAAGGGGTTCTTCCCAAGCTTCCGTCTAGCACTCTATATTGTCTTTCCTTTAGCCAAGTGGCCTGTTCCCAAAGTTTGTGGACCAGCTAAGCCTCCATATTATTTGGTACAGATTAAGTGTTTCTTAGAAATACTCTTTGTATAAGATCTTCAGAGAAAGTAAAAATAATCATTTATTATGTTATTATATTCAACTTTTTGCTCACAAGCAGTAGGACTTGAATTGGATGTTACTAGTGAATTGGGAAGTTTGTTCGGTTTCAAATATGTTCTTCCCTGAATACTTCACAAGCAAGGACAAGATTAGATACCAAAGATGAATAAGGCTCAGAACTGGAAAAAAAAAAAAAAAAAGCATTTGAAACCAATACCGAGTAGTGGATATTCATTTCTCATGGTTGGAGAATGCTAAAATTCTGAAAATATGCCTGTAGCCAGCTCTGTACTCCTGGGTATAATGGTATAAAGGTAAACTAGCATTGGTGAATCTGCCTGATACCATGGGGAAAGAAAACAAGTTCCATTTGCCATGTGATTTAGTTGTTTATATTAATACTGATGCTAAAAGTAACCGCAGCTTAACTTGTTGAGTCTTTTGAATGTAGTCACTCATTTAAGCCTCACAAGAACTCTATGGGGTAGGCACTGTTACTTCTCTCAATTTATTTATTTATTTATTTATTTATTTATTTATTTATTTATTTATTTTCTATTTTGAGATAGACTCTCACTCTGTCACCTAGGCTGGGGTGCAGTGGTGTGGTCCTGGCTCACTGCAACCTCTGCCTTCTTTGTTCAAGCAATTCTTGTGCCACAGCCTCCCAAGTAGCTGGGACTACAGGCATGCACCACCATGCTCGGCTAATTTTTGTATTTTTAGTAGAGATGGATTTCACCATGTTAGCCAGGCTGGTCTGGAACTCCTGACCTCAAGTGACCCACCCCACTTAGCCTCCCAAAGGCTGGGATTACAGGTATGAGTCACCACGCCCGGCCATTCCTCCCAACTTATAGGTGAGGAACTGAGGCACAAAGAGGCTGACTCACCCAAGGTCACATTGGTAGTAAATGAGCCGAGGGCACTTTATAAAACTATTGATCACGAGGGAATACTGCAAAGTGAGTAGAGTTTTCATCTGTCACGTCTCTAAGAGTTCATAATTCTCAAATTCACCTGGTGTTCAGCTATACACACACTACTAACAAGATCTTTGAACAACAGCCAAGTGTTGGCACACATGTGCATATATCTAACAACTTTGTTGAAAAAGAAATGAAACAAGTAGACTGTATCTTGACTAGATCAGTTATCTCATTGATAATTTTGAAAAAGAAAATTATAACTGTAAAAAGACTTGCTGATCACTGAACATTAACGTGTGCTAAGTCCCATACAGATTGTATGTAGAATATCATTTAATACATAAGTAACCCTATACAGTAGATATTAAAATTACCATACATCCTCATTTCGGTAAAGGAAGGAGATGCGTGGACAAGTTAAGCAACTTGCCCAAGAGCCTGGGCAAGCCAGAACTCCTTTTCTTGACTGCTTGGTGCTTCTCAGTCAAATGTTAGGTTGAACCATATAAAACTTCCTTTTTAGTAGGTAGAAAGATGCCTAGCATTTAAAAACAAGTGTGGGCTATTTATATAACAGTTTATTTCAGATAAATACCCTTTTTAAGTTGATTGAAACCTTTCTTTACTGGCTTCATTGGTGTCATGGGATATTCTTTATTTTATGGCACTTACTCATGTATATAATTTCTATGTTTATTTTATTTTATTTTTTTTTGAAACGGAGTTTCACTCTGTCGCCAGGCTGAAGTGCAGTGATGTGATCTTGGCTCACTGCAACCTCCACCTCCCGGGTTCAAGTGATTCTCTTGCCTCAGCCTCCCAAGTAGCTGGGATGAGAGGTACCCATCACCACGCCTGGCTAATTTTTGTATTTTTAGTGGATATGAGGTTTCTCCACATTGGCCAGGCTGGTCTCAAACTCCTGACCTCAGGTGATCCGCCTACCTCAGCCTCCCAAACTGCTGGGATTACAGGCCTGAGGCACCGCACCTGCCCCATTTCTATGTTTAATCTAGTGTATCTGACAGCACTCAGTGGTTGTTTTCTTGCCATGCTGACCATCCTTATTATTTTTACCTGCTTAGACTAGTTGTTTGCTTTGTTAACATCCATTTTTTAATATTCATTTTTCATGAGAATGACAGGACACGTGTTGGAAGTAAAACAATCACTACATCTGAGAGACCACAGTTTTGCTTTGATGAGTCTTAGCTGCCATAGAAGAAATTACAAATTGATTTAGAAAAGGTTCTGATGGGAGAAATGAGATACTATCACTAATTCTTTGGTTTGCATTTTCAAGTAAGTATGTGAGTCTTTACAGTAATCAAAGTTTGATTGCTTTGTTTAAAATGAACTTTAGGTAGCATCTAAGAAGGAACATAAAAGGTAAAACAAACATAAAAACTAAAATAAAAAGCTAAAAAATAATTATTTTTAATTACCTAGGATTTGCTTTGGTCTCAAGAGTATGTATTACCTGTTTTCATTTGCCATAATTCATAATTGTATATTATTCCTAAGGCAGCCTAGAGTTCTCTATCTGACATTTAGTTAAACCTTCTTCTTATATTATGCTAAACAAAAAATAGTTAAAGCAGTGTTCATTAATCAAGAAAGGGCAAAAATACTAATAGTTAATTTTTATTGAATATTGAATACTTGTTAAGTGCCACATAATTATTAGCTCATTATAATTCCCATTTTTATAGAAGAAATATCTGATAAGAGAGGTTAAAAACTTGTCCAAAGACTCATTCAAATTTCTCTTTTTTAAAGCTATACATTTTTCAGGGCTAAAGTTGAAACTAAATTATTGCTAGCAATAGGGGAAATGATTAGTAAATTAATTTTCATTTCCATTTCAATTGTAATCATCTTTCATCTTAGCTAACCTTCTACATTTATTAGTATTATAGTGTGCTTTAACTTTTAATGCTGGATGTAAATTTAATATGCAAGAATCTAGCTCTAATATTTTTTGTATAATAGCATTTCCAATCAAGGGAATGGGGTTCATTGAAACCAATAAATAAATATTCTTTGTGATACAAGTGTAAATGTAACTAATTTATGAATTTGCAAATCATTCATCCTAGTTGAGGATTTAATTTCTCTTTGGCTTGTAAATTCAACTCATTTGCTTTCTGCATTAATAATGTCAAGGGCCACATCTGTCTGGAGCTATGTTACAGCAAATTCATAGGCTGTGGCAACATAACATCTACTCTTGCTGATGGATGTTGTTTTCATCAGATAACTCAATTTCTGGGTGAAAACAGAACCTCATTGTATCACTTTTTACATTATTTTCTTTTTGCCTAATGTAAAATAAGCTGTTAGAAAAACAACTTTTTTTCGTCAAAAGGGAAATATCAAAATGCACAATGAAAAAGCAGGATGAGCCAAAACGTGCTTTCAAAAGCAGGGCTATGTTCAAGAATTGGGAACTGTGCTCGTTATTCAGTTTGGGCTACTTTTCTTCATCATTCTACATGCAGAAGGTGGTACAGGTTTAAATAAGCCAGCTGATACTTAAGCATTCTGCTCTTTTTGAAAGTTGTATAAAAAGGAATCATTGCTAACATCTTACTTTGTTTAGATTTTATAGGATTATCCATGTCCAGGACCTTTAACTGTGCTCTGAAGCTGTAATTCATGCCAGATAATACTATGATGTTTACAAGTTCAAACTAATAGTTTTCTGTATAATTCTCTTTGCAGATTCACAAACATTAGAATCACATAAAATATCCACACATGCAATTGAGAAGCAAAATAATATAAAGATGAGTAATCATTTTAGAATTGCAAGAGTTTCACCCCATTATGCCATTCACATTCCTTATGGTGACTTGGGGACCTCATAAGACATCAAAATAAAAATGAGACTTTTGCCACTTTATTTTTTACAGCTCAGAAAATTTAAAAGAACATAAAAGGAAACAGTCCAGGACTTCCCAGACTAAAGTGTGAATACCATCAGCAAATTCATGGCTTTGATTAAAGAACTCACCAGGAGTTCAGCTATTACATTCCATCTCGTTCTTCCTTGAATTCACACTAAGTTAATACAGATGGAATCAGGATTTACAATTAACAGCAATGTACTCTGTAATATTTTTGCTGCTTATCCAATAGACTGGCCTTTTTCACCAGCTGCAATGTCATCTACTTTAAGGACAAAACAGAGTAAAATAAAATTTCCTCTTATGTTCCTCTTAACGATCAAATTAATTTCTATACCAGGTACAAATGAAAACATGCCAAAGAAACCTTTCTAAAGCAACTAAGAGAATGGGATGCGCCGCTGCTGGGAGACTTAGCTCGCTTTTTAGCGATTTGGTGGGAAACAGATACAGTCAGGGTTAGCAGGGAGCAATGGCAGAAGCCACAAGTCAGTAAGCTTGAGGGGTGGAGATGGGGAAATAAATACTTTTGACCGCATTGTATAAAATCAAATTGCTGTCCAGAAGGCAAGGGGGTAGGGAAGGCAGCTTCACAAGCAAAAATATAAACATAAAGGGTAGCTACCAAGAGAGTCATGTTTCTCAAAGACACACGCCTGTCAGCTTTCTCCTGTGGAAAGGGTTAAAGCTTTTAAATGAACTGGTGTGAGAAATGCAAACTTAAAAGGACCAAAAAAAAATGAATGTAGAAACAATAAAAGTAAGTAGCAGGACCGAGGCTACCTCCAGTTCTCTCAGAATTCCTGACTGTCCGCAGGTTTCCAAATCCTCCAGCGCTTGAGACCAGAAGTTCTCCTCTTGTTCTGTCTCTGCACTGTCGGCAGCCCCTGCAAAACTGTTGTCAAGAAACACAGGCTGCGTTAGGAACTTGCCAGACATTTTTTTGTTTTGTTTTTTGAGACGGAGTCTCTCTCTGTCGCCCAGGCTGGAGTGCAGTGGCGCAATCTCGGCTCACTGCAAGCTCCGCCTCCCGGGTTTACACGATTCTCCTGCCTCAGCCTCCTGAGTAGCTGGGACTACAGGCGCCCGCCGCCACGCCCAGCTAATTTTGTTTTTGTTTTTTTTTTTGTATTTTTAGTCGAGACGGGGTTTCACTGTTTTAGCCAGGATGGTCTCAATCTCCTGACCTCCTGATCCGCCCGCCTCGGCCTCCCAAAGTGCTAGGATTGCAGAGGTAAGCCACCGCACCCGGCCTTTTTTTTTTTTTTTTGTATTCAGAATATCTCTCTTTCATCTCACACAAAATATAGAAAGAGAGTTATTTTGGATCTGGCTTTCTTCCACCTGTGCCCTCCAAGTATATTAGCTTCAGCAGAGGGACGCTTTAGGAAATGCAGTGTTGTGAAGATGGAAAGGATGGTCCATGGTCTTACTACCGGATTTCAGACTATTCGTGGCTGTTGCTAAATGGGCTGCAGCCACATGGCCCTATTGGAATGGGATGGAACGTTGGAAATGTATTTCAGCTGCTATATCTACAAGGAACGAGAAATCAAATTTTTCTCTAAGAGAGAAACATGTGTTTTTCCCACTTATTTAAGGATCATTATCAGTAAACCAAATGCTATCAGTTTTTATAAATTTCCTTAAAATGTTTTGGTAAGGAACAAAATGGTAAAATATACTTTGCTGAAAAGATGGATCCATGAGGTATCTTTAAAAAAAAAATGTAACTTAATGTGAAACTAACTTTTAAAAGAAAGGAGAGGGGCCCAGTGCAGTGGCTCACGCCTGTAATCCCAGGACTTTGGGAGGCCTAGGTGGGCAGATCACTTGAGGTCAGGAGTGTGAGACCAGCCTGGCCAACATGGTGAAACCCTGTCTCTACTAAAAATAACGAAAAACACAATTAGCTGGGCGTGGTCGCAGGTGCCTGCAGTCCCAGCTAATCAGGGGCCTAAGGCAGGAGAATTGCTTGAACCTGGGAGGTGGAGGTTGCAGTGAGTTGAGATCATACCACTGCACTCCAGCCTGGGTGACAGAGTGAGACCTTGTTTCAAAAATAAAAAAATAGGCTGGGCATGGTGGCTCACACCTGTAATCCCAGCACTGGGAGGCTGAGGCAGGCAGATCATGAGGGTCAGGAGTTTGAGACCAGTCTGGTCAACATAATGAAACCCCGTCTCTAGTAAAAATACAAAAATTAGCCAGGCGTGGTGGTGCATGCCTGTAATCCCAGCTACTTGGGAGGCTGAGACAGGAGAATCACTCGAACCCAGGAGGCGGAGGTTGCAGTGAGCTGAGATGGCGCCACTGCACTCCAGCCTAGGCAATAGAGCGATACTCCATCTCAAAAAATAAAATAAAATAAAATAAAATATAAAAATAATACAAGAGAAAATTAAAAAACAAAAATTAGGCACATGTGGTGGCACATGCCTATAATCCCAGCTACTTAGGAGGCTGAGGCTTGAGAATCGCTAGAACCTGGGAGGTGGAGGTTGTATTGAGCCGAGATCTTGCCATTGCATTCCAACCTGGGCAGCAGAGTGAGACTCTGTCTCAAAAAAAACAAAACAAAACAAAATAAAATAAAATAAAATAAAGGAGGGGGACCTACATGTCATAAGGAAGGGAGTGCAAAGTTTATAGAAGCAGCTTCTCCCCAGGTGCTACTACTGTTTTCGTTAGGGGAAACCCAGCTCTTGCCCTGTTGTGTGGTGCCCAGGCTGCCACTGGTCAGGCAGCTTTTAGAATCCTGCCATGTGGCCAGCATGGATGATTATGGTGGCTTTAAGAAGCCCATACTAACAATATGTGCCACTGGAAGTACAGAAGTTCAAATCCTGCCCACATGACCATGCAGCATCTTGGATGAGGCAGCATTGGTTGAAAACCTTACCCACTGGCTGTGGACCGGTCCCAGTCTTCATTACTCAGCCCCACATCTGGGTAAGTCTGGCTTCGAGGCTTAGTGACTGGGGACAAGCTGCCTCTCTGTTTTGGACTCCTCCAGTCATAGGTGTTGAAATTGTATCCTGAGGCCTGAAAACTAGTGCCTAAAATATAAACAAGGTGTTAGCATTGGGCCCAAGGATTACTTAATCCATTGAGAAATGACATTGTTAACCAGTAGAGGAGTCAAATTATAACGGCAATGACAATAACAATAGTGAACACATAGTGTGTGCTTATTGTGCACCAAGGACTTCACCAAGTACTTCATTTTGAGCCATCTTTCTTCTTTAGAGCCATCTTTGGAGGTAGATACTCTTATTATTTGCATTTTACAGATGAGGACACGGACGGCTTAGAACAGTGGTTTCAAGTACCTAAGGCTATTTGCAAACTTTCTTGGGAGTTCAAGTCATAATTTTTGGAGAATCGGTTTTCAGATCCTCAAGTTCTAGATGCACTTCTTCCCCAAACTGGCTTAGCTGAGATCTGCCAGTTAGTGCTCCCTTCTCATTTCCTCTTTCACAGCTGTACTCCTGCCACTTTACAAACAAAAGACCTATTTCTCATCCATTTCAAATCTTCTTTTTTCTTGAGATGGAGTCTTGCTCTGTCGTCCAGGATGGAGTACAGCGGTACGATCTCGCCTCACCACAACCTCCTCCTCCCAGGTTCAAACAATTCTCCTGCCTCAGCCTCCCAAGTAGCTAGGATTACAGGAGTGCACCACCACACCCAGCTAATTTTTTTTTTTTATTTTTAGTAGAGACAGGGTTTTTACCATGTTGGCCAGGATGGTCTTGAACCCCTGACCTCAGGTGATCCACCCACCTCGGCCTCCCAGAGTGCTGTGATTACAGGTGTGAGCCATCGTGCCGGCCCCATTTCAAGTATTTGAAGGTGCTTGAGCCCTGGGATATAAACTCCTAGTTGCCAAATCAAGGGATAATTTGGGAAAGACTTGTTCCTGTGATGAGGTCTGTTGGGAGCAAGGCCTTATTTCAACCAGGCACAAACTCACAGCAAGGCTTTCACCCCTCTCTCCCGTCCATCTCTCATGCTGCCTCAGAGAATTCAGAAGGGCAACGGATGTCAGGGATAAGGAGCCTGCTGTGTTTATTGTTTATTTGAATTGCAAAATGCTGACTTTTTTCCACCAGGGAGTTACATCTGATTAGCCTGATGGGTGAGACAGTGAGGAATGGCTTTGGCAATTATGTTACATAATGGACACTTTCCACAAAAGTATTTCCAAGCTGTAGTTTCAAGATTTTGATAGAAATATTTTTAAAGCATTTTTACGACAAACTGGAAATTACAGTCTTTGCAAGTATTTACATTTTGTGAGAAAAACATTTAGACAACAACTTTTAGTAGGTGATGGCGTATACAGTTCTTCAAAATTATTTTGGGGGTTCAAGTGAGGCTCGATTGTAGGTCTAACTCCATAGCTTGTGCTGTAATCATCACATATGCCTTCCTCCACTACTTCAGGTTGTGACTTGTGTGTGTGCGTGTGTATTTACATGGATGCACTGGCTTGGAATATGATATGTGTTTCTTACTGTACTTAAATCATTTAATACAGCAAACAGAACTGTACCCACATTTTCAGGTACAGTTAAATAGCCTGATCGCGTAAGATGATTCTGTCTCCATGATATCCCTGCTTCCTCTTCCCCATTCACTTTCTCTCCACCTGTTGTCGAAGCCTCTAATACCATTTTTGCTACTAGTTTAAAGCCCAAGGAGAGCAGGGTATCTGAAGGATAATACTCTCTGATCAAAAGGATTTGATCTCAAGAACCCAGGGCAATGCCTATCACCACATGATGGAAATACTCTAAGAACCTTCTATTTTAGGACACCAAGGATTAGAGGACCTTGGAGCAGAGGAAATATTTACAGTTCAATATCTCATTCTCTTTTTCCTAGGTAACTGCAGAAGTGTGATTAGCCATCTGGGAAGAAGTCTTATGAATGCAGTTTTCTGTCAAAAGTGTTGACTTAAGGAAACACAGATGTGTCTTCTCTTGAAGGGGAACTAAGTAGCTGTGAATTTCATCCTGGCTGCCTCCGATGGACTAACCATTTTCTCCTTCTGAATCAATCAAACCAACCCCAAATACATGAAGTCTCAGCTTTTATAACATGAAGAGTTTGGGGAAGCCTGTACCTCACTTTCTTTAACTGGTTTCAACCTTCAACCTTTCAAAGAGCCAATGCTAACTGGTGGTGTCTTCCTGGAGTATCCTTTTCTGATAAGCATTAACCCTGATGACCACTGAGTTCCCTGGTGAAATTTCAACATTTTAGACTGATTTTCTTTCCAACTGTTGTATGTATAATAAATAGTTCTTGGAGACTTAGGCAAGAGTGCAAGAATGGGCTTGAGCAGATGTGCACCACCATCAGTAGGAAACTGCTAACCTTGAAAGGCATGTGTATCTCTAATAAGGATGCCTTGTCTTAATAAGCACTATTAAATGATTATTGCATTACAACAAAGCAGAGAAAGAAAAGGGGATAAGATTCAAATCTCTGGGTGAAATGTAAAGTCAGAAAACCTGATCCCAGCTCTTCTCTAGTCTGTGCTATGCTGACCCAGAGATTAAAGTAAGAAAAGTTGACCAGGTGCGGTGGCTCACGCCTAGCACTTTGGGAGGCCAAGACAGGCAGATCGCTTGAGCTTAGGAGTTCGAGACCAGCCTGGGCAATCATCTGTCTCTACAAAGAAAAAAAAGACAAATCCCAAACCCCCCAAAATTAGCCAGGCATGGTGGCGCATGCCAGTTACTCGGGGTGCTGAGGCAAGAAGATTGCTTAAGTCTGGTCGTTGAGGCTGCAGTGAGCCAAGTTTGCACCACTGCACTCCAGTCTGGGTGACAAAGCGAGACCCTATCTCCAAAAAAGAAAAGTAACTGGGCATGGTTATGCATACCTGTAATACCAGCTACTTGAGAGGCTGAGATAAGAGGATCCCTTGAGCCCAGGAGTTCGAGACCAGTCTGACAAACATAAAAAGACCCTGTCTCAAAAATAAATAAATAAACAAATAAATAAAACTTAATAAAAGTAAGACAAGACCAAGGTTCAAATCCTAGCTCAGCCACTTCCTCACTTCACAGCCTGGCCAATTAACCTCAGTGTAAAATGGAGATAACAATAGGTACTTTACCAGGTTGATAATAGAATGAAGAAGAATGAATGCACACCTTATGAAAGTGCCTAGAACACAAGGAGGTTTTAATGAACACAGATGCCCATTGTTACTATATACTAAGCCCTTCAACCTCTCAAGATCTGTTTCCTTATCTTTAAAGTAGGGAGACAAGGAAAAGAGGTAAGTCTCAGCATTATTAATGCAGTAAACATTTGGGTGTCTTTTAAGTATAAGATACTATATATCGGAACTAAAATGCAAAGGGAAATAAAACTGATTCCTGTCCTCAAAAACTGCATTGTTTGGTATATGTATAGGAGAAGGAGAAGAAAGAGGCATAGAAAGTGAGTTCTAGTAGCATGTGAAAGTGTCATTCTTTTAGTCTTAATACACTAATATGGAAGGACAGAGACAGATTTGGGGATTGGAAGGTGGGTCATGAAGGGTGCCAAAGGAAAAATGACATATAAGCTTGGAGTTAGATAGCAGGTCAGCATTTACTAGTTGGAACTGTTGAGTAAAACAGTGCATGGTGGGCACCGTGGCTCATGCTTGTAATCCCAGCACTTTGGGAGTCTGAGGCAGGTGCACCACCTGAGGCCAGGAGTTCGAGACAAGCCTGGCCAACACAGCGAAAGCCTGTCTCTACTAAAAATACAAAAATTAGCTCGGTGTTGTGATGCATGCCTGTTGTTCCAGCTACACTGGAGGCTGAAGCAGGAGAATCTCTTGAACCCGAGAGGCGGAGGTTGCAGCGAGACGAGGGCATGCCATTGCACTCCAGCCTGGGCGACAGAATGAGACTCTGTCTCAAAAACAACAACAACAACAACAACAAAAGACAATGTTGGCCAAGTGGAAGAGAGCCTGGTAAAGGTGCAGTCAGGGTAAACAGGGCCTCGATTCTATCAGTGGGTCTCTGTTCTACTCCTAAGAAGGGAAAAGTATTCCAGGAATATTCTGGGCTCTCTTACCATGTGTACTTACTTATTCCTCCCTGTAGGAGGAATGTGATTTATCCAACTGGTGAGTTTTGGAAAAGAACACTGTGCATGTCACTCAGCCCATTCCTGGCTTATTCTGGACCCTTTCTCTCCCACTGCTGCTGTGCTGTGTGGTAAGCAAGCCTGGGTCACAATCTTGGGGCTCTCTGAGCTTGATAGAGGCAAGAAAAGGCATGACTAGGCAGTTAGATAACCATGGCAGACTACCTGTTGCTCATCAGAACATTCATTCTCTTCTTTGTCCTTAGTACCAGAATACCAGTTTCGGGGTGAGCAAATTATTGCTCAGACTAAAACTATACTTCTTAGCTTCTCTCAAAGCTAAGTGCAACTTAGTGAAATGTTCTGGTCAATGACATAGCTAAGGGGACTTCTGAGAAGGCTCCTTACATCTTTGGTACTGCTATCTGGAATGCAAATAAAATTGCTGGAGCCCCAGTAACTGTCTTGGACTACAAGGTGACCCCAAGGATGAAAGTCAAGTGCTAAGCATAACAGAGCCGAAATATTTAGAAGCATGGGCCTCTGATGACACTGTGGAGTTACATACCAGCTCGAAGTGCCTGCTTCTTTATAATGTAAGTCAATGTATTGTTAGAGTTTTCAGTTCTCTTCAGCTGAACCTAATCTCATTGATTGGTAATCAGTTCAGTTATGGTTTGCTGTGTAGCTCTGACTTGTGTCTTATTTAAATTTCAATGTCTAGACTTGGGTTGAGGGTAAGAAAATAATTATCCTGATTCTGGCTGCAGGACAAATCCAGCTTTTTCTAGCAAAAAAATAAAATGAAATGCTGATATTTTAATCCCTAGCTGACTCTCATTTCTATTTCTCAATGGATTTGAAACCGATTAAGAGGTTAATTAACATATCAAAATACCTAGTGTTATCAAGATACCAAAATGCAAAGCTTGCTTAGAGAATAGTGAGATATTCCGGGTATGTGCACTAAAAGGTACTGCAAGGAAGTGTCAGCAGATGGACTGACAAAGTATTTGGGGACTAGATTACAAAGAACCCTGTGTTTTAAATGGAAGACCTTTGACTTTATCCTGTAACAATAGATAACCATCAAAGGAGGGTTTTTTTGGTTTAAGGGAGTGGCATGACTAGATTTGGTTTTTCTAAAGATTATTGATAGAAATGTGAGAAAAGATGCTCAAAGTAAGAAGATAAGTGAGGATGGAGTTACCATATTTCATCAGGCCTGAAACAAAGGCAGTGGCAATGGAGGGACATCAGAGATGCTAAGTGAGTAGAGGGAGTGAGATACCTGGGTCCTGATGACACCATGGGAAAAATAAATCCTGATGTTGCTTAAATGCCATCATTTAAATTTTGTTTTGTATGTAGAAGAAAATCTTTAAATCAGCTCAACTTGGCCTTTAATTGATACAGCTGGCTGGTGATATCATGATTTAAAGAGGGAATATCTGAGGAAAATTATGTTTCGGTATAAGGCAAACCTGTTGCCATTACTGATAAAAAGTTAACAGGCCCTGAGGAATATTCCTTTACACCAGGAGTCAAGCTTAAAAGCCAGGGAATAAATGAGGCAGCCCAGGTGTAAGAAAAAATCAACTGCCAGATAGATAATGAAACTTTTGTTGTTGTTGAATGATGGTGTAAGCACATGAAATACACATATAATATTGGAAAATACATTTTAAATTAAAAATTGATAAAATAAATAAATTGAAAAAAGAAATAATATTTTTTAAATGTACTGGCCAGGCACGGTGGCTCAGGCAGGGCACAGTAGCTCACGCTTGCAATCCCAGCACTTTGGGAGGCTGAGACGGGCAGATCACCTGAGGTTAGGAGTTCAAGACCAGCATGGCGAAACACCATCTCTACTAAAAACACAAAATTAGCTGGGCGTGGTGGTGGGCACCTGTAGTCCCAGCTACTTGGGAGGCTGAGACAGGAGAGTCACTTGAACCTGGGAGGCAGAGGTTGCAGTGAGCCGAGATCGCACCATTGTACTCCAGCCTGGGCGATAAAAGCAAAACTCGGTCTCAAAAAATAAAATAATAAAAAATAAATAAAATGTATGGTCCTAAGTCATTTCTCCTTCGGATTATTTATTTATTTATTTATTTAGACACAGAATCTCACTCTATCGCCCAGGCTGGAGTGCAGCAGCATGACCTTGGCTCACTGTAACCTCCACCTCCTAGGTTCAAGCAATTCTCCTGCCTCAGCTTCCTGAGTAGCTGGGATTACAGGCACGCACTACCACACCCAGCTAATTTTTGAATTTTTAGTAGAGACAGGGTTTCACCATGTTGGCCAGGCTGATTTCGAACTCCTGACTTCAAGTGATTTGCCTGCCTTGGTCTCCCAAAGTGCTGGGATTACAGATGTGGGCCTGCGTGCCTGGCCTCCTTTGGTTTAGAATTGGCAACTTTTTCTTTTTCTTCTTTTCTTCTTTATTTTACATCTGGGTTTCCATATCTGATCTTACACTTTGTATCCTAATGGGAGGTATAAAATTTAGTCCAGATTCCTTTCACTGATATTAATGTTTAGTTTTATTTATTTGAATAATGGAAAACAGGTCTTCACAAAAAATAGGTCTTTATTTGCACAAGTGGAAAATAGGAAAGTAGGTATTTCTGAAAGTAGATGGAATCTTGGTAGGATGATTTTTATTTTTAGGGTAACTATGCCTTAGATATTTGTAAAACTCTAACATTCCAACCTTGTAATATTTGGTTTTCTGTACTAATGCAGATTAATATTTGTAGCTTTTAATTCACACCCAGCATTAATTTAGAAAAGTGAACTAATCAGTGTTGGTTCATATTCATAAAGTTTAGAATTCAATTTTCGGGCTGGGCGCTGTGCTCACGCCTGTAATCCCAGCACTTTGGGAAGCCGAGGCAGGTGGATCACGAGGTCAGGAGATGGAGACCATCCTGGCTAACACGGTGAAACCCTGTCTCTACTAAAAATACAAAACATTAGCTGGTCGTGGTGGTGGGTGCCTGTAGTCCCAGCTACTCGGGAGGCTGAGGCAGGAGAATGGCATGAACCTGGGAGGCGGAGCTTGCAGTGAGCTGAGATTGCACCACTGCACTCCAGCCTGGGCGACAGAGCGAGCCTCCATCTCAAAAAACAAAAAAAGAAAAAAAAAAAGAATTCAATTTTCATCTCCACAATTCTGGGACTGTAGCTCTTGCCATTACTTTCATTCTTGGAAACCAATTTTAGTACAGGAAAGTGAGCCAGTTAATTCCCTGCCAAATTTGTTTTCTAAAGACCCAGTTTTGTGAAGGATGAGAAAATCAAATCATATGTTTGTGTAACTATTTGTAATTGATCTTGCCAAGAAATATTCAAAGTATTCAGATGAGGCTGTGGTCTGAATGTCAATGCAAAGACAGTTCTCTCTTCTCTCAGAAATCACCTCAAGACAAAAAGTAATGACAAATAACAGAATGCACACCCCATCTTAATCACAACTAGAGTGTTCATGTAATCTCAAACCATAATACATAAGAAAATACATAATACATAAATTCAGTGGACGTCAAATGGGAAGGGGGTGGTGGTGTTAAGAAGTGGAGAGAAGACACCTATGGCCAGGACTACCAAACTACTCTTTGGTAGACAACTCAGTCTACCAAAGCAGGGGCAGTGGCATGAGGCAAAACTCCAATGCTTTGGAACACCAGTGTGCACTGCATGGCTGGTAGCAGAAAGTACCTGTGATCCCATCTGGCATCAAGGTAAAGTCAGGGAAAGAGAACACATGTCACAGACTGAAGGGAGCAATAGCTCAATGAGGCAGGGTAGCAAAGAGGAATTCTGTTTCGTGAGCAGCCTGCTGTTGCTGCTCTCTGGTAGCTGGGGAAGAATTTACTCACACATACCATGCTGGAACTGGGGTACATTTGGTAGCTTGGAAACAGAACCTCTAGCAGCTTCCAGTTCAGGGAGAACTCATCTCATTCAGTGGTGAGCAGTAATTGAAAAGGAATTGGCATAACATGTATACCCAGTAAATATCAGACAAATGAGAGCAAAGGCATAGAAAAACAAAGTGATAGCAGATGAAGAATACTCATGAGAAAAAGCCTGGTTCAGAGCAAATGATAAACATGACCAATCAGAAATAATCACAAAATTTAAAAAATACACAGCAAAGCCATCATCTCTATAAAACAAGAGATCAAAGCAGAAATATAAGAACTCAAGAGAAATTGGGCAAGGCAAGATGATGATGAAACATGAGCTTGTAGAGATCAGAAAAGAAACGAAAGAGAAAAATAAAACCCTGCTAATGAGTAGAGGAGGATAACACTGGGTTTCTGCTCTGTGCTATCCTTTGTATGATTTGTATTTTTTAATGACATTAAATAAAGTTGGACTCTGACTGCACATGTTGGTGTCCTTTATCAGTTATCATCCTTATGAAAACACAAAGAAGGAATATATCCTTATAAAACAATGAAAATAAATCGCACATCCAACTTAAGTCATAAAAGGAATAAAATTTAAAAGGAACTGAAAGAGTTAGTCAAATTAAAATTTTACGTAAAAAAAAAAAAACTAGAGTAAAACTAATAAATAAATGCAAGAGTCAGTTCTCTGGGAAAAAATAAAAACCAAACAAAGAAATCAAATAAACTGTTACTAATTGAATCATGGGGAAAATAATAAAACCATAAATATACCAATTAAGGAACAATATTGTGGATATAATTATAGAAACTGAGAAAATAAAAAATTAAAAAAGAGATTAATTATATAAAATACATTTGACAGCTGGATGAAATAATTTCATTTTCTGAGAGAATACAAATGATCAAAATGACCTCAAAAGGGAGAAAAATAAGATAGAAATGTAACTATCTGAGTTGAGAGTCCAAAGTTACAGAGCACAAGAGCTATTCAGCCGGTGAGAATGGCAGTCTATGTACTACCACCAATTTGCCAGTCTCCTCTTGTATTGACCTTTGCTAAATCCAAGTAAAGCAGTCAAAGAGTTTTCTCAGAGTTAGAAGGAAGAATTAATAAGATGCAAGGACGCCAAATGCCTAAGATTTTGATAGGGCAGAAGGGCATGAGGCATCTAATGGGCAAGACAATGTGGAGTGAAAGAAGCTGACCTGGAGGCCGACTGGAAGAAGTCAGCCACACAGCGGAACTGAGAATCAGCCCCTTGTGGGACTTCCTTAAACACATCCCTTCTTCCCCACAAGGTTTCGTCATGCCATTCTATTTCCCTTTTCACTAACAAAGTGATAGGGCCACTGTTTGTTTATTTGTTAACTGACTGTCCCTTCAGCTGGGTAACCTCTTCCATGGGAGCAAAGACCATGTCTCCTTTGTCCAACAGTGTATCCACATGGTCTACAGGCCTGATATTAAGCCAGTCATTACATACTGGTTGAAGGAATGAATGGAGCAAGCTGGACATTTTAGAGAAGAAGGAGAGAACAGTAAGGAATGTTGCTGCAAAGACATCGATTTCCAGCCCCAGGAGGAAGATGTGCATTACAGAGGTGCAACAGTCTCCTGGGAACGAGACAACTATTACAGCCTTAAAGGGAACAGAGAGAATGTGGAGGGGCTTCCTGGAACAAGGCAGAGAGCCTGCTGAGAGGCTGGAGGGACAGGTTGGAGAGATAAACTGTATCTCACAACATAATATTGAATAGGAAAAATAAAAGTGTGGTTCTATGCCTTCCTTTTATTTTTGTTTTAATTTTTTTTGAGTCATTATCTTGTTCTATTGCCCAGGCTGGAGTGCAGTGGCATGATCTCGGCTCACTGCAATCTCCGCCTACTGGTTCAAGCGATTCTCCTGCCTCAGCCTCCCAAGTAGCTGGGATTACAGGTGTGTGCCATCATGCCTGGCTAATTTTTGTATTTTTAGTAGAGACGGGGTTTCGCCACGTTGCTCAGGCTGGTCTTGAACTCCTGACCTCAGGCGATTTGCCCATCTTAGCTTCCCAAAGTGCTGGGAATACAGGCCTGAGCCACTGCACCCAGCTGTGCCTTGCTTTTGAAAAGTCAACCTCATAAGCACAATCTGGAGAGATGCAATTTAACTGAATATCACAGGTAAAGAAAAGAAAAAAACGCATTCACAAGACTTTGAGATCTTGGTAAACTGTAAGCGCAAAATGAGTGACAGATGTGCCATGACCACTAAAATTCTTATGTTGAGGTAGGTGTCATTGATCAGTTCTCCTGTCTTCAATGATGTCAGTGACAAGCTTGCTTTGCTCCGGGCTGTCAGGCTGTTGTGTGATTTTCCTTTCTGAATGCTACACTTTAACAGGTACACAGGTAAACTGAAGCACATTCATAAGGGAGGCCCACACGATGATAGAGATACTCGTCAGTAAATTATAGAAGACACAGTTAAAGGAACTGGGGCTATTTTGCTTGGAGAAGGAAAGCCTCAACAGAGACCCAATAGCTGTCTCCGAGTATCTAAGGGGCTGTCAGGAGAAGAGGCTTTAGTCTAGTGCAGAATGACCTTGAGGGTATAGCCAGGACTAATAGGCATACTGCAGCTCAATACAAGTGAGAGCTTCAGAGTCAGCAGAGCTACGTGGAGATAGGGGGCTGCCTCAGCACAAGGAACAACCTGTCACCTTGGGCATTCAAGTCCATGCAGCGTGTCTTGGCATGCAGTGAGGCAGGACCTGGCACCAAGGGCTGCACTGGACATCAGACTAGCTGACTCCTAAACCCTTTCCAAACCTGAAATCCTGCCTTCAGCTTCCATGTTCGTTACAAGAATTAATGTGGATTAGTTATGCGAAAGTGCTTTGTAAACTCTAGAGTGTTCTACGTATATAAAGGGTTATGACTATTTTTTCATTACCTTGGAGGACTTCGATTCTATCCTGATTGCCATTGTCTCTAGTTATCCCTTAGTTCCCTTCAACCTCATAAAAATGTCTAAGTTGTAAATGCAAAATGTAATATTATGACTATGATTCAAAATTTCAAAATGCTTCACAAATAACAAATAGTTTTTCATCTTTTATTAGTGAGGGGCAGGTCCTATATTCAGTTTGCTTCTCATGGTCCTGTGTCTGTGGTTTCAAGGAATGGAGAAGCTAAGGTCTTACAGATCACCTTACAGGGAAGAACTAATTAATATCAATAGCACCCTCACAAAAATCTCTGGTAACAAAAATATCTCTACATTAATAAGCAATACACAAAAAATACACAAATAAATAACCAATACACAATAAATTGATAAATAAACCTGAGTCTACTCTGATAGAATGTGACTTCTGTCCTTTACTCAGTGTCTTCTGTGGTCCATCAATTCTCAGGCAATCAGAAGGTCTGTTATTTGGTGGCATAGGCGAACTTGTCACAAGGTATTATGACTTGGAAAAAATAATTGCCAGATAAAGCCCCGATTCTGTTTAGGTGTTCAAAGTATTGTCCCCACTCAACTCCAGTATCATCTCTAATGAAAGTAACAACTTGACAACTTTGAAATATCATCTCCTTTCATTTTTTATTCTAGTTTTTTCTCCCTTCCATTTTTTTTTGTTCACCAGAGGACTTAACAGAGAGTAACACAACATAGGCAGGCTGAGAGAAGGAAACTAGGGAAACCAGGAGAGAGCAAACTGGATACAGACACTCCTAAAAGTACAGTTAACTCAGTGACAAAGCAGCCCTCACACCGATGTGTTCTCTAAACTGTTTATGTGTTTTATTATTTGACTGACTGAAACCCAGAGCAAACAAGGGATTCAGAGGCTGGAATTTACATAGAACATGGGAGAAGGTAAGGCTCAGATGAGGAGAAATACCAAGAAGTTCTGACATACTTCTCTTTTGGATGCTACGGATCACTGGGAAGAAAATATTTTTTAAAAGCTATTAGTTTATGCACTGTATTCAGTCTGACACCTTTTATGTGTTTATATTCCGTGAGTGAGGCTTTTTAATGTAGATAGTATTTCTTCACATGATGATGACACCTATGAAGAAAAATCTACTCTATACTTTCCTACATTGTGATTATAGTGCTCTAATTATAAACATTCAGGGAAAGGGCATGGCGGCTCATGCCTATAATCCCAGCACTTTGGGAGGCCAAGATGGGAGGATTGCTGGAGGCCAGAAGTTTGATACCAGCCTGGACAACATGACAAGACCCCGTATCTATAAAAATTTAAAAATCAGCTGGGTGTGGTGGTGTGTGCATATAGTCTCAGCTACTTAGGAGACTGAGGCAGCAAGATCCCTTGAGTCCAGGAGTTTGAAGCTGTAATGAACTATGATGGTGCCAGGGTATTCTAGCTGGGGTGACAGAGTGAGACCCAGTCTCTAAAAGAAAAAAAAAGTCAGGAGTGGGCAGGAATAAATAGAGTCACAAATCATTGGCTAATCTCTTATGCGCCTCTTCCGAACTCCCCAATCCATCTTTTTGGAAAGCTTGCTGAAAAATAAGACAATGGGGCCTGTATTGAATGAGCCATTTTATTGTATGGTTTGCCTCACATTAATTTAAGCTTGAAGGACAAGCCCTGGATGGGATACTTGGCCATCAGTAGACCTAATGGAGGCCTGTTAGTGTTTGGTAAAGGTTCATGCCTTATAAGCACTAGAAGAAAATGCATGGCCAGCTGAGTGTAAGTATTCAATGTGTTCAATATGAATATGGCTGCACCAAAGCAGACACAAGTTAAAGAAAGATATTCTCCTCATGGAGCAGAGGATGAATCTTGGAGAAGCATGGGCTTCAACAATGACAAGTCCTCTGGGGGATGAAGTAAAGACGTACCTTGATTTCCATAGCCGGTGTCTATTGCAGACCCATCCCATGAATCCACAGCACTGTCCACACTGGGCACCGTGGAGGGGTACATGTCAGAGAGCTTGCCTGGCTTCTGTGCTGGTGAGGAGTCCTCCTCCACATCCCCCAGGTCACTCAAATGGCTAGAAATAGGGAACTTCTTGGGGCTTGATGCTGACTGGGCTTTATAGACAGGAAAGGAGTTTAAGTATCAGAGTAAATTTAAATAAAAATATACCAAAATACTCCATGGCTAGAGATTCGTTTCCCTAGAATTACACACAGACACTAGCACATTCTTTCAAGGAAGAAAATGCACTGGAAATCCTTAATTGTGGCTTTCAATTCACTACTCACCATCTGTCTGTTTCTTAATTTTCAAGGTGACAGTCTCTCCTGCCATCTGTAACAAATGGATGGCTTCACTCAGAGGCTTCCCTTTCAAGCTGCTGCTATTGATGGCTAGGATTCGGTCTCCTATGTGGATTGCACCAGTTCTGAAAAACCAAATAGTAATAGGAGAGGTAGAAATAATTCCTGTATGGTACTCAATATAAATTCCCTGACATACCTTATACATTCATCATAATAAAGACTTTGCAAAGATCTCCAGAAGTCCCTTCTTGCTTTCTCCTGGGCAATGTTATAAGATAATTGCATCTGTTGTGGATTACTTTTTAGTTTCCAATAAAATTTTAAAAATTGTTTTAATTAGTTATTAAAATGAACTGTGTTTTTTAATTCCAAGAAAGCTGAGTCATTGGGTAAGCCCCCTAAAAATCCCAAGAAAATGAACAATGTCGAATGACAAATGTAGTGGATAGCATGGAGCATCCTTTCTTTCTACAGATTTTTTTTTTTATTTTTTTTGAGATGGAGCCTCTCTGTGTCACCCAGGCTGGAGTCCAGTGGCGCGATCTCGGCTCACTGCAACATCCGCCTCCCGGGTTCAAGCAATTCTCCAGCCTCAGCCTCCCAAGTAGCTGGGATTACAGGCAAGCACCACCATGCCCAGCTAATTTTTGTATTTTTAGTAGAGATGAGGTTTCACCATCTTGGCTAGGCTGGTCTTGAACTGACCTCATGATCCATCCGCCTCGGCCTCCCAAAGTTCTGGGTTAACAGGTGTGAGCTAATTTCTAAGGTACATTGCAGCTCCAACATTTTGCAATGCTGTGTCTCTATTTTGCTAGCCACTGTTTTCAACTGTTAGCAGGAACAATGCATTTGTGTATTCCTGAGCTGGGTTACTGGAGGGCAGATTTGCTTACAGGGTTTGTTATATGTCCAACAACACATCTCAGAAAGAAATGCAGTTTAGCGGAGGGTGGGGAGTGGGTGTGTGTGTACATCATTGCCAAAGGAAAAAATGGACATTCCAACCTTTAAGACATTGTTAAAATGGGTTACTACACTTTGTTTCCCATAATCCTTGAAGATGATGTCTGTATCATCCTTTTCTGAAAACACAGCAGCTAAGTGTGGCACCTGTCAGGTAACAGAGGCTCAGCAAGTGTTTGCTGAATGAAATTGGACAAGCTGTTCAACCTCCCTGAACTTTAGTTTCCTCCTCTCAAAATGGACACAATACAAATCCGCCTTCAGTCAATTGTGGTCAGCTTATACATTTCAGAGAGTAGTATCAATGCTAAGCCCATGACACATCTTTTACTGCCTGTAAGATGTCCCTCAGAGTCAAGTCGGAGCTCTGCCTGAGAGTTCCCAAGCTCTAAGATCAATCCTTTGTGCAGATTTTTAAAAGCCAACAGATAACCACAGAGAGAGGAGAATGTTTTTATGTGGTTGTGAGGAAGGAAGCCCATCTCAGACACAGGTAATTATAACAGTTACTTCAAATTTTACCTTTCAGCTAATCCCCCTTTAGTGAGGCTTGAAATGATTATAGGATCAAACGGCTCTTCAGTTCCTGAAATTGTGATGCCAAGGGGCCCCCCATAGCGTTTAAGCTCCACGGTGTAAATAATTGCTCCAGAACTTTCTTGCTCATCTGTAATAAATGCCAAGGAATCATAATTGATTTCTTTGGGAAAAGCAAAAGAGTAAGATACATAGATTCATACATAAAGTAAGAATTCAAAACATCCTCGTCAAAGTATCATGTCGCAGAAAATAATTATTTTGGGAAGTAGCATTTCCTTAGTAGGATCTTACATTCAAATACAGGGATATAGTCATTGTCAGTGCCAGGGGAGAGGAACACTGCCTAATGACTTATGTTTTAAATGTGTGAGATCTGCCCAGCTGGGGCTGCAGGACCTTTCAACTGTGTCCATGTCTAGGACAGTGCTTACCTAGCATTTAGTAAGTGTGCAGTAAATACCTGCGAAATAAACATACGGCTGAGGAGGCATTATAATATGAGAGGAGAGAGTCACTCAGTAACAAAGAAGACATCGGGTCACGCTGTTTCCGTTTTAAGCTTTACATGCAAGCTAACTTTTGATATAGAAAAGTGGATTTTGCTAAGGGTTGGAACAAATAACATATATATGGTTAAGTGGAACTTAGATAAGTAAACTTGAAGACAACAGCAAGAAATTTAGAATCTCTTACATATCATTCCACTGACTGTCTTCTAATGTGAGTCCTATTAGTGAATTACGGATATTAAAGTGGAGGTTTGAATGATCATCTCTCTTTCAATGGAGTAACAGCTGTTGTAAGCTATGTTTATGTTGTAAGTTATGTCATAAACTAATTTTGGCTATTCAACGTTATTATAGTGGAAGACACTTGTGAATGTGCTCTGCCTAAAGCACTGGCCAGAAAGATATCATGGGCCTCCTTCAACATGATGGGTATTGTGATGGTGTCAGGGTTGCAGATAAGAAGTCTCAGAATTCAAAGGTTTTATTTGCTTCTGACATGCTTAAAGTTCTTGGGCACTTCTCGTTTTATTCCTTGGGCCTGGGAGCTGTGAGTGGTTAAGGAACTGTTTCATTTCTGCACCTAAGGATACAATGAAATGGTTCAGTGGCTACTTTAACAAAATAGTCAGCTTTTACAGTCAGACTACATCCTAGTGAAGCATTAACATGGCTACATTTTTGCAGTGAGCAGCTGTTCATTTACGATATGAAACCCTAAAATAAGGAGGAAAAGCAGAGCTTGAATTAACAATTCAATTATTTGTGTTTGCAGTGAAGAATTAGGATGAATATAAAATGAAAGGTCTATCAAGTCATTTGGGAAGCAATGTGTTCTCTCTCGCCAGCACTTACTTCACTTCTGGCCATAGATTGGGAGTTTTGAATGCAGCCATCACCTCCACTTTCTGAGTGCTCTACTCAATGTATTTGCTCCACACATTCAGAACTAAAGACCATCCGCCACACACTGCAATGCTTAAGTCCACATTTTAGGGCACAAAATCTTCAACATTGGGCTCAAATTTACATTAGCAGCTGAGAAGCTCCCATATCAAGCCTAAAACAGCTCTGTTTGCTTATTCACAAGTTTCTTCTGGGCTGATGCTGAAGTTGTGGCCAATAGGCTGGTGATGATCTGCTAAGGGCTCCGGAGAGAAACATCAAGATAGAGGGTAACTGAATAACGGGCAGAGGTCAAAAGTCTAAATTTTCCTACAGTACGATATTTTGTCACCTTTCAGAGCTGGCTTTGACCTAAATGAACAGAGTACTATTGGAGAGATTACATGTACTTTGCAGCCCTCATCATCAACAATATTCTGGATGAAATTCTGAATGAGTCATTTGATTAGTAGTCCCTGGCACAGTTAAACATTAGTTACTGCTGGACACTCTGTGTGGGCCATTCAGTGGAGGTGTGTATGCCATAGGAAAGAACTTGACCCCTTATTGCCCTCTGCCTAAGGCAAGCGTGAGCACAAACTTGTCAATGGGTGCCAAGCATTTTGGGTTGGAGCATCTGCTCTTTATGGGTTTTGGGGAGAAGGACAGTTGCCCAGGACCTGGGGAGAAGGACAGTTGCCCAGGACCTGGAGATCCAAGAACCAGTGGGAAGTGTCCACTGAAACTGCGGTCCAGATGAAAACAAACATTGGTCTATGGAAGGGGAGTTGGGGGTAGTCCCATTCATTGGGAGAAGGGGGGCACCTGGTTCTACTCAGCTGATTCTGCAGAGTGAGTATTCCATGTTATTTTTCGACAATGTAACTTGCGACGCAAAGATGACAAAATAATACCAGAGATGAAGTAAATGGCTTTAGGATAGTCTGTTTCAAGCTGCCTTATTTGGAGACATTTTTTTATT
Organism: Hylobates moloch; assembly: GCF_009828535.3. Classification (NCBI taxonomy): domain Eukaryota; kingdom Metazoa; phylum Chordata; class Mammalia; order Primates; family Hylobatidae; genus Hylobates; species Hylobates moloch. The sequence continues at coordinate 66,444,663 of NW_026652287.1, forward strand.
GGCATCTGAGTCCTCACTGACTAGAAGGCAATTGTTAGGTCACCCAGTGAGTTTAGATAGTGATGGAGATGCAAATCTGGGAAATGGTACCTCTTAACTAAGAAGGACACATTCCTGTGATTACACTGGAGGGGAAACAGGATGACATGATATTCTATTTAAATTATGACAGAAATGGAAGCTGATTTCTGTTTTCTTTAACAAATAAATTGCCAAAAACACAAAAGAGAAAGGAGATTTGGCCAGGCACGGTGGCTCACACCTGTAATCCCAGCGCTTTGGGAGGCCGAGGTGGGTGGACCACCTGAGGTCAGGAGTTCAAGACCAGCCTGGCCAACATGATGAATCCTCGTCTTTACTAAAAATACAAAAATTAGCCAGGCGTGGTGCCTCGTGCCTGTAGTCTCAGCTACTTGGGAGGCTGAAGCAGGAGAATCACTTGAACTCAGAAAGTGGAAGTTGCAGTGAGCTGAGATCATGTCACTGCTCTCCAGCCTGGGCGATGGAGCGAGACTCTGTCTCAAAAAAAAAAAAAAAAAAAAAAAGAGAAAAGGGAGATTTAGGAGACATTACAATCAAAAGCAATGAGTAGATCATTTAGGATTCTGATTAAAACCAACTGTTATAAAAAGGTATCTATTGGCCAGGCGCAGTGGCTCATGGCTGTAATCCCAGCACTTTGGGAGGGCAAAGTAGGCGGATCACCTTAGGTCAGGAGTTTGAGACCAGACTGGCCAACATGTCAAAACCCCGTCTCTACTAAAAATACAAAAATTAGCCAAGTGTGGTGGCATGTGCCTGTAGTCCCACCTACTCAGGAGGCTGAGGCAGGAGAATTGCTTAAACCTGGGAGGTGGAGGTTGCAGTGAGCCAAGATTGTGCCACTGCCCTCCAGGCTGAGTGACACAGCAAGACACCCTCTAAAAAAAAAAAAAGCTATGTATTTTTCTATCGGAAAGATTGCTTTAAAAAAACAGTTGGTTTTAATTAGGATTTTATATATATATCAGGGAAATGTGAACATTGAGTGAATATTTTATAATATTAAAAATATTGCTAATGATGATGTTATTTAGTTATGTGTTTTAAAAGAGTATTTTTTAGGCATACGTTTGTAAAAAGATGGGATGATGCCTGCAATTTCTTCATAACTCCACCAGTGAGGTGGAGAAACCAGACTGAGAGGGGTGATGAAGCAAGGTTGGTTGTTAGCAAATCGCTGTTAACACTGGATGATGCATGGTGATTCATTATGCTATTTTTATTTTTGTATATATTTTGAATTTAATAACAAGCCTTTGAAAAAGAAAATAATATCAATTCCCTTAGAAAGCCCTATGTGGATGCCTTGTGTAAACAGATATTTAATTAGTCTGGCTTTCCTTTCATAGACGGTGGTGATGGCTGCCCGCACAGTCTTTTCCAGACCATATGGCCTGTCTGCCCACAAGACAAGCTCTCCAGGGCATCCCACTGCCACTGGCTCTTGAGAAGGGCCCCACTGTGGCTCTGCCCAGTTTTTCACAGCAATGGCTTCCTCCTAAACAGTCTTCCTGCTTGGGATCCAGCCTTTGCCCCTCCTCCCCAATTCTATTTTCACCAATGCTGCCAACATATAATTTCTTCTCTTTCCTTCCCAGAATATTTTTAAAACATAAATCTGAATATGTTACTCTCTTACTTAAAGCTTTTCATTGGTTCCTCAGTTCTTTAAGAATAAAATACAACCCCTTTGCAAGAGCTGAGCTGGCCCCCAGAGGGTCACACCATTCTCCCCCACCCCAATCCAATCTGCTAAATTCTCTCTTCATAGAACCACTGCAGTTCCTTAAATAGCACTTTTCTAACATCTTTAGCCCTTGCACCTGTTACTCCCTATGCACAAACACCTTTCTCCCATTTGTTATCCTGTAGAATTTCTACTTTTACTTTAAAGCTTGGCTCACTCTCATCCTTCAGAAAACCTTCCTGGTGGCTTAGCTGGAGGGGCTAGAGGCCTTCCTATGAGACCCAAAGCTTCGGTGCATTCTTCTGATGTTTCTAAACTTTTATTTTCATTCTTGCTCTCAAACAAGGAGAAGAGTGAAATTATTTTTAAATTCTCCTTAATGAGAGAAGTTAAATATTAAGGACTGGAATTCCATCAGGTATGATTGAGATTTGGAGGGCCACAAACTATTATAATGTAATATCCAAGCTATCACAAGAACCAATTTTTAAGAACCAATTTTTGCCCCCCTTGAGAATGCATGTTCTAGCATACGCCTTTCACTCTATGTTTTAAGGATCTCACTACTTGGTTCTTCATTAGAATAAGATTACCTTGAAAACAGAGATTTTTAACTTCATATCCCCATAGCCTAGAACTATGTCTGGGTTCCCAGGCTGAGATCTCCAGAAGAGTTTTGCGAGTCAGCTTCCCTGCTATGCCAAGGTCTAGTTTCCTTTTCCAAGACATGTGATGCAAACCCAATCTCATTCAAAGTTTGAGAATACAACCTCGGCTGCCATTGTGGGGACAAGCAAACCTAGAATTTCCTCCCTCCACCGTGCCAGGAGTGTTGAGTCAGCTTCAGGTTCAACTGCCAATTCCACCTGCCTTCTCGGGCTTTAGCTCAACTGGCATCTGTGAGGCCCTGCAGCTTAGGAGGAGGGTAATAACCGCCATTTAAGAAGGAATACTCAGACTTTTTTGGAGATTGAGGCACTCCTAGATACACTCTCCTTGAGGCTGCTCCAGTGTAGAAGTCTTAAAAAGGAGCAACTAGGGTGTTTATCTAGAAGAGAAACTTCTGAGAAAGAAAAATGTAGAATCACTAGTAAGTTTCAAAGTGAGGCTAAGCAGATGTTAATGATATTCTAAACAGCTTTTATATCACAACAGAAGGTTTGCAACGATTAGTGAAAGGCAGGAAAGGGGGCAAGCCTACTTGTTTGTTCTGCTCAGCTCTAGTTAAGAAAATTAATGGAAGCACGGAACAGATGCAAAATTGCTGCATTACTTATCTGCAATGTTATTTTCAGGCTTCTTGAGTGCCGCCTGTTTAACAAAATGAATGCTACCTGGCTTGAATCCATAATGGTAGCTGCTTCTGTGGCCAAATAGGAGGCTTGGATTTGGGAGAGAGCCTTTGGAAGGCATACATGTGCAGGTCAGTCAAAGTTCACTTCAACTAAAAGTGATGGAGTTAATTTTAGAGTATGGCTAAATTTCTTGGAGTCAGACAGGCCTGAGAAAGTGAACCATTTGAACAACACTCTCTGCAGCTCCCTTATTGCTGCACGGTCATTTTACATCGGCATGTCACAATGATATACCAAGAGATGTGCAAGCAATTGTTGAGTGTTTCAGAGTAGAATTCAAATTCCTTTGTGTAAGTGATAATTTTAAGTCTCAGAACTAGGTTTGTTTGTGACAGCATTTCTCAAAGTGTAGTTCTAGGACTAGCAGTTTTGGCATCATCTGCGAACTCGTTAAAAATGCAAATTCTCAAGTTTGCATTTGACTGAGAATCCCTACCCCACACACCAACAGGGATGGCAACTCTGGGAGAGGGGCCTAGTCATCTGTGTTTTAACATCTTCTGGGTGATTCCGATGCACACTCAAGCTTGCGAGCCATCCCTTTATGAGATCAAGCATGGAGAAAAGAGAAAAGTACTTTTTCTCATAGGTCCTTCTTGCAGCCAGCTTCTTGCCAACACACCACCTTCCACTGCTCCTAGGACAGCCAAGATCATTCTTGGGAGCTTGGAATGGGGCATCTCTGCTACACAAATACTCCAATCTGGGTTTAGGGGAAAAAGCTACTGCAAATTACTTAGCTTGGCTTAACACTGGTAAACTATATATATTTGAAGCCCAAAATATGAATCTGTCTTCAAAGGACTAATTTAATCCGTAATAAGGCCGTATAAAGGTTATTTGCTTTGAATAGGACAAGCTGCAGCCTGAAAATGGTTTTTTTTACACAGATTACAGCCCATGAAGGTAAAGTATTGATTTATGGTCTCCAAAAATATGCTATATATTAGAGTAATATTCCCCAAACCAAGCGAGAAATCATTAATAGCTGTATATTTGATGGACAAGAAGGTGGTAATACAAAGCCGACTTTTGAAAACCGTATGTGATAGATTTGCAAACCTCTGTCTCTTCCTGCAAATCCTGAAAAGTCTCTACTGCTTTGCTTCAGGGTTTCCTCTCAGGCCCTAGCCAGGTCTTCCAACTCTTCTCATTTACTTTTGACTCAGAAGCCATCAAGGCAAAACAATAGATTTTTTCAAGAGGATTATTTGCATTGCTGAGGATCTGGGGATTGGGTAGCAGCCTCAGGAATCCCAGAGCCTTGGACCCACGCAAGAACCACTGGACACTATCTGAGTTACATTCCTTCAGTAATGGAAGATGACAAATGCAGAAGTTCCTGAAGGCAGGATGGTGGCTGAATCCAGAGTGAGGGAGGAAAATGCCTACAACCCCAAGTGTTCCAAAAGATTTGGCCATTGTTAAAGAAAGCTGAAATTCACTTTTAAAATATCCAAATACAGTAATGACCGTTGATAGTCAGCATTCATTGGGCCTCAGTAGGTGCAAACTTATTGGTGAGTTCTTAAATATATGACCTCCTTTAGGCCAGGCACGTTGGCTCACGCCTGTAAATCCCAGCACTTTGGGAGGCAGAGGCGGGCACCTTACCTGAGGTCAGGAGTTTGAGACTAGCCTGCCCAACATGGCAAAACCCCGTCTCTACTAAAAATACAAAAAATTAGCTGGGCATGGTGGCGGGCACCTGTAATCCCAGCTACTTGGGAGGCTGAGGCAGGAGAATTGGTTGAACCTGGAAGGTGGAGGTTGCAGTGAGCCGAGATTGTGCCATTGCACTCCAGCCTGGGTGACAAGAGCAAAATTCCGTCTCAAAAAAAAAAAAAAAAATATATACACACACACACACACACACACACACACACACACACACACACACACACACATCTCCTCCTTTAATCCTTAAAACAGCCATGTAAAGTAAGCATTAAATGGACATTTACAGATGAGGAAACTGATGCTCAGAGAAGTTAGTTTGCCTAAATTTCCCAGATTGTCAGTTGTGAAGCCAGTCTGGCATTCTTAGTCTTTCATTCTACTGTTTCCCCCAGCTTGGGCTAGAAACAGAGTTAATTCAGACTCTCTTGAATGGCTCATTCAGCGCTTTCATAAAGTGATTAAAACCAATGGTCACTAACCAAGTCCAGTGGGCCTCATTCTTGTTTTAAGTCCTTTAATGGCTCCCCATTGGTTTCTGGGATAAAATTCAAATTTCTTAACATGATTTACAAGGCCCATAATGACTTGGCTCCAGTACACCTTTCTAGCTTACCTACTACCAAGTCCTTGCACACGTTATGCTTGAGCCATATCTGCCTACTAGAGTGTGCCATGCTCTCCCTAACTTTCTACACCACTTCACAAATCCCTTCGACACCAAGGTTGTTAGAATCTTTTCCTTGAGGTCCTCAGGCTCAAATGGATGCTGTTACATTCTCTTACCGTTGTGGAATATTTTGTGCATATCCTTACGACATTCATCATATTGTTAATTATTGATTTTTGGTGGTAACTGATTTAAGGGCAGGATTGTGTCCCTTTTATCTAAGAACTGGTAGTCCATAGCACATTGCCTGATACTTTGTAGACAATAAACGAATGCTGATGGCATGACTGAAAATCGAGGGCGTTAGCAGCATTTGGGAATAATTCTACCATCTCCTTGGGTAAGGTACACAGCAGGGTAGCGAGACTTGGGAAGCTGGAAGAAATGCTTACATTTTGAAGCAGTATCTGTTAAATCCCAATTGCAGTACAAGCTAGCTTAGGAAACCAAGTTACATCAAGTATAGTTATAAACTTCCTGTGACCGGAGAGAGAATCATCACTGAAGGATGGAGAGCAACCAGCAGTTAAAGGACTGGAAAACTCCTGCAGTGCAGAAGGCCCACATTAGTATGAGCAATATTTCTGGGGGTGGAGAATATACACTGAATATTACCATTCAAAAATATTGAGACGAAGCATGACAACTATTTAATATGATAGTTCTAATCACCAGCATAATTTCAGATTAGGCATTATATCAAACTTTCAAAATCAGTGACTGTCCAGAGGGTCAATGCTTATTTTCTACTCAGTCATATCTTGATCAAGGATCAGAACGAATGCAGAGAAAGGGATTTCAGGAGGTAATTAGAATACCAACAGTCCCCACTTATTGAGTGGAGTATGGACTGTGCCAGTATTTCCTTCAGTAAGCTACAATAGCTCCCTGAGATGGGTATTATTATGTAGACATTACTGAAAATGGGACCAAATCTCAGACAAGTTTAGCAAGTTGCCCAAACTCTCACAGCTCAAATGTGGTACAGCCGAGCTTTAAACTGAGGTCTGATTTTTTTTAAAAGAATTTATTTCAATAGCTTTAAGGGTACAAGTGATTTTTCATTACCTGGATGAATCGTATAGTGGTGAAGCCTGAGATTTTGGTGCACCCAGCACCCAAGTGGTGTACACTGTACCCAATATGTAGTTTTTGTTGGCCCTCATCCCCCTTCTACCCTCTCTTCTTCTGAGTTCTTATATCATGTCTGATTTTAAAACATTTGTTCTTTGTGAAGATTTAGTTTGCCTTTAAATAATCTGTGGTCAGGCTTTACATTTTGAATAATATTTTTTTTCCTCCCTTACTTTGCTCTGAATAAAAATGAATTCAGGTACTCAAATTATATATATAATATTATGAGGGAAGAGGATACTAGGATCATATAAATTCTTCCAAATCAATAACTGAAAAATTTTCAAAGAGTGATCTTTTATAAAACTATGTCTGAATGAGTATATATTTCTGTATATCAATATGAGAAAATCTGGTTTGGGTAAGCATGTCTCTCATGCTAATATTTATAGTCTTATTTTAGGTGGTTGTATGTTTTTCAATGGAAGGTTTAGGATTTTAAAAACAGAGCCTCTTAAAATTAAAACATATTTAATAAGCACAATAACTATCATAATAGTATACATAGGGATTGTAGGGGAAGGGTATAAAAGAGGAAAATGAGGCAAAGGAAATCAGTAACTGAAAATAAGATCTAGCTCTCTAAGTGCTCAGTTGTTTCAGAAACTCCTGCCAACTGGTAGACACAGCCTGGCTTTGAAACTGGATGCATTGCCAGCTGTGCACACTATATATATTCATCTCTGGCTTGGCTTTTTCACTTTGCAAGGGAAAGTAGCTGACATCTGCTGAGCAGGGCAAATCATGCAAAACAGGTTTCTCCACAAGGCTTTGCTTCTTCACTAGGACAGAATCCAGGCTGATGCTAAAGGCTTCCTCCCTATTTTGAAATAAATCCCCAAAAGAAAGTGCAAGTGAAGCAGGCTTGTAAGGAGAGAAATGCAAATGTTGGCACAGAAAATCAGTTGCTTAAGAAATAATGAGTGCAAACCTGTGTGTATTTTTAAACATGGTTATAAAATATATTTGGATATAATCATCATTATCAATTGTACTGATGGATGCAACTATAGATTTTTTTTTTTACTTTGAATAGCAATCATAAACACATAGCCTGACATAACCATGAACCCTAGATCTAGATGACCTGATTAAGGAAATCCCAGAACATTGCCACAACTTCATTATTGGTTGCAATGAAATTATATACAGTAGACGCTCTCTTAACCAATCTCCACTTAACCAATTTACTGAATTAATTGTGGCTATTCGTCCTCCATCATAAAATGTACAGACCAATGCCATGGCATGCTCCAGAGCGATAGGTTTCTTTATGCAGCCCCTCTGCACTTCTGCTCCTGCTCCTGCTTGAGTTGTAAACTTCAAAATTTAGAGGCAATTATGTTTATTCCTAAACCTGTTTATGCCAGCTGTACTTGTTATTTTAACTATGTAATTTAATTAATCTTATATAACCTATGAAATATGAATGTAGTTGTTCTATGAAAACAAAATCCAACGGTTTGGAAAGATTCAATAAGGGTTCGTTAGGCAAAAATCTATGGCCAAGTGCAGTGGCTCACACCTGTAATCCCAGCACTTTGGGAGGCCGAGGTGGGCAGATCACTTGAGGTCAGGAGTTTGAGACCAGCCTGGCCAACATGGCAAACTCCATCTCTACTAAAAGTACAACAATTAGCCAGGAAAGGTGACGCACACCAGTAATTCCAGCTACTCAGGAGGCTGAGGCACAAGAATTGCTTGAACTTGGGAGGTGGAGGTTGCAGTGAGCAGAGCTGGCGCCACTTCACTCCATGGCACACTCCAGCCTGGGTGTGCCACGCAAAACAAACAAACAAACAAAAAAATCTACTGTTAATTACCTAGTGGAAAAACTCTAAAACATTGGGGAAAACCAAAATCTAGGTGGAGGAGGCATTCAGATTGCTATAAATTCTTTAAAGTCTCACTGCATTAAAAACCAAACCAAACCAAAATAAAACTGGAAGTCATAAAATATATATTGTGGATATGGTTTAGACAAACAAACAAAAAGACTTGTAACTATAATCAGCAGAACCATATTAATAGGAAAGGCCTTGGCTTTACCCACAAGATTGGCAAAATTGTAAATTAAATGTTTACTTTATCGATCCACATCACATTCTGTAATTCCCCACATTAGCTGACTCTTTTGGTGAATGGACACTTTTCAATCGGCTCTATAGTCTTATCATAATCAGACAAGATGTTTCTTATTTCAGGGCTACCCAAAGTGTTCTCCTTGCACCACAGCTGTGGCAGCATCTGGACGTTTATTAGGAATCCAGAATCTCAGGTCCCACCTGGGGTGGTGCCAGGATCTGTGTTTTAACAAGCTCTTCAGATGATTCTACGCCCTCCTAAGTTTGATTGGAGGGTCTAAAAAATGTGTATAGCCCTTTTGAAAAGCAACGTGGGGCATGACTGACTCATCAGAAATCACAGACATTTCCTTTGTATTCTTACTCAGCCATCCTGCTTCTAGGAATATTTTTATTTCAAAAGAAAAAAAAAGCTGAATAAAGATATCTATGCATAAAGATGTCTATGAAAGTACTATTTATAATAATGAAACAATTGGAAGCAATATAGTGATTTAAGAAGAGAAGAAAGGTAAATCACAGGCAGTCAATAAAAATGATAGATATTAAGAGTTTATAAAATGATCAAATGTTTATAATGTAAAATTAGGTAAAAAATGCAACATCTACTTGGTTATAGTTATGCCATATAAATATCAACAAAAACTAGAAAACTACCAGTTTCACTGTATTAGATGATGATTTAGATTTCATCTTTAAAAATTATTTTCATGCAATTATAATATGTTTTCTATAATGAAAATATCTTAATGATATCATTTACAAGCACCATTATTTAAAATTTGTACTACACTCTCAACACAAAATTTAAAGGCTCTTTCAGCTGTGAAACACTGCTGCCACATCACTAGCCAGCTGTTGTATGTAAAACATCAAGATCTAATATCTTTGGTGACAGATGGGCAGTTTGAAAAATCAGTTTTAACTAAGGATGCTCTCCATACCTGAATTATCTTCATCTTTGCGGATTTTGAGCTTCACCAGGTCTTCACATTGCTGGAGGATCTGAACTGCATCTTCCATGGAACAGTTGTCCAGCCGGATATTATCTATTGCGAGCAATTTATCCCCAAGTTCCAGGGTCCCAGTTCTGTTAGTGAATGCATAGTAACACACGACTAATAATGAGCACTTAACTAGGCCATTTAAAGAGGCATTAAGCATAATGTAGCGTTATGGTAGTCTTTAGAGGAAAAGAGGTTCAACTGTTTTTAAATTGTACTTTATTGACAACTCCCTCCCTTCTTCTAGTCTTATTTGGGTTGCCTGCTATGACATCAAATTGCCAAGTATTAAAAACATTTTTTCTTATACTTTCTTCAATTAAACAAGAACATATGTGTCACTCAGGAAGCATACAATTCCTAGGAAAGGAGGTAATGGGCGAGGGTCTGCATAGACCCGGGTATCCTTGTGTTTCTCCATATTGTTGTATCGCTTTTGATGCTTGGTAGTCCAGATATTAGGAGAGCACTAAGAGAATGAGAGAAGGCAAGGTGTAACAGAGCTAGTGGAAGCCTAAGGCTTGAACGTCTGCTACTTCCACTTGCATCTGGAAACTTACTATGGCCAGAGTAGCATGAAAATTTATAGATGAATCCATAGCTTCTTATTCGGAAAGTGGCCACTGAGACTCTACAACTGGCTGTGGACCAGGGTAGGTCTATTGAACAAAATTTTAAGGTCCATAATGAAACAAACAAAAAATAATGTGAATGTAGTATGTATATGTTTCTATGTGCATATATGTATATATACACAGATTTGTAAGAACAGCCTTTTATGCATTATATCTGTGCCAGAGACTGCTAATTGTCTCCCAGCATCCATTCTCCCTTCCCTTCTTTTAAGTTACCCTCTAAAAATGCATGCCCCAGACTCTCTGGGGACCCTCCCCACCTCCTGCCTGTAGCTAGAAAATGGTAACAGGAGGGAGGCGGAGCAAGGTGGCTGAATAGAAGCCTCCACTGATCGTCCTCCTTGCAGGAACACCAAATTTAACAACTATCCATACAGAAAAGCACCTTTATAAGAACCAAAAATCAGGTGAGCAATCACAGTACCTGGTTTTAACTTCATATCACTGAAAGAGGCACTGAAGAGGGTAGGAAAGAGAGTCTCGAATTGATGATGCCAGCCCCTCCCCCATTCCTTCTGCAGCAGCCACATGGCATGGAGAGAAAAACTGTGCACTTGTGGGAGGGAGAACACAGTGATGGAGAGACTGCATTGAAACTCAGTGCTACCCTGTCACAGCGGAAAGCAACACTAGGCAGAAGTCAGCTGATATCCACGGAGGGAACATTTAGATTAGCCCTAGGCAGAGGGGAATCACCCATTCCAGTGGTCAGAACTTGAGTTCCAGCATGCCTCACTGCTGAACGCTGAAGTGTTCTTGGGTACTAAATAAACTCAAGGCAGTTTAAAGGCACAGAGACTGCAATTCCTGGACAAGCCCTGATGCTGTGCTGAGCTCAGAGCCAGTAGACTTGGGGGGCATGTGACCTAGTGAGAAACCAGCTGGGGTGGCTAAGTGAGTGCTTGCAACACCCCTCCCCCAGCCCTACACAGCACAGCTCACAACTCCCAGAGAGATTCCGTCACTCTACCTGAGTAGAGAAGAGGGGAGAGTAAAGAAGACTTTGTCTTGCAACTTGGATATCAGCTCAGCCATAGTATGACAAGGCACCAGGCAGAGTCCTAAGGCCCCTTTTCTAGGGCTTTGCTCCCAGACAACATTTCTAGACACACCCAGGGCCGGAAGGGAACCTGCTGCCTTGAAGGGAAGTACCCAGTCCTGGCAGCATTTATCACCTGCTGATCCCTTGGGCTCTGAATAATCAGCAGCACGGCTGGGTGCGGTGGCTCATGCCTGTAATCCCAGCACTTCGGGAGGCCAAGGTGGGTGGATCACTTGAGACCAGGAGTTCAAGACCAGCCTGGCCAACATGGTGAAACCCGGTCTGTACTAAAAATACAAAGATTAGCCAGGCGTGGTGGTGCACACCTGTAATCCCAGCTATTCGGGAGGCTGAGGCAGGAGAATCACTTGAACCTGGGAGGTGCAGGTTGCAGTGAGCCGATCGCACCACTGCACTCCAGCCTGGGCAACAGAAAGAGAGTCTGTCTCAAAAAATAAATAAAACTAAATATAATTAAAAAATAAAATCAGCAGCAGTCGTCAGGTAGTACTTGCTGTGGGCCTTAGGTGAGACTCTGAGTTGTGCTGGCTTCAGGTGTGACCCAGCACATTCCCAGCTGTGGTGGCTATGGGGAGAGGCTGTTTCTGCTTGAGAAAAGCAGAGGAAATAGTAAAAAGGACTTTATCTTGCATCTTAGGTACCAGGTCTGCAACAGTGGGACAGAGTACCAAGTGGGCTCTTGGGGTCCCTGATTCTCGGCCTTAGCTCTTGGACGTTTGTGGAACTGCTCTGGGACAGAGGGGAGCCCACCGCCTCAAAAGAAGAGTCCCGGCCCTGGCAGCATTTGCCACAAGTGAACATCGGCAATAGCCAGGCAGTACTTGCCATGGACCTGGAGCAGTGGTGGCCATGGGGAGAGACTTCTCTCCTTGAGGAAAGGATGGGAAGGACTTCGTCTTGTGTCTTGGGTGCCAGCTCAGCTATAGCAGAATAGAGCACCAGGTAGATTCCTAAGGTTTTTGACCCTAGGACCAGGCTCCCGGATGGCATCTCTAGACCTGCAAGGGGCCAGGGGGAGCTCACTGCCCTGAAAAGAAGGATACTATCCTGGCTCGCTTTGCCACCTGCTGATTGTAGAGCCTTTGGTCCTTGAGTGAACATGTCCTAGTGGTAGCCAGATAAGGGTTTACTGGCGGTCTTAGTTGAGACCTAGTACCATGTTGGCTTCAGGTCTGAACCAGCGTAGTCTCAGTGCTGGTGACCACAGGGGTGCTTGTGTTACCCCATCACCCCTCAGCTTCAGGCAGCTCAGCACTGGGAGAGAGACTATATCTGTTTGGAAGACAAGGAAGAGAACAAGAGTCTCTGCCTAGTAATCCAGATGCTTCTTCTGGATCTTACCCAAGACCACCAAGGCAGTATTTTTGAGTCTGCAAGAGCCATAGTGTTACTGGACTTGGGGTGCCCCCTAATGGAGATACAGGTGAAGTGACCAAAAACTTACATCACAACACCCAAGTCCCTTTGAATACTTGGAAAGCCTTCCCAAGAAGGACAGGTGCAAACAAGCCCAGACTGCAAAGACTATAATAAATACTTAACTCTTCAATTCTCAGACACCAGTGAACATCCATGAGCATCAAGACCATCTGGGAAAACACGACTTCACCAAGTGAACTAAATAAGGCCCGAAAGACCAATCACAGAGAAATAGAGATATGCGGCCTTTCATACAGAGAATTCTAAATTACTGTTTTGACTAAACAATAAAGTTTTGAGTCTGTGATAATACAGATCATAAATTCAAAATCCTATCAGATAAATTCAACAAAGAGATTAAAATAGTTAAAAAAAATCCAGCAGAAATTCTGGAGTTGAAAAATGCAATTGACACACTAAAAAAATGCATCACAGTCTCTTAACAACAGAATTGATCAAGCAGAAGAGATAATTAGTAAGCTTGGAGACAGGATATTTGAAAATACACAGCCAGAGAAGACAAAAGAAAAAAAAAAAACTGGGCCAGGCATGGTGGCTCACACCTATAATCCCAGCACTTTGGGAGGCCGAGGTGGGCAGATCACCTAAGGTCAGGAGTTCGAGAAAAGCCTGGCCAACATGGTGAAAGCCCATCTCTACTAAAAATACAAAAAAAAAAAAAATAGCTGGGCATGGTGGTGTGCAGCTGTAATCCCAGCCACTTGGGAGGCTGAGGCAGGAGAATCGCTTGAACCCAGGAGGCAGAGGTTGCAGTGGGCCGAGATTGCACCACAGCACTCAGCCTGGGCATCAAAGTGAGACTCTGTCTCAAAACAAACAAACAAAGAAACAATGAAGCACCTCTACAAGACCTAAAAAATAGCCTCAAAAGGCCAAATCTAAGAGTTATAGGCCTTAAAGATGAGGTAGAGAGAGGGACAGGGTAGAAACTTTATTCAAAGGGATAATAACAGAGAATTTCCCAAACATAGAGAAAGATATCAATATTCAAGTACAAGAACCTTATAGACCACCTGCAGGAATTTCAGCAACTACAAATGCAAAATAACTGAAATCATAACAGTCTCTCAAGACCACAGCACAATCAAATTAAACTCGAGATTAAGAAATTCACTCTAAGCCAGGGTTTTATGAATAGAACTCTGATCTTCTTGGGATGGAGCCCCTTGCAGGAGGGGGAGCCATGGTCTCTCTGGTTCAGTTGACTTAGCCTTTCCTGCCTGCTGGCTCTGGAGAGTCTGGGTGGTCTGGATGAGGGTGGTTCCCCAAATCACAGTGCACCTGCTCTGTCAAGCGGCAGCCAGGCTGCTTCTTTAAGCAGGTCCCTGATACCGTTCCTCCTGACTGGGTGTGACCTCCCAACAAGGGTCTCCAGGTCTCCAGATCGGCATCAGGTCAGTGCCCCTCTGGGACAGAGCTCCCAGAGGAAGGAGAAGGCTCCCATCTTTGCTGTTTTGTAGACTTTGCTGGTGCAGGAGGGATCCAGGCTTGGAGTCTGGAGTAGACCCCCAGCAAACCACAACAGCACTACAGAAGGGGGCCTGACTGTTAAAAGAAAAACAAGCAGAAAGCAACAACAGTAACATCACCAACAAAAAGACCCCACAAAAACTCCATTCACAGATCAGCAACCTCAAGATTGAGGGTAGATAAGCTCACAAAGATGAGAAAGAATCCTCGTAAAACTGCTGAAAACTCAAAAAGCCAGAGTGCCTCTTGTCTTCCAAATAACTGCAACACTTCTTCAGCAAGGGCACAGAACTGGGCTGAAGCTGAGATGACTGAATTGGCAGAAGTAGGCTTCAAAAGGTGGGTAATAATGAACTTCACTGAACTAAAGGAGCATGTTCTAACCCAATTCAAATAAGCTAAGAATCGTAATAAAACATTACAGGAGCTGATGACCAGAATAGCCAGTTTAGTGACAAACATAAATGACCTTATGGAGCTGAAAAACACAACATGATAACTTCACAACGCAATCACAAGTGTCCATAGCCAAATAGACTAAGTGGAACAAAGACTCTCAGAGTTGAAGACTATCTTTCTGAAATAAGACAGGCAGACAAGAATAGAGAAAAAGGAATAAAAAGGAATAAACAAAACCTCCAAAAATATGGGATTATGTAAAAAGACCAAATCTATGACTGATTGGGGTACCTGAAGGAGATGGGGAGAACAGAACTAAGTTGGAAAACATACTTCAGGATATAATCCAGGAGAACTCCCCTAGCCTAGCAAGATAGGCCAACATTCAAATTTAGAAAATCCAGAGAACCTCAATAAGATACTGCAGGAGAAGATCAACCCCAAGACACATAATCATTGGATTCTCCAAGGTCAAAATGAAAGAAAAAAATGTTAAGCATAGCCAGAAAGAAAAGCCAGGATGCCTACAAAGGGAAGTCCATCAGACCAACAGCAGACCTCTCAACAGAAACCCTACAAGTCAGAAGAGTTTGGGGGCCAGTATCCAACATTCTTAAAGAAAATAATTTCCAACCCAGAATTTCATACCTGGCCAAACTAAACTTCATAAGCAAAGGAGAAATAAGATCCTTTTCAGACACGTAAATGCTGAGGGAATTCATCACCATCAGGCCTACCTTGCAAGAGCTCTTAAAGGAAGCGCTAAATACGGAAAGGAAAAACCATTACCAGCCGCTACAAAAACACACTGAAATGCACAGACTGGTGACACTATGAAGCAACCACATAAACAAGTTTGCAAAATAACCAACTAGCATCATGATGACATGATCCAATTAACACATATCAACACTAAACTTGAGGCCGGGTGCGGTGGCTCACACCTGTAATCCCAGCACTTTGGGAGGCCGAGGCGAGTGGATCATTTGAGGTCAGGAGTTCGAGACCAGCCTGGCCAAGATGGTGAAACCCCGTCTCTACTAAAAATAATAAAAAAAAATTAGCCGGGCATGGTGGTAGGTGCCTGTAGTCCCAGCTACTCGGGAGGCTGAGGCAGGAGAATCGCTTGAACCTGGGAGGCGGAGGTTGCAGTGAGCAGAGATCACGCCACTGCACTCTAGCCTAGGCGACAGAGCGAGACTCCATCTCAAAAAGAAAAAAAAAAACCAAAAAAACAAAACCAAAACAAAACAAAACAAAAAACACTAAATTTAAGTGTAAACAGGATAAATGCCCCAGTCAAAAGACACAGAATGGTAAACTGGATAAAGAGAGAGCCAAGACCTATTGGTATGCTGTCTTCAAGAGACCTATCTCACATGCAGTGACATACATAGGCTCAAAATAAAGTGATGGAGTAAAATTTACCAAGCAATGAAAAACTGACAAAAGCAGAGCCTGCACTCCTAATTTCTGACAAAAGATACTTTAAACCAACAAAGATAGAAAAAAAAGTTAAATTCAACAAGAAGAGCTAAGTATCCTAAATATATATGTGCCTAATACAGGAGCACCCAGATTCATACAGCAAGTTCTTACAGACCTATGAAGAAACTTACACTCTCACACAGTGACAGTGGGACATTGTAATACCCCACTGACAATATTAGACAGATCATCGAGACAGAAAATAAACAAAGATATTCACGACTTGAACTCAGCTCTGGATCAAGTGGACCTGATAGATATCTACAGAACTCTCCACCCCAAAACGACAGAATATACATTCTTCTCATTGCCACATGACACTTATTCTAAAATTGATCACATAATTGGAAGTAAAACATTCCTCAGCAAATGCAAAATAACTGAAATCATAACAGTCTCTCAGACCACAGCACAATCAAATTAAACTGAAGATTAAGAAATTCACTCTAAACCACACTACTACTTGGAAATTGAAAAGCCTGCCCCTGAGTGAACCTTGGGTGAATAATAAAATTAAGGCAGAAATCAAGAAGTTCTTTGAAACTAATGAGAACAAAGAGACCAACAACGAGTTCTGAAATTGAGACAGTAATAAATAGGCTACCAACCAAAAAAATCCCAGGACCACATGGATTTACAGCTGAATTCTAACAGAGGTACAAAGATGAGCTAGTACTATTTCTTCTGAAACTATTCCAAACAATTGAAAAGGAGGGACTTCTCCCTAACTAATTTTATGAGGCCAGTATCATCCTGATACCAAAACCTGGGAGAGATATACAACAACAAGTAAAAACTTCAGGCTAATATTCTTGATAAACATGGATGCAAAAATCCTCAATGAAATACTGGCAAATTGAATCCAGCAGCACATTAAAAAGTTTATCCACCACGATCAAGTTGGCTTCATCCCTGGGATGCAAGGTTGGTTTAACATACACAAAACAATAAATGTGATTCATTATATAAACAGAACTAAAGACAAAAACCACATAATTACCTCAATAGATGCAGAAATGGCCTTCAATAATATTCAACATCCCTTCATTTAAAAACTCTCAATAATCTAGGTATTGAAGGAACATACCTCAAAATAGTAAAAGCCACATAGGACAAACCCATAGCCAATATCATACTGAATGGGCAAAAGCTGGAAGCATTCACCTTGAAAACTAGCACAAGACAAGGATGCCCTCTCATCACTCCTATTTAACATAGTATATTGGAAGTTCTGACCAGGGCAATCAGGCAAGAGAAAAAAATAAAGGGTATTCAAATCAGAAGAGAAGAAGTCAAATTGTCTTTGCAGATGACATGATCCTATATCTAGAAAACCGCATCATCTCAGCCCAAAAGCTTCTTAAGCTGATAAGCAACTTCAGCAAAGTCTCAACATACAAAATCACTGTGCAAAAATCACTAACATTCTTATATACCAACAATAGGCAAGCAGAGAGCCAAATAATCAAAGAACTCCCATTCACAATTGCTACAAAGAGAATAAAATACCTAGGAATATAGCTAATAAGGGAAGTGAAGGACCTCTTCATGGAGAACTACAAACCACTGCTCAAAGAAATCAGAGAGGACACAAACAAATGGATACACATTCCATGCTCATGGATAGAAAAAATCAATATCATGAAAATGACCACACTGCCCAAAGTAATTTATAGATTCAGTACCATGCCCATTAAACTACCATTGACATTCTTTGCAGAATTAGAAAAAAACTACTTTAAAATTCATATGGAATCAAAAAGGAGCCTGTATAGCCAAACCAATCCTAAGCTAAAAGAACAAAGCTGGAGGTATCATGCTACCCAACTTCAAACTATACTACAAGGCTACAGTAACCAAAACAGCATGGTACTGGTACAAAAACAGACATATAGACCAAAGGAACAGAATAGAGAACTCAGAAATAAGACTGCACACCCATAACCATCTGATCATCAACAAACCTGGCAAAAACAAGCAATGGGAAAAGGATTTCCTATTTAATAAATGGCACTGGGAGAACTGGCTAATCGTATGCAGCAAATGAGCAACTATATGCCAATAAATTAGAAAAGCTAGAGGAAATGGGTAAATTCCTAGACTCATACAATGTACCAACATTGAACTATGATGAAATTCAAAACCTGAACAGACCAATAATAAGTAACACGATTGAAGTCATAATAAAAAGTCTCCAAGTAAGGCAAAACCTGGGACCCAATGGCTTCACTGCTGAATTCTACCAAACATTTAAAGAACTAATATCAATCCTGCTAAAACTATTCTGAAAAATAGAGGAGGAGGGAATGATTCCAAACTCACTCTATGAGGCCAGTATTACCATGATAACAAAACCAGACAAAGACACACATACACACACACACACACACACAAAAAAAAAAAAAAAAAAGAAAAAAGAAAAAGAAAACTATGGGCCAAAAACCTCTAATGAACATTGATGCAAAAATCCTTAACAAAATACTAACAAAGTGAAGTCAAAAATACATTAAAAAGATGATTCATCACAACCAAGTTGGATCACAACCCAGGGATTAAAAGATGGTGCAAGCTATGCAAATCTGTCAGTGAAACACATCATGTCAGTAGAATAAAGGACAAAAACCATATGATCGTTTCTATTGATGCGGAAAAAGCATTTGAAAAAATTTAACATCCGTTCATGATAAAAATCCTCAAAAAACTAGGGTATAGAAGAAATATACCTCAACGTAATAAAAGCCATATACAACAGAGCTGCTGCTAGTACCATACTGAATGAGGAAAAACTAAAAGCCATTGCTCTAAGATCTGGCACACAACAAGGATGCTCACTGTCACCACTGTTATGCAACACAGTACTGGAAGTCCTAGCTAGAGCAATCCCACAAGGGAAAGATAAAAGCGTATCCAGATTGGAAAGGAAGAAGTCAAATTATCCTTGCTTGCAGAAGACATGATCTTACATTTGGAAAAACCTGAAGACTCCATAAAAAATAATTAGAGCTGATTAAAAAAATTCAGTAAAGTTGCAGTCTTCAAAATAAATAATACAAAATCAGTAGCATTTCTATATGCCAACATTGAACAATCTGAAAGATAAATTAAAGAAGTAATCCCTTTTACAAGAGCCACAAATAAAATCAAATACTTAGAAATTAATGAAAGAAGTAAAAGATCTCTACAATGAAAACTGTAAAACACTGATGAAAGAAATTGAAGAGGACACAAACAAATAGAAGAAAAACTACATGTTTATAAACTAGAAGGATCAATATTGTTAAAATATCCATACTACCCAGAGCAATCTACATATTCAATGCTATCTGTATCAAAATACCAGTGACACTCTTCACAGAAATAAAGTATCCTAAAATTTATACTGAACCACAAAAGACCTAGAAAACCCAATTCTATCCTGAGCAAAAAGAACAAAACTGGAAGAATCCCATTATCTGACTTCAAATTACACTACAGAGCTAAAGTAACCCAAACACCATGACACTGGCAAAAAAAACACACATATAGACCAATGGAACAGAATAGAGAACCCAGAAACAAATCCACATGCCTATAGTGAACTCCTTTTTGACAAAGGTGCCTAGAAACATACATTGGGGAAAAGACAGTCTCTTCAGCAAATGGTGCTGGGAAAACTGAATATCAACATGCAGAAGAAAAAAACTAGACAGCTATTTCTTGCCATATACAAAAGTCAAATCAAAATGGATTAACAACTTAAATCTAAGACTTCAAACTATGACACTACCACAAGAAAACTTTGGGGGAAACTCTCCAGGACATTGCTCTGGGCAAATATATCTTGAGTAATATCCCACAAGCACAGGCAACCAAAGCAAAATGGACAAATGGGATCACAACAAGTGAAAAATCTTTTTCACAGCAAAGAAAAAAAATCAACCAAGTGAAGAGACAAATCACATAATAGGATAAAATATTTGCAAACTATCCATCTGACAAGGGATTAATCACCAGAATATACATGGAGCTCAAACAAGTCTATAGGAAAAAACAATCTAGTAATCCTATTAAAAAATGGCCAAAATATTTGAATAGTCATTTCTCAAAAGAAGATATATAAATGTCTAACAGGCATACGAAAAGATGCTCAACATCAGTGGTCATCAGAGAAATGCAAATCAAAACTACAATGAGATATCATCTGACCCCAGTTAAAATGGCTTTTATCCAAAAGACAGGCAATAACAAATGCTGGAGAGAATGTGGAGGAAAGGGAACCCTGGTACACTGTTGATGGGAATGTAAATTAGTACAACCACCATAAAAACAGCTGGAGGTTTCTCAAAAAACTAAAAATAGAGCTACCATATGATCCAGCAATCCCACTGCTGGGTATATACCCAAAAGAAAGGAAATCAGTATGTTGAAGAGATACCTGCACTCCTATGTTTGCTGCAGCACTGTTCACAATAACCAAGATTTGGAAGCAACATAAGTGTCCATTGAGAGATAAATGGATAAAAGAAATGTGGTACAACAGAGTTCCATTCAGCCATATAAAAGAACGAGATCCTGTCATTTGCAACGCATTAGATGGAACTGGAGGTCATTATGTTCAATGAAATAAACCAGGCACAGAAATACAAACATCCCATGTTCTCACTTATTTGTGGTATTTAAAAATTGAAATAATTGAACTCATGGAGAGAGAGAGTAGAAGGATGGTTACCAGAGGCTAGGAAGGGTAGTGGGGGGGCCAGGGTGGGGAAAGTAGGGATGATTAATGGGTACAAAAAAATAGAATGAATAAGACCTAGTATTTGATGGCACAGCAGGGTGACTATGGTCAGTAGTAATTTAATTGCACACTTAAAAATAACTAGAAGAGTATAATTGGATTGTTTGTAACACAAAGGATAAAAGCTTGAGGGGATTGGGTACCCTATTTTCCATTATGTAATTACTATGCATTGCACACCTTATCAAAATATCTCTTGTATCCCATAAATATATATACCAACTATATACCCACAAAAATTAAAAATAAAAAATGGTAATAACTGACAAGCTGCTGGGATGGCTCCCATAGCCCTGGATGGCCTGCCTCATAACAGTTATGAGAGAGAAACTTCTGTCTTGCTTGATCCACTGTCTTTAGATGTCTCTTTGTCATAGCAGTGGAGCCTGCACATACATACCTAAACTCATACAATGTCCTTCCTACTTTTTGAATGTTAAAGTATTTCTTGGGCTGGGTGTGGCAGTTCACACCTATAATCCCAGCACTCTGGGAGGCTGAGGTTGGTGGATCACCTGAGGTCAGGAGTTTGAGACCAGCCTAGCCAACGTGGCAAAACCCCGTCTCTAGTAAAAAATACAAAAATTAGCCAGGCATGGCGGTGTGCACCTGTAATCCCAGCTACTTGGGAGGCTGGGGCAGGAGAATCGCTTGAACCCAGGAGACAGAGGTTTCAGTGAGCCAAGATCATGCCACTGCACTCCAGCGTGGGTGATACAGGTGACACTCCGTCTCAAAAATAAAACAAAGTATTTATTTAATAAAATAATTGTGATAATAGGTTGAAATTTTTTTAAGTCCTGAATTGGAAAATAAAAAGAAAGTTAATGGTCTTATATCAGTATCCTCAATCATTCAAAAATATTTTTGTTTATGAAATTAAAAATTTGAGACCTCCTGATTTTGATGGTATATGGGCCAAATAGGTGACATGAACATTTTAACACTCAAGAATCTTGCTTGCCCAGAGGGGATATTCTGGTAACAGCAAAACTCTTGCACAAGTTATCACCTTTGTTTGGGTACCTCTAATAAGTGCTGCTACTTTCAGGGTTTTTTTTTTTTTTTTTGGTCAGAAAATGAATGGAAGCTGACCAGTGAAGGAGAGCCTATGCTAGATTCATGAAAGACCCTAAGAAATGTTTTCAGCTATGCAGAAATAAATTGATAAGCAGGAAGAGATCTATGGAGCCACTGGAACTAGGGATATCAAATATGATCAATTAATAGTGGCTGCTTGGAAGTTTTTGAAAATACAGTGACCCATTAGAAAGGTTTGCTTTGGGTGTGGAAGGTGTCATGTATACTTAAATTAAGAGAGGCCTTAAAATGAATCAGCAAATCCATTTTCCTTACCTGTGTGCCACACTCCCTTTCTTGATATCTGAAATGACGAGGGGGTCTCCTGGTTTTCTACTGGATGGTGCTGTAATAATGGAGATAGAATAATCACATCTTTATATCCATTATTCACCCTTACTGTACATTTCCCCTGTTTTATAATAACTTAATGCAAGTAACATTTGTATGCAAAACAAAGATGGTCAGCAAATAAATTAGGAAGTATGCAAATTATGTCTTTACAAATGTTTGTGCTAAAATATTTACAAACATAAAAACTAAAGCAATGCCACTTTAAATTTGTAATTAGAGAAAGCAATTGGATAAGTACCCGTTTAATTCAAATCTATTTTAATAAGCAATTCTCAAGAGAGGACCTGAAAGGTGGGTATCTCAGTTGGAGAGTATTAAAATCAGGCCGGGCACGGTGGCTCACGCTTGTAATCCCAGCACTTTGGGAGGCCGAGGCGGGTAGATCACGAGGTCAGGAGATCGAGACCACGGTGAAACCCTGTCTCTACTAAAAATACAAAAAATTAGCTGGGCGTGGTGGCGGGCGCCTGTAGTTCCAGCTACTCGGAGAGGCTGAGGCAGGAGAATGGCCTGAACCCGGGAGGCGGAGCTTGCAGTGAGCCGAGATTGCGCCACTGCACTCCAGCCTGGGTGACAGAGCGAGACTCCGTCTCAAAAAAAAAAAAAAAAAAAATCAATTGGGGGCTCCCCTTAGTTACCCCTTCTTCTATTCCTTTCCAGTGAGGAGACACCACTGTTGATGGGAATATGCCACATATTACTCCAGTGTAGAGTGGGAAAGTGGATAAGAATCACTGATTTAAAGTTCTTTTTGGCCAGGTACAGTGGCTCACGCCTGTAATCCTAGCACTTTGAGAGGCTGAGGTGGGAGGATCACCTGGGGTCAGAAGTTCGACATCATCTTGACCAACATGGTGAAACCCCATCTCTACTAAAAACACAAAAATTAGAAAGGCATGGTGGTGCATGCCTGTAGTTCCAGCTACTTGGGAGACTGAGGCAGGAAAATCGCTTTTACCCAGGAGGCAGAGGTTGCAGTGACCCGAGATCACACCACTGTACTCTAGCCTGGGCAACAGAGCAAAACTCCATCTCAATCGATCAATCAGTCAATCAATCAATAAAGTTCTTTTTCTTTCCTCACAAGGTAATCTTTTGCTAGATGGACTCTAAATCTTTAAATTCTGCTCACAAACTCATACTTAGAAAGCTACTGGAATATGACTCTTTTTTTTTTTTTTAGTAAATATTTTGTTGCTAGTTAACTAAATTTTTATATATGCTCATGTTCTAAACATGTACATGTAACTTTTATTGAATTTTTAGATAAAACTATTATACTGCACAGTGGTCAGTTTTGGGTTTTTATCAATTTTCTCAGGAATATTTCCATTTATGAGAATAAAAAACAATTACAAATGAGCCTACTTAGAATTAACCCTAGAAACTAATTATAGCTCATGTAAATACAAAAAAAAAATCTTGAATTAGAGGTTTGCACTTAATTTAGGAATCGGATCCTTAAAATTAGCCATACCAACATTTGCGAAAAACAATTTGCCTCCAAGAGGAGATATTTTGCCAACCTGAAGGCTGGAGTGGTTTCCTTTTAGAGAGCATTAACAGGCCCCTAAAGTAAGATTTTATTATAAACAGTCTGATCACCCCATAATAATCATAGAGCCATATCATATCCCATAATCCCATCTGAATCCCAGGAAAATGTTTATGCACAAGAACAGATGGCTTAATAGCTTAATACAACATTTAAAGAAAAAGAAAACACATATACCAATACCTTACCCACTGTCTAAATTAGTCCATAGTAAATGCTAATGGGACTTCACTTAATCATTATTCTTAGCTTCCAGCAAAGAATGCAAAACATTCTCTTCACTATAGTTAATTCATAATTTAAAACTTCATTCAATGATTTGATAGAATGCCTCTAGAGGCATATAAGCATCCAGGATTTCTAGTTACGTCATATTTCAAAACTGCAAATTGTTCTGGGCACAGGGCACAAAAATAAAAACTTTGTTATTACCAGCAAGTACAGCTTTTCTAGCATCTGCCAATGAATTGACACCATATTTTTGCCAAGCTGTAGTAACCATCACATAGCACTCAATGTTTCCTTTGGCTTTTAAAAAAAAATCCATGTTCCACTGAAATGGTCTGTAAAACCAAACAATAGTAGAGGCAACAAAATACATCAGACCTATCTCTGTCATCCTTGAAAGAGAGGAAAATAGCACTATAAGGTCTTGGTCAAACCTACGCAGCTTTGCAGAGGAGTTTGAAACTACTCATGGTCTATAGACATGTATGGTGGCCATTTTCACATTTACTAGATTCTTCTCTTTCTCCTTTAATGGACTCAATAGGGTGGATGCCCATTGGGATGATGGGGTTGAACCCAGAAGTGTGTCATCCAGATCTGTATGAGATCCTGCCCATCACCACCATGCATGTTAAATGTGGCTATGCATGGTCCGGGGGCCCAGTCATGGTTTGCGTATCCTAGCCCCATGTTTTAATTTTCTACTACCTAAGAAGAAGTCACAAACCAAGCATGCTTTGCTTGGCTGGTAGTGCTTTAAAAATATTTAGTTGCCAACACTTACAAATTAGTAGATTTTATATAGATACATGGCTTCTTTTAAAAAAAATAGATGGGCAATATGGTGTCATGATTGAGAGACAGGACTTGGCATCCAGAATTGTTGAGTCCAAAATGCTGGCTCTACCACTTATTAGCTATATGTGCTTGAGCACACAGTCCTTAGATGTCTTAGTTTCCTCATCTGCAAAATGGTGTTGATGAATAACAGTGCTTACCATATAGTTTTTGTTGGGAGGATTATGTGAGCTATTATATGTAAAGAGATTGGATGAGTGCACACATAATGAATTACATAAATGTTTATTGTTGCTATTATTGTTTAACAACAGTGGACTAAGTTTCCCACTACCTCCTTCAGATGGAGCCTTTGATTTCTCATATGCCTCTATCCTCACTGGGCTGATCTCACTCACTGAGTTGCCTCACCCATGAAGGCTTCTGAGTTTGTGACCCTTTGAATGAGAATACACTAGCATTCACTCAGTGCTTGGAATTTGATTGGAGTTCTCCACAGAACCATTCATTTATTTAGTACATATTTACTGAACACCAACTATGAGACAAGCGCCTCTACTCTGGGCACTGGCTATGAAACTCCAGAGAAGTTGAATAAAAAGGAGAGGCAGGGCTGGTTAAATCTCCTGGGGTTATTAGGCATGAAATAAGTTTTCTCTCTTCTGTCAAGTGATTCCAAGTGGGAAATCCATACAAACACATCACATGGGGATGGGGAAGGATATTGAATACTTCCAAGAGTGTGGTTAAGCAGAAAAGGGCAGCAAAAGCTTATTAAGTTCTGAAACAGAAAGAAAAAACAATACAACTCTTTGAAATTTCAAACTCCTTGAAATTTCAGCTGAACTGGTCGAACACACAACTGAAAGCCTGACAAAAAAGAGCAATGATGCTAAATCCTGTGTTATATGATATATATTAGTACTGCCTCTTTCCCATTCATATTTTATGAAGTGATTTTAATTCAAACTCATCACTTGTATCTCCAATGCAAGTGTTTTTGTTGTCACTAGATTTGCATTGTTTGAGTCATTTACAAGCTTGTTCAGAATTCATCATCGTCATGTGTGTCTACAGCTCTTCTGCAATCCAGCAAGGCAATGTCATTGGAAATTTTATCCCAGATCACGAGAATCCATTTTAATAACACTGCAATATTAAGATTTTTCGTGCTGCCTATAGATATACATTCTTGGTACTCACAAGGAAACAACTTACTATATTACTTTTTAAAATGTATTTTCTTTGTACCAAAAATATATACACATACAATTTAAAGAGTCAAGAATTCTGAAAGAGCCGTCCTCAATTTCTTGCTTCCCCAGATGCTTTCAATTCTTTTGGCTGTTTCCGTATTGCTAAATAATATATGACTATTACTACCAAATTATTTTTTGGTGTTAGTCATTTTCTATTTACTTTCTAGTATGAAAGATGAAGAGTTAGTTTCTCCCACCTCTAGACCACTAACATACTCATATACCCTTCTTGTCCCTCCATTTTCCCAATACCATTTTGTCATAATTTTTGGTATTTATTAATCAACATTTGGTATTTATTTTAGCATGACGATGTCAACAGCATCCAGAGGTAAGTCATATAGCATTCCATGATTTCTTTCCTTTTCTGCAGAATATGTACTTCCTTTAGTTATCTGATGTCTTGATGTTTTTGTTTGCTTTGTTTTCTTGTGTTTATTATTAATTCAACTCCTCATATTTCCCGGGATATATAAATCTTCTCTCAATGTGTCAAATCTTATCAGGAATTCTATCAGAGTTTGCTAATCTGTCTGGACTGGTTGCTTTCTAGGTTTGCTACACAGATCTTGGGGACTTCCTTCCCACAAACCCTGGGAACCCAGAGGTTCTCTTCTCTTCTCTCTTGTGTCCTTCGATCCCTTGAATCCTGAACCCAACTCTCCCTGTTTCTGGCTTTACTTTCTCTCACTCTTGGTGGTGCACATTCTCCAATAGCTTCTGAGGAAGAATGCAAGGGAGAAGAGTTTACTGAGACCTTGTAGAGCTGAAAATGTCATTTTCTACCTTCATATTTGATTGACTACTTTGCTGAGTAAATAATTCTAGGCTGGCAATCCTTCTTTTAGAAATTTGAAGGCACTTTTCCATTGCTTTCTAGCTTCCTGAGTTGTTGTTGAAAAACCTGATGCTGAGAAATGCAAATCAAAACCACAATGAGATACCATCTCACACCAGTTAGAATGGCCATCATTAAAAAGTCAGGAAAAAACAGGTGCTGGAGAGGATGTGGAGAAATAGGAACACTTTTATACTGTTGGTTGGACTGTAAACTAGTTCAACCATTGTGGAAGATAGTGTGGCAATTCCTCAGGGATCTAGAACTAGAAATGCCATTTGACCCAGCCATCCCATTACTGGGTATATACCCAAAGGATTATAAATCATGCTGCTATAAAGACACATGCACACGTATGTTTATTGTGGCACTATTCACAATAGCAAAGACTTGGAACCAACCCAAATGTCCAACAATGATAGACTGGATTAAGAAAATGTGGCACATATACACCATGGAATACTACGCAGCCATAAAAAATGATGAGTTCATGTCCTTTGTAGGGACATGGATGAAGCTGGAAACCATCATTCTCAGCAAACTATCACAAGGACAAAAAACCAAACACTGCATGTTCTCACTCATAGGTGGGAACTGAACAATGAGAACACATGGACACAGGAAGGGGAACATCACACACCGGGGATGGTTGTGGGGTGGGGGGAGGGAGGAGGGATAGCATTAGGAGATATACCTAATGCTAAATGACGAGTGAATGGGTGCAGCACACCAACGTGACACATGTATACATATGTAACAAACCTGCACGTTGTGCACATGTACCCTAAAACTTAAAGTATAATAATAATAAAATAAAAAAAGCCTGATGCTATTCTGATTATTTGATTATTGTTTGTATTATTCTAACACATTGTATGACACCCCACCATGCCCTGCTGCCCCAGCACCACAACCCTGTAAGATCACTGCTTTGTCCAGTGTTCTCAGATCTCTTGATGACAAGCTTTTCTGTGGGTATTTCCATCCATAGGTATGGACCCATCATTTTGGAAATAAATCCCTTATTTCTAAGACATTTATACAATTATTTCTTTAATGTGTTTCTTTCCTCTTTCTTTCTGTAACACCTATTACCTGGATGTTGTGTCATTTGGACTCAACCTGTATAATTTTCTCATCTATTCTAGATTCTTCATTTATTTGTTGTCCTAATTTCTGGACATTTTCCTTAACTTTATTTTCCAATATTTGTACAGAAGTTTAGTTTTTTCATTTCTGCCATACTCTTAATTTTCAAGGCCCATTTTTTTCCCCCTCTGAATGTCATTTTGTAATAGCATGCACTCCCTACTCACCTCATGAATGCAATATATTTGTTGCTAATGATGTCAATGATAGGTTTCTCTCTTTGTTTGGTTTGTTTTCTTCTTCCTGCATGTGCTAATTCTCTGATTTCCTTCTTTGTTTCTGGTGACAGCCTCGCATATTAGATTATTCCTCAAGTGTCCATTTTTCTCTTAGCTGTCTGTTTATATTAAAGAGTGTGGTCCTAAAGAGCTGTTCAAAAGCTTGGTGTACCCAAGTAGGGCTTGTGGACTACAGGTCTTAAGTGTTAAGTTGAGGCCAGGCTGTTTATTCGGATCAGATGGTCCTGATTTTTCCTACCACTTGAAGGCTATTAAGCTTGGCTAGCTGGCTTCTTTAAGCTTCCTGGGGGAAGAAGGCTCTCAGTCTCAACATTCAGTATGCAAACCTTCACCTAATTTCCATTTTTAAAGCAGTACTGCTGCATTCAGCTGTGTGCTCTCAGTCCAAAGAATTCTCTATTGCATGCTTTCCAGAGAATAAAACTCTAGGCTTCTGCCAGGGTAGGGGAAGGGTATTTGGGAGTTGGAGACGGCATCTAAAGACTAAGGTCACTCTTAGCAGTCTTTTAACCAATCCTCCTGCCTTAGGATTTCCCATCAAATGTACTTCCCGAAGTTTCTGGTCCCTGAACCTCTTTGGAGTACAGGATAGAAATCAGGCTCATTATCAGCTTTCCCTCTGCTTCTTTAGTTAAATTCATCTTTCTTTATCTTCTTTGCCGAATTTGGTTGCTGTTGTCTATTTTCCTTTTCTTTTTGTCCTCATGAGTTTTTGCCCTTTGAAAAATCTTATATTGTCATTTAAAGTGGAGTGTAGGGTGGGAGAAGAAGTAAAGGCTTGTGTTCAAGCTACTGCCTTTTTGAAGCAGAGCAGGGGCCCCTCTTAGGGGCCTGCTGAGCACCCCCCCTACCAAACATAGAAATATAAAAAAAATAGTATTTTCAAGGGAAATTCCAGGCACCTAGGTAGGCTTGAAAAGTCAATGAACAACCCTATAAGCAAGAAGATACGATACTGAGAACTTAATAGTTTCCCAAGCAAGTCAGAATCACAAAGCATTTTGGTTCCCCATAGAAACTAAAAGATAATATATTAACATATGTTCTTATGTTGTTTTTCAGAAACCTGGACCCACACCAGATGGAAAATGCTGACCACCATTACATAGACCTCAGAGATCTCATGGAGATAAGGGAGAAGTGAGAACTAAACTCTACCGTTTTTTGTTCTAAATTTCTTCCTGAGAGGCCTGGAGAGAGTCACGCCTAAAGGCCACACCTTAACATTCCTTTTTTGCTGATCCTAAGTTTTTAGACAAAGCCCTGCTTCTTTAACCAACTGCAAATCAAAAAAATTCGCTGAATCCACCTATGACCTGTAAGCCCCCACTTTAAGATACCTGCCTTTTGGGGCCAAACCAATGTAAAATCTCCATGTATTGATTTATGACTTTGCCTATAACCTTTGCCTTCTACCTTTAAAAACCATCTAGACCATCAGGGAGTTCAAGTCTTAAGCATTAGTTGCCCAATTCTCCTTGCTTGGCGCCCTGCAACAAATGCTTCACTTTCTCTCGCTGAAAATCCTAGTGTCAGTGTTTGGCATTTTCTATATGCTGGGCAAGTGGACCCAAGTTTGGTTTGGTAACATTTTGACCTCAGAAATTTAAAAACCACTCATCATCACACACACACATACAAACTCTTAATCATTCAGCTTTACTTTAATTGCAACCGTATACATCATACATGGTAAGTAAAACAAGTTAATTGATTTGAAATGGAGCAGTGAGTAAAGCTTTTTACTGCAAAGTTGGCAAAATAACAGGAACCAATCTCTTCTAAATACACTTTAAGACTTACGGGAAAAATGACAGATTTGTTGTGCTTGTGATCACAAAGGCTGCTTCATGATTTTATAAGAAAATAAAGCAAGCCTTTGTTCCTGCAAACAATTCAGTCAGAACTAAAAAGGAAAGCCAATGAATTCACTGTACTCACAAAATACTGCCTTTTGCTTTTTCTGATATAGGATATGGGGAGTTTCATCAATCAGATGGTGACAGGGATGAGTGGTGTGGTGAAAATAAAGCCAGTGCTAAGTCAGAGACAATGGGTTTGGATCCCTGCTTCACTTTTTATTAGCCCCTGGTCTTTGGGCAGGTTACCCAGCTGAGTTGTTCTTTCCTCTTTGTAAAATGGAGATAGATGTCACAGAGCTACTTTGAGGATTAAGTAAGAAAACACACAAAATTGCATAGTGCCATGCCTGGTACAAAGTAGACACAAACCCCTGTAATAAAACCTCAAGAGAAAACACCCATGTAAAAAGGACTTTACTGATAATGGGACGTGACAGAGACAATCAGGATTCGCTGACTCGAAAGAGAGGTGGGCTGTGCAGGAAGGTGTGAGCTCTGGGATTTCTGACTGGCTAAGGTGTGGAGGCATCAGGATGTGACTTCCAGTCCTGAACTGCATCCTTCTGCTAGGCTGTTCCACTTTATTTGCTACAATAAATCACTCTATATTATAGCAATAACATCAATAAAAGTAATGCCTGGTGCTAATATGCTGCAAATGTGTCATTGGAACTTAAGAAAATTAGTCTGAAACTGCTCACTGTGTCTAAAATCAGACAGACTAATTTCTCAGTCAATTAGGTATGAAGAGTGAGCTGTAAAGGCTCTGCTGGTATGCTTCCAGAGATGAAGGGCTGTTTCTTAATACTCAGAGCTTGCACAAGGTGAAGACGACAGAAAGAGGACTTGGTATAGAGATAGTGAGAAGAATCAAGTCCTTGCAGCACCTCGGTTTCACTAACAGTATCTGTGTGTGTCTGAGAAGAGGGTTCCAAGATTTCCTTCTTATGTTGGCACTAGATTTTGTGGGCTGGAGCTGTGCTTAAAATATTTTAGCAGGCATGGTGGCTCACATCTGTAATCCCAACACTTTAAGAGGCTGAGGCAGGAGAATCGCTTGAGTTTAGAAGTTCAAGTCCAGCCTGGGCAACACAGTGAGACTTCATCTCTACAAAAATTTAAAAATTAGCCAGGCATGGTGGCTCATGCCTGTAGTCCCAGATACTTGGGAGGTTAAAGTGGGAGGATTGCTCGAGCCTAGGAGGTTGAGGCTGCAGTGAGCCCTAACAGTGCCGCTGCACTCCAGCCTGGGTGACAGAGTGAGATCTTGTTTAAAAAAATAAAACATAAATAAAAAATATAATATTTCAAAAGGCTCTGTGTGTAAAGTAAATAATGATGAAGATCATCATCATTAACATTTGTTAGGGTTCACAATGTGTTTAAGGCATTTTACATACAGTAATTCATTTAATCTTGTCAACAATGCTATGAAGAAGGTAATATGTACACCATTTTCTAGATGAAGAAACTTGGCACAGAGAGGTTGAGGGAATCAGGGCATGAGACAGTCTAGGCTCTGAGTCCTTGCTCTTAATCATTTTCCAAGTCAATCTTTCTTCCGTCCATGCATCAGCCTTTGCACAAACATTTATATTCATTCATCATCTCCCTTGGAAGCTCATTTCTTGGAGTACATAGTGCTTAGTAAAACATTTGCAGGTAAAGCTTCTTATTCATTCACTCAGCAAACGGAGGTATTATATAAGCACATTGTATGTCAGGAACTGTGCTAGGCCTCAGGATTTTACTAACTCATAAATGAAAATGGATTCTGGCCTTTTTTTTTCTTTTTTTTAAAGAGCAAAGTCTGCTTTGTCATCTGGCAAAATATGAGTATTTTCCACGAGGAGACACAAAAGTCAGCATGGTGGTGATGATTAGTTGTGTAAATGGAGCTGTAGCTCTAGAAGAACTGACAAGCATGTTTGACAAGCTCATGTATCATTTCTCTGTCCAGGAATAGCATAACACTTTCAGCTTCCATGAATGCGTTTGCTTGTGGCTGGCTAAAGTGCAAGCCATCTTTATGGGGGTTTTTAGATTGTTGCCATTATTGCTACTAAAACCCATTTTAGAGGTAAAACACTCATGCAAAACAAAACACCATCATAAAGCATAATATTAAATGATTCTTCATGTGAATAAAACAAATATTTTGTAGTTTGTGTACAAGACTACATCTCAAACAAATTAGCATATAAATGTCTACTTTTTAATAAGAAATACACCATAGGCTATTTTTAGATGGATACTTTCTGACTAAATTATGTTTTTTATTTATATCAATTTGTAACTAAGAATACATCTATTGTATTAAAATTAAAGACAATATTCCTACTTAAAATTTGAGAGCAAAATAACTGTGTGGCAGTGGTGATAGAAGCTTCTGAGGAATAGATGACTTCACAATACCAACCAGCAGGAAGCATCTAGAAGGACATGGTGTATATTCTTAAAACTTAGCATAGGGCTTAGAGCATGGTGGACACTCAGAATGCATTTGTTGAGGGAAGGCAGAAGAATGAAAGAATGGAAGTTGGGGCAGGGTTTCTGTGTGCAGAGGCAGGTTATATACTGCACAACTCCAAGACGCACCACTCCCACAGCTAGTTCTGACAGAATAAATGAATGGATTGGAATAAAGAAAAGAGAATAACCTTAAAGTTGCATGAGGGTTTGCATGCAGAAGCCATCTTGAGCCCTAAATATGTTTGGAACAGTAAATTCTGATATGCTTTCTTAATTTTAGTAGCCCTAGTTGTTGACACTATAGTGACATACCATCTTTGCTGCATAGTGAACAAACTGAGAGGCAAAGTGACCCAATTAAAGGAATAAACGACTTTAGGAGCACTTAGGATAGTGCTGGGGTCTCTAAAATCCCATTCCATCTTTCTACTTTTCTCCCACTAGGTCACATTAGGGTTTGGGGGGATCTAGGCTCTCTCCCATACATGTGGCTTCTTGCTCTTAATATTTATTTTGAATTGCAGTACCATTCTTTTTAGTGTTGCAGTAGATATGTGTGGGTTACTGGTTATAAATAAAATTTCATATTTCAGTATTAAATTTATATTGTCCATGTTGAATCAGACAGCACCATTTCATACTGCCCAATTGAGAACTTTTATTTATTTTTTGCCTGAACCACTGACAGAAATGCTATCTGACAGAGTGCAGTGAGGCACTTTTATGTGGCCTCATCACTCTTTCTTGAAGAAACCAGCTCTTGGTCACAGTCATTACCTCTATGTCTCCTTTGGTCTTTAAGCATTTAATATTTGCTTCATTTTCTTGGGACATTTATGGATGCATTTAGTCTATGGATACTAAAAGCCCCCCAAAACCCTCAATTTCCGTTCTATACAAGTCCATTGGAGCTAACATTTTCAAAGTTGTTTTTACCAAAGCAGTTATAAAACTAAAGCCCGAGGAAAGGAGGGAATTGAGTACATTTATATGCTCCACTTTTCTTTCTGGTTCAGTTTTCCAGACACTGCACTATGGAGGAATTCAAGGATTTACTTAAAGTAAGAGACATTGTTTTAGTCTTGTGAAAGGATTATAGATGCATAGTGGACAGATGGGAAGATAGTCTTAAAAGTAAATAAATGTAATTTTTGTTAAATAGATTATAAAAACTTAATTCACAATATACTATGTGAATTAATATACAATATACTAATAATATATAATATATACAATATACTAATAATTCACAATATAAAATGTAGAGAATCTATATGCATCTATCTCTCATCTAATTATTTATCTAGTTGTGTGAGATACATGTTTATCTCGCCAGGACTCATCACTTGCCAAGCACTGTACTAGGTATATAAATATGGATTTTATTCAATAATTAAAGCAATCCTATATTTTCTAGCTATCCTTATTTTCATTTTACAGATGAAGAAATACAAGATTGGAAAAAGTTTGAGTAACTTACCCCATTCATACAGCCAGTAAGTGCTGGAGGTGTGACTGACTCCACATTTTTGTATCATGACATAAAAACTTGGCAAAGACATATAAAACATTTGTTACACCCGCAAACCATTTGACAACACAGTTTTCTAATGCCTTTAAAAATTATTTAAAAGAAATAACTTCTACTTACAACTTATGGTTATTCCAAGTTCCACATTGTGCTTCTTAGGCAGCTTTACATGAAATGTTCCACTACTTGGGATGACAGACTCTAATATCAAAACAAAAAAGGATGTGTTAATAGAACACTGAGGACTGGAGCACCATCAATAAAAATGCATTAGGAATACTTGCATCATAATCATATGTAGCTAAAACTGTAGGAACTGAAGTAAGATGAATGCCTTTAAAATCCTGGTAAATTAAGCTCCTGGTGATGAATACACTTCCTATCCACAGGCAACTGTGCATAATTCACACCAACAGTTGAGTTCAGTATTTCTCAAGTGTGATGCACGCACCATCTACATCAAATTTACCTGGAATGGGAGTTACAAATAATGATTCCTGAATAATTCCAATCTATGAATCAGAATCTCTAAAGATGAGGCCTAGAGATCTCTAGGTGATTCTCAGGCATAGTAAAGTTTAAGAACCTTAGGTCCTATTATATTCTTTCCACCTCCAACCATATTTTCCAAGAGTGTGCTATTCAGTAATTCTTCCCCCCACCTCCACCGCTATTTATTGTTTGAAGGTACCTGGGAGAACAGATTTCAGGAGAGATGTCAGTTTGGTGTGATGGTTGCTGATTGGGCAGTGAGAGTGGGTGGAGAGGCGCCTTAATTTGTAATGTAAAAAGTGAAAAGTACAATTAAAGAGGTAGAATCAGGAGTGACATTCAAAATATTTCACAACCAAAACAGTACTGGTTATCAATCAGAAAGACTAAAACAACCAATCAAACTAGATGCTGACCACAGAGTTGGAACACAGGGACCCAGGAGATTCCAACTACATTAAATGATCCTTTAGTTTCTGTATAATGAGGAGCTTTTAGAGAGTCCAGAGAGGATCACAGGGCACTGGAAGGGAGTGAAAGTGGGCTCAGATACTGGCCAGTCAGTATAGAAGTAAGCTAATATCAAAGCAACAGAGAGAGAGAACCAGTGTGCACTGGCTGAATCTCAACCCAGGACAGAGCTAAGCTGATTTTATCCAGACCTAATTAATGTCTGAGAAAGGAAGAAATTGCTACAGACTCTTAAATATACTCTTCTTAAAATTCCTTTAACAGTCAGAAAGACCTTTAATTAATGATAAGGTTAAAATGGAAATACCCATTGAAGAGATAGCATCTATTCATGCCAAGTTGCTAATGACTATAATCCTTTCTGACGGTTTTGGAAAGAAGTGGGGAGAGGCTTCAGGACCAGTGGAAACTTCAGCATAAGGAGACGATTGTGGGATGGGTGAGCTATCCACTTGGCCAGCTTGATCAGCTTGACTCAAGGCAGGTGCCCATCCGGCACACAGACAATTAACCACAGCAGAACTATTAGGCACTCAGGCCCTTAGCTTAATTTACTAATCACATAGTTAACACATTTGAGTCTGTGCAAAGTGGAGGTGATGGTTAGGATTGGATTCATGGAAACAGAGAGAGGACTCCCTTCTTTGTTTGGCCTTGAATTGCTCTTCTTGACCTCTCATCCTTTCCGAGGAGAAATTCAGGTATTAAATATCTCACAAGACCAGAATCTGATTTTTCAACTCAGAAGGTTCACCATGCAGTGTTAAACTGGAGCACACAATAGAAATTTGATTTCCCTGGGCCCGCCTGGATTTTAGAAAGCCACCTATAAAAAAGGATCCCCAAACTGGCCCTCTCAGCATCAGTGGTGCTATGGGGTCTTCCTTCTCTGGCCTCCCTCCTTCGCTCTGGTTTTTATTTACTTCAGAGGGGAGTGAGGCAATAAGCTGCCTTTCCCACTTCCTCCCTCAACCAAGTGAGTGTCATGGACTGAGTTAACACCTTTGACTTCGGGGTTGTCTTCAGCTAACACTCTCATGGGCCAGGAAGTGAATCCACATATATTTATTTGTTTATTGATTCACTAAGAATTTGTACCCTTTCAATTTCTCAATATGACTTGAGATAGAGAAAATTATTTCCCACAGGAGATTTGAAAAAGACTGGCTAATCTGAAAAAGAGAAATGAAGTAGGTAAAAAACCACTTTGGTGTGCTTTACTTCCTGACTTCAGGAGCTGCAAATGTCATAAATATTTCCTTACAAAATATTTTTCCAATCTATGCCTTTCCTGAATCCTTCCCATACCGTGCTTTAACAACAAAAGGCTAATTGCCACTTTCCTTCCACCTTCAAAGTAACAGTTTAAGAATTTGGAATTAGTATGCACACTGAGGGCAGAGAGGGCCTTTGGAAGTGGCCAGGTTTTGCCCATATGCACCAGCAGCCAGTCAGCAGAGAGAAGGAAGAAAGAAACAAGTGTATATGAGGAGAGAGCCTGTGCCTGGCCTTGACAGCCATTGAAGTCAGATTCTAGCCCTTCCTGGATGTGAAACACAGATTGTGCTTCCAGTGAATGCCTCTTCTCTGATTAAACTAGGTGGAGTGCATGTTTCTTGCTGGCAACTGAAAGATCCCTGATGAACACATTGATTCAGTAGAGGAAATGGGATGAGGGCATGCAGAAAGCCTCCACACAAGTGTTTACGGGCATAGCAGAAATAAATGATTTGATTACTTGGATAAAGCACACAAATAGCCCATAAGTAAATGTGCGTGAAGCATCAGTATTTGTAGAACTCATTTCACAAACGTGTGACCTTTTTTTTTTTTTTTTTTTTTTTGGAGACTGGTTCTCACTCTGTCACCCAGGCT
Source organism: Hylobates moloch (assembly GCF_009828535.3). Taxonomy (NCBI): domain Eukaryota; kingdom Metazoa; phylum Chordata; class Mammalia; order Primates; family Hylobatidae; genus Hylobates; species Hylobates moloch. Next base: position 66,481,791 of record NW_026652287.1, read on the forward strand.
GGAGTACAGTGGCACAATCACAGTTCACTGCAGCCTTGACCTCTGCAGGCTCAGGTGATCCTCCTGCCTCAGCCTCCCAAGTAGCTAGAACTACAAGCACCTGCCACCACGCCCAGCTAATTTTTGTATTTTCTGTAGAGACGGGGTTTCCGCCATGTTGCCTAGGCTGTTCTCAAACTCCGGGGCTCAAGTGATCCATCCACCTAAGCCTCCTAAAAGGCTGTGATTACAGGCGGAGCCACTGCACCTGTGCTACCCATTTAATATTTTCTGTTTTAAGAAACAGTTCTCTGTGAAAGGGGAGGGGAGCATATACATATTTGTACATGTGTATCTGTATATCTGTATATGTATATAGCATCTTGCCCATGATGCTAAGCTTGTATAAGTGGGGTCTTTGAAACACAAGGGCCAGAAAATGCTGTTCTGGAATAGTTACTACAGCAATATTTTGCTTTTATAAATTTTTAATCCAGGGAAACTTGACCAAGATTAACATTGTTAATGACACTGCAGGAGATATTATCACTTCCTGGAAAACAGTGATGAATCACTTCTGACTACATGAGATTTGAAATATTCATAATGATGAACAAATATCAAACAATAAATCTCTTTGATCAAGCTGCGGCTTCATTTTAATCTTTAAATGCCAACATGATTTATTTTATATTTGTTATTTTTTCTTTATATGATTATTTGGCTGCTAAAGCAAAGGCATATTTAATTTGGGGTTTCTTAAAGAAACACTAGTAAAGAGGAAAAGGTCCAATATTTGGAAAAACAGCAGGTTTACAGGAAGTACATAGAATCTAAGAACAAATGATGTTTATTTTGTTAGACTCGCATGTAATTATTTTGTACTTCCCTGATTTTGCTTTATCTTTGTTAATAAAATAATTAAAAACACATTTGGGTAAACAAAGGTCTCCTTCTTTCCAAGTGGTCTGCTTTTCTGCCTGAAGCATTCATTGTTAGTACAGTAAGATAACAACCACATCGTAATTCATCAATGCAGACACCCTCTGTGAGGAACGTGAACGTTTAACTCCCACCAATGCAGAGAAAGGCACTGGGGGCTCCATAACGATGGTAAACATTATTTGATAGGATTCTCACTGAGACTTCTTTCCAGAACAAAGATATATATTTTTTTCCAACAAAATAACTTCAGACTTAAAGTAGAAACTTCAGGTATTATTCATGATATTAGTTAGAGATTGGTGTTTAAAAGACAGTAACAAACAAGGCAAAATATAAATTGTGCATATATTATGGTTACAGCTTTATAAAATTATATGTATGGTAAGGATTTTGGTAAGGAATATAAAAAATTTAAACGTATTTATTAGCATGATGGGGTTATAAGCACCTTTAACTTAAAACAATTTCATTAAAGTTACTATGCTGTTTGTGCAGTGTAGTACCTATATTTAAAGAGACAGATTTGGGGCCAGGCGCAGTGGCTCACAGCTGTAACCCTAGCACTTTGGGAGGCTGAGGCAGGAGGATTGCCTGAGCTCAGGAGTTTGAGACCAGCCTGGCCAACGTGGTGAAACCCTGTCTCTACTAAAGATACAAAAATACTTAGCCAGGCTTGGTGGCACATGCCTATAATCCCAGCTACTTGGGAGGCTGAGGCACAAGAATTGCTTGAACCCAGGAGACGGAGGTTGATAGCACCACTGCACTCTAGCTTGGGTAACAGAGCAAAACTCTGTCTCCAAAAAAAAAAAAAAAAGGAGAAAAGGGAGAGATTTGGGCAAAAATGAGTCAAGCTTTTTTAACCACTCCATGTCACTTAAGATATTTATAAAATAGAGGAATTTGTCTCAGAGGTCCAAAGGTTTGGGAATTAATATCTGGTTGTAAAATATTTCTGAGGCAGAATTTTGGAAATGGATGGCTTACATCCAGAAAATTAGGAGTGAATTGTGAATTCAGAAGTACCGAACAGTCTTGAAACAACTCACATCCAATGATTCCCCACCAATGTCCCAAGTTCTTGACTGGCTAGAAAGGATTTTTCTGGATCCAATAGTTTCCAGTAGATACTAGTAGGTTGGTAATGACTAACTAGATGCTGTATCTGGGCTCAGCGGGAGAATATTGGTGTCAACTAGTGATGTCTGTCATGAGGAAGGAACAACAAGATGGGAACATAGCTTTTCTTGCCCTATTCTGTATTATTTCCATCTATTTGAAGTGGGTTACTTTCTGGAACAATCAAGGGCAGTGGGAGATGAACTTACATTTCCTTTTCCTGTCCCTTATCAAGTAAGCTGGGTACTGAACAAAGTGGGTTTAACAGACACAGTTCCTATTTTTTTAGGCACTTAAACTTAAGATATTAAAGTATCCAATCAACAAATATTAAAATACACACATATATATTCACAAGTAAATACTTAGATACTGCTTATGAAGAAGACTAAATTGTGCTGGTAATTTGACAGCTGGAACGTAGTGAGTGGGTGCTGCTGAATGTTCTACAGTGCACACAGTGTTCAACAAATCACCTCCCTGCAACAAATAATGTCAGTAGGGCAGAGGTTTAGAACTCCTGCTCTAATTGCTTCATCCTGGTAACATTTCTTTGAAGAGTCAGTGCAATGTGATATGGAGAAGAGAGACTCCAAGTCAACTGACCTAGGTCTACCATTCACCCTGCTGTGTGACCTTGGGTTTCCCCAGTTGAGCCCCAGTTTCCCCATTTATAATGAATAAAAGTATTGGATTACAAGAGACATTTCACCACTAATGCTCTGTTATTGTAGTTAACAATAATTAACCATTAATGTTGTGTTATTGTAGTTATTGTACACTCTGGGGTTGCTGGACAGCCTTCTTTGAAAACCATATCTTCACCACCATCTGACCCCTGCTTAAGAAGTCCTACCTGATTCTTCCTTGGTCACAGCTGACTAGAAGGGTAGGATACCAAACCTAAGCTGGGCCAATTAGATTCTTTCTCCTGGGAATGAGAAATTAGAACTGGCTGGGTACTTTAGCAAAGATGGGACAATTACATACAATAAAAAGTCAGAGAAAATTTGTCTATAGGGACAAATGGAGCAGATACGCAGAAACAAGCAGCACTGAGAGACCAGGAACCCCAGAGAAACAGTGGGGATGATCTCAGCTCCTGATGCAGTCTGAAGTTCCTGATCCCAGTTCCTCAGTGGAGCCAACTGCTCTCCATCCATTCATTTACCGAGTATTTTTTTTTTTGAGATGGAGTATTTTTTTTTTTTTTTTTTTTTTTTTTTTTGCTCTGTTGCCCAGGCTGGAGTGCAGTGGCATGATCTTGGCTCACTGCAACCTCCGCCTCCCGAGTTCAAGTGATTCTCCTGCCTCAGCCTCCCTGGTAGCTAGGATCACAGGCACACACCACCATGCTAGGCTAATTTTTATATTTTTAGTAGAGACAGGGTTTCACCATGTTGGGAAGGCTGGTCTGGAATTCCTGACCTCAAGTAATCCACCCACCTTGGCCTCCCAAAGTGCTGGGATTACAGGCGTGAGTCACCATGCTGCACGTCATTCACTGAGTATTGACCAAATGAGAGCTTCTTGTATTCCAAGCAATACATTGGGTGCTAGGTGTACATTCATAAACAAAACCCACAAAGTCCCTGATTTCATAGGTTTTTCCACTGGAGGAGAGTGAAAATAAACAAATAAATATACAATATAAGGTCAGAGTGTGAGAAGGGCTAAGCGGAACCATAAATCTGGGCAAGAGAATAGAGAGTGATAGATGCTCAGGGAAGGCTTCTCTGAGCATGTGACATTTGAGCAAAGACCTGAATGAAGTGAGCCAAACCACCCAAACATGACAGAAAGCAGCTACTGCAAAGCTTCTTCTGTGGAATTGTGCCTGGCATGTGCAATTCAGCTAGTTCATACTCCCCTCCTAATTCTAAGTCCTGTCATCCTTCTGTGAGATTTCACTGCATGGCTGGTCCTTCCATTACACTGTGTTCCCAATTCTCAGATCTCCTGGTTGAGGATCTTTACCTCCACTCTACTTTTGCAAATCACCACCTTAAGTCTTGCTGGACCTTCTCTGAAATCCTAAACTCTAATACAGCAGTTGGGCCTCAATCTCCTAGACATCAGCTCCCTCATTCCTTTCTCTCACTATCCCTTTTTCTTCTTGAAGATCTCTAGTTCCTTAAGTCTTCCCTTTTCTCTCAGTCTATCAGGCTGATCTATTATTGATTCCCATCTCTCCCACTTAGATTCTTTCAAACACAGTAGTGTAGTGTAGTGCTGCAGGTGTGGCCTTTGAAGCCAGACTGCCTGGGTTAAAATTCCAGCCTACCATCAACTATGTGTGCCTCAATTTTCTGAGGACATAATCATAGTAATCTCTCCATTGCTGTTATAAGAATTAAACAATTTGATGCACACACCACGTTTAGAAAGTGACAGGCCACAGAGCAAGCATTTGATAAATATTACCATAATAATTATGATGTTACTATCATAATTTTTCATCTGCTCTCCCAGAAACATTTTGAACCTCCCTGACTAGTTCTTCTGTTGAACCTTCTCTGGAAACCTCAATCTCTGGCTCAATCTAATCATTCATTTTCTCTGCTCTTATTACTTGGCAGCTGAGGTCTCCTGAAAATAAAAAACAACAACAACTTACTCCACTGTGTAGGTTGATGCTGCTCTAAACCTGAAGCTTCCAGACACTGCTTGGATATCCTTTTACAGGCTTCTAGTTGGTTTCCTCATGCATTCCTCTGATTTGCTATTCTAAATCTTCATTCTTTTCAACCCTCCAAGCTGCTGATCTTTTCTCCCTTGCTTGACAGTTCTTACATGAACCATCTAAAAAGCCAGCTAAAAATATATTTATATTCTCACATCCTTTTCTTTTCTTTTTTAAAATTATTTTAATTTTTGTGGGTACATAGTAGGCATGTATATTTATGGGTTACGTGGGATACTTTGATACAAGCATGCAATGCACAATAACCACATCAGGGCAAATGGGGTGTCCATCCCCTCCAGTACTCATACTTTGGGTTTCAAACAATCCAATGATACTCTTCTGGCTATTTTTAAATGTATGATTAAATTATTTTTTACTACAGTCACCCTGTTGTGCTAGCAAACACCAGGTCTTATTCATTCTTTCCAAATTTTTTTTGGACCCATTAACCATCCCCACTCCCCACTATCATCACTACTCTTCCCAGCCTCTGGTAACCATCCTTCTACTCTCTGTCTCCAGGAGTTCAATTGTTTTAATTTTTAGCTCCCACAGTTAAGTGAGGACATGTGATGTTTGTGTTTCTGTGTTTCACAACCTTTTCTACAAATTCATAAGAGGTCTTCTACCTTCTGTCCTGGACTTCTCTTTCTCATTCCTTTGTGGATCTGATTCCATTATTATCTCTTCTCTCCCTCATTCATGTCAGGCCCCAAACATGCTCAATCTCTCCAATCTTAACAAAACAAAGCTGCAAAACAAAATAACACCCATCTGAACCTTGAGTCTCCCACTATCTGTTGCCTCTTCTTTCTCTACAGCTAAATTTCTTGACCTCACCAAATGTCCCTGGGGCAAAATTGACCCCAGTTGAGAACTACTGAATAAAGGATATAATACAATATAAAATAGAGCAACAAGTATATAAGTAAATACAGAAGTTCTCAAAAGAGGAGACCACAGTGGTCTCCAGTCTCTTTCATCCATTCAGTGCATTTTTCCGGCCAAACTCTCTTCCAAAATCCAGTTCCTAAAGCAGACAGCAAGCAGAGCATCTCTGTTCTTGTCACTCTCCACTCATTCCTCAGCTCACTGCAATCTGACTTCTGCCCCTACTTCTCAGATCTATTCATACTATGGCAATGTCTTTGTTCTTAATGGCCAAATCCAAAGGACATTTCCTACCTTATGTCACTTGAGTTCTCCATAGTACATTTAAGCTATCAATAGTGACTTTTGCCTTGAAATTCTTTCTTTGGCTTCCAAAATGCCGCCTTCTTTTGGTTCTCCTTCCATTTCTCAAGATACACCTTCATCGCCTTTGCTCACATTTTTTTCCCTTTAAGTCTCAGTATTCCTCAGGCAGAGTCCCCTCCTTGGTCCCTTTCTTACTGGCACTCTTTCCTTAGGGGTCTCCTTTTTTCCAGTGACTTTAACAATCACTGCCATGTTGGTTACTCCTCGGTCTTGCTATCCAGCCCAGACCCTGAATCCTAGGCTCCAAGGTAATGCCTGCACTACTCTCGCCTGGGCCCCTCTTTCTGCATTCCAGTGGCAACACAAATTTGGCAAGTCTATTATTACCATTCAGCAGCTCTTTCTCTCCTATTTAGCTTTGAGCTCTTTGAGGATATGGATCCTTTCTATTTTCTCTTTCGATGATCTGAAAATAGTACAGTGCTTAGCACCTAGTAACAGGTGCTCAATAACTGTCATTTGAATTCAGGAAGAGACATGCTTCTCTTTTTTCTCTAGTATTAGCAGTGGATTTGCCAACTCATCTCTAAAATAGAATTATTTTTCCTATCTCCAAATTTCCCCTCTTCCAGTCTGCTCAGCTAAAGACATCACTGTCTACCTGACTGCTCACCCTCACACCTCAGGAGCCATTCATGCTCTTCCTTCTCCCTCATCTTCCATATCCAACCCATAAACAAATGCCACTAGCTCTGCTTCAAGCCATGTCCTAAATTCCACTATTTATCACCACTTCCAGCACTACCACTGTGTCAAGCCATTATCATGCCTTACCTGTCCAACTGCCAGAATCTCCTAACTGGTTTTTCTGCTTCTGCTATTTTCCCCTCCTATGTCAGAAGGCTCTTTCTAAAACATTCCTCAGATTAGCTCCTCTGCATAAAATGCTCCATGGCTTCATTACACTTGGAACGTGATCTAAATTCCTTACCAGGCACTGCATTAGTCGGTCTCTCTAACCCCTCTAACTCCATCACCAAATCCAAACCGAATCCAAACCCAATTCCTTTATATTGTTCCAGGAACAGCCCTTTTTCTTGTTCCTCCAGCAAGATAATTGTTCTGGCTTAGGGTCTTTACACTGCCTACTCCCTCTCCCTAGAATGCCTCTTCTGAGAGCCTTACAAGGCTTACCCTTCTCAGCTTTCATATCCCTGCCCAAATGTCAGTCCTTAGAGCATCAGCCTACAAAACTAGCTCCCCTAAAGTCATTCTCTAACCCTCTATCCTGCTGTATTTTCCTCAGAGCACTTATTCTCTAAATTTATATTTGTTAATTTTAATTAATTAATTTTTTTGAGACAGGGTCTCACTCTGTCAATCAGGCTGGGGTTCAGTGGTACAATCACTGCTCACTGCAGCCTTGACCTCCAGGGCTCAAGTGATCCTTTCAGCTTAGCCTCTTGAGTAGCTGGGACTACAGGCATGCACCACCACGCCAGGCTAATTTTTAAAAACTTTTTTTTTTAAGAGATGAGGTCTCCCTGTTTCCCACGCTGGTTTTGAACTTCTGGGCTCAAGTGATCCTCCCACCTTGGCCTCCAAAGTGCTGGGGTTATAGGTGTAAGCCACCACACTGGGCAATATTTGTTAATTTTTAAATTAACTTTCTGTATGCTGCTATAATATAAGCTTCATACAATATAAGCTTTTTAAAAAGTATAAGTTTTTTTTACTTTCTTGTTTACTATTACATCTACATTGTGTACGGGCATAACTGGCCCATGGTAAATAGTAAATATTTGTTGGAATAATGTGATCCCTGAGTCCACAAGCATATCTTTACTAATTGGGAAGGGTTACTGGGTCTGTGAGGTAGTCTTTCACTGTGTGAAGACAATTTTTGTAAATGGGAACTAGCACCAAGCTCTAAAATCCACACACCTGTTAGCTACTGATCAGGATTCTGCCTATAACCAAACTTTAGTTTGGCTCCCTGGAGCCCTCTTCTTGACTATGCTTTGTTTTTGGGCTGGGAGCCCAATTTTAGCAAGAATCCTGCTGAGTCAGTTTAGGGAGAATTTCCTTGGTCCCCCACCTTTGATATTTAATCAAGTTCCTTTTAGTAATTTTCCATTCAATGACTCCCTCCTCTTCACTTTGTCCACTGGCTATAAATTCCCGACTGCCCTGGCTATATTTGGAGTTGGGTTCAATCTCTCTCCCCTACTGCAATATTCTTTTTTTTTTTTTTTTTTTTAGATGGAGTTTTGCTCTTGTTGCCCAGATTGCCCAGGCTGGAGTGCAGTGGCATGCTCTCAGCTCACTGCAACCTCCGCCTCCTGGGTTCAGGCGATTCTCTGGCCTCAGCCTCCCAAGTAGCTGGGACTACAGGTGCCTGCCACCATGCCTGGCAAATTTTTTGTATTTTTAGTGGAGACAGGGTTTCATCAAGTTGGCCAGGCTGGTCTTGAACTCCTGACCTCAGGTGATCCACCTGCCTCGGCCTCCCAAAATGCTGGGATTAAAGACATGAGGTACCATGCCTGGCCTACTGCAATATTCTTGACCCCCTACTGCAGTAGTTTCCAATAAAAGTCTTCCTTTTCATTTTTAACAAGTATCTGCTGTCATTTCTCTTTAACATTAAAAACTAAATATTTGCCACCTGGGCTTGTTTAAATACACTTCGGGAATTTTCATTGCTCTCAAAAGAAGTTTCATGTGTTCTTTGCAGTGTGAAGGGTCAAAGAGAGGCTTTACTTGTCTCTGTGACTGAAGAATATGGTTCCTCTAGTATACAGAAGAAAGAAAGAATGAAGGCCACATGATTTATTTTTATCGCCTCTATAGTTGTGGCTATTACTTATTCAATTTGTTACATTTATTTTCAGTTGTTCTTGTGGTGACATTTTAAGGAATAATCCAAAACAATGCTCAATTCAAAACAACACCCAAACCTCCTAAACAAAAGCACGTTCAGCATATAAAATAGTTTCCTCTCTGCCACATAACCAATATAACTCACATGCAGTCCACTCATGACTCTGTCACTGACTTGAGATGATATGATTATACCTGCAACATCAAACTCGATTTCCAGTGTGACCTTGCTCGTGATTGAAGAGTCTCGGAGGAGCTGATTGGCTTCTTCGAAGGTGCTGTCTTCTGTTGGAATTCCATTGATGGCCATCACTCTGTCTCCAATCTGTAGCACCCCACATCTAATTTAGAACCACATGTGAGAGGTTGTAGATGGAGTAAATAATTACCAAGCTGAGCTTGCCAAATCTACCTTGCTTGATCCTTGCAAAATAGCATCATAATTGGGTGTTGCTTATTCAATGCTGTGGGCATCATATAGGTCAAATTCAACGTCGTATGTTGTTGCAATTCATGGTTATAATTGTGAGCAGGGGAATCCTGAAGTATCCCAGAGAAGTAATTAATAATTCATAACCATGGTATTGTTAGAATCTGATCCAAACCAATATTTAGTAATGATGAATGTATATTCCCCCACGGCAGAAACTATTGAAGTTGAAGTTCAGGATATGTTTATTTATGGATTTTTCTCCTTTTTAATTAATATAGCTTCTAGTCCCTTGATGGACAAAATCTGCTAGTTAAAGGCATCCATGCTCATTACTCTTTTCAAACCCGATCAAGAACATAAAATTTTATTGTCAGAAGAGAGTTCATCACATCTTGCATTTCCTGCATTGAGCAATGTTTCATAATTTACTAGCCATTCAAAGATAGCAGGTACCAGAAATGCAGAGCAGAAAATGATGCTGTGAAAGAAAGTGTCTCACCTCTCTGCTGGGCTGTCAGCTTCAATATAGGAAATCAGAGGTGGAGAAGAGAGAGTTTCTGTGGCAAACACACTGCCCTGCAGTTGGATCCCAAATCCTGTGACAGGATCTGCTGTCAGCACAACCTCTGTGGTTTCTGTGTGAACAACCTGCCCAGCCAATCCCACCGTGCTGGAGGCTAAGGACACTAGAGGAACAAACAGAAAATACTGACTTTAGGTTGGAGCAAGCACCAGGAATACCAGCATTTCCAAACTAGATCGTGTCTCTGCATAAAAACTCAATGGCAATGGTAGGAGGTTGAATTATGGCCTCTGGTTTAGCAAGAGTTGAAAAAGATAAATTAATCTCTCAATATTCATCGCATTTCTATAATAACATCAGTGTATCCCTGCACCCTGGCTCCCCACTCCTCAAACCAGGGATCATTGTGGGGGCTTTAAGAGGATGGCCTTAGGGTCAGGGTACGTGGGTTTTAGTCCTGGCTCTATCACTGAGCACCAGCTGGGGAACCTTGGGGATCTGGCAAGTGCAGGTGGAAAGCCATTGTCTTCGCCCACTGGCTTTGCTGGCATCATTTTCCCCACACTCCGCCTGGACCCCTGGTGAGCATTTTAATAATGCATCTCCTAGGCTCAAAGATTCTTAAATTTCATGGGATTTTTCTATACCCTAATACTTTATGGTAATGCCCAGTCAACTCCACTGCTGTTACTAAGTTGCTGAAGGGTGCTAGGAAAAGTCACTACGAATTCACAATCCTATTAGGTCCTTAAATTATTTGTTGTGTGATATTTTGACACCATATTTCATTCCATGAAGGATTTGTCTCAAATGTTTCTACCCTAAATCATGGTCAAATGTTACTCCTCATTTCCTGTAAGACTGAAAAGATGCAACCCTTTGACGAGAGTTCCTTAAACAACATTCTGTTTAGCCTCAATTTCTCTTTATCAGTATTTGTTCCCTCTTCCTTTTGTCCCTCACTACAGGAGGTTGTATTCTTCCTTCCATTTCAAGGCTAATTCCCCCTTTTAGTGTTTTTAATACTATCCCTTTCCACCCCCCATGATTTTGTGCCATGAAAAAACTTGCCTCTTGCTGCTTTTCCAAACTTTTCTGCTCACTCCCCCAGCTTTCTGACTTCTGTCTATAGACTTGTACTGATTTTGAAGCTGCTAAAAACTTGGCTTCTGCCTTCACCATTTACTGAAACTGCTCTCACCAATGACTTCCTGACTTCTAAAATCAATGGCCTCATCTGCTCCAGCTGGCGACTGGCTTTAGGACCATCCCTTGCTTTCTAAAATTGTTTGCTTGGTTTTGATGAAGCTTTGTTTCAAGTGTCTTACTTTTTCAGCCCCAGCCAGTTGCTTTGCCTCCCTCTGCATTCCAACGCACTGTTCCGTCCTCCGTCTTTTCTACTCTCATTCTTTCCCTCATTCACGCCTACATGTCTTCTGCATGTATCTTCTCAACTCTTTCTCTTGTTTTTGTCAAGCTCCAGCAATGGATCTCCCTCCTTGATGGGTATCCCATCCACACACTCTCTCATTGGCTCCTCAAACTCAATGTTTTCAAAATTGAGCGAATCCTCTCCCCTCTCTCATTGCCACTACTATTTCTGTGAACAGGACCATCATGTTTATTGCCCTCTGGGCTTAAAATCTCAAAGTAGCCTTAACTCACAACTCCCTATTGTCTCAAATTCTATCCATTGCTAAATCCTTTCTGGATGACCACTGAAATATATCTTACAAAAATCCTCTTTTCCCTTATTAATTTCAGTACCTCAATTTGGGCTTTCATTATTTTTTATTTGAAATATTCTAATGTACTTATTTCTGGGTCCTTACATGCAAAATATTCCCTACGTATTATTTCCAGATGAACCTCCTGTCAAACTTTCCTGATATGATGAGGCCCCAACTTATTTACTCTGCATGTATCTTCTCAACTCTTTCTCTTTAGTTTCTGTCAAGCTCCAGTGATAGATTTCCCTACTCAATGGATATCCCATCCACAAACTGTCTCATTGGCTCCTCAAAATCAATGTTTTCAAAACTGAGTGAATCTTCTTCCCTTTCTTATTGCCACTACTACAGAGCAAGGCCTCATCATCACCAGTGTACAATACTGGATAGACTTCTAATTAGTGACCCTGCCTCTTATTTTATGCTAACAGCCTCCAATTGCTGCTAGGGTAGCCTTTCTAACATGCAAGGGTAACTCCTGCCCTGTTTTGAATTTTCAATAGCTTCCTGTTTCCTATAGAACAAACTTTTCAATTCTAGCAGAGCACATAGGACCCTTCATCAGTTCCTTTCTCCTGCCTACCCACTCTCCCATTTCTCTGTGATCCCTTCATGTGCTATGTGCCCCAACCCTCTTGACACACCTTTGTGTCTTCATATATACTATGCCCTCTGCCACTCAGCTCTTGCTCTGGGTCCTTTTCTCTGTTTTATCCAGGCAGAATTAGGTACTTGCTTTTCTGCATTTCCACATTTCTAATACATGGTCCCGTTTCAGCATTTATCAGGTCTCTATTTGCCTGTTTCTCTCCACCTGACCCTGAGTTTTTGAAAGGTTGGAACCAGCTTTTTCAATCTCTGAAACCTTAGTGCCTGGAACATTCAATAAATGCTGAATAAATGAGGAATGAAATCAAGTTTTGGGATGTCATCTACATATTCCTTTTGGGAAACGACACTTCTCATAGATGCTGCTGAGTTACCATAAGTAACTACAAGTCATTCTTCAGGACCCAGGTAATTGCAGCTGATGGGGCAAGGGAGGGTGAAGTAGATCATTTGTCTAGGAGGAGTAAGAAAAAAAAATCGACTTTTCCTTAAGAAGCACCATCCTCATTCTGTCTCAGCTGGATTAAGGTTAACATAGCCTGCAGTGGGGGGTGAAGATAGCCTCCAACCCTACGCTTCTTACAGGTGGATGCTTGCAATTGCCATGTCTGACATATGGACTGTCATGTATTAATTTAGATCACATGTTCTAGTGTGGTTTCGCTGATGTAGAGTGTACTGTGATTACTCTCCAGATCATAATTTTTGCTATCAGTGGCACCAAACCACTGGGAGACACCATTTCCTGTCAATAAGGATCTGGAGAGTATGTTGCATTCCAGTTATTACTCACAGAAGATGAGAGTATCATGTTACAGCATCACCTATTTGGCAGGTAACTTCCACTTATCTTCTAGGTGAAGCTTTTTGGACTTAATCAGGAATCCTTTCTGTGATATAGATTATCGGACTACTTAATTGGAGTTAAAAGCTGTTTCAGAAACTTTAAGGCAGCTGTTTATCATCTCCACTAAGAAAGAGCCAAGAAAAAAGAGGTCAGTTTAATAGTAACAGGTGAGATTATATTAGATATAGTGAAGCCTTCTCAAAAGAAAGACTTGCTATGTTTTTTGAAACAGAGAGGATAGTTGAATAATTTTATTATCCAGAAGGTTTTGAAAATATGTACTAATTTAATGTGAATATTATTAAATTTATAAGCTCTATTTGGAGGCAAATTGAGATGATAAAAATTATTAGAAAATTGAATTTAGGATTTAAAATAAATTTATGTATTATGTATTGGTTTTATAATTATATAGTTATAATTTATATTATACATATAGCATTATAATAAATAATTTATGATTTTATAATTAACTCTGAAAGTCCTCTGGCATATTGGAATCTTTTATTTGACAAAAAGCAAAATTTCATTTGAAATTACATGTATTGATTAGTTACACATATAAAAGTTTTGAAAACTATTACCAGATATGAAAAAGATATATTGTAGATTTAAAGATAAGGAACCAAAAGAAAAAAAACAATACTAACTTGGAGGAGAAAAAAATCAGCTTGATTATCCTGCTTCATTAATGTGGTCAACCAGCAAAAGAAAATGAAGGTGAATATTCCCGTCATTTGAAAATGTGGATGATGAATTCTCTCTCAAGTAGCAGATGCTTCCGCAAGGTATTCAGTCGTCATTGCTACAAGCTACCGGCTTTGGCCGAGGCTTGCCTACTCTTCAAGGTGAAGATGGAAATGACTAAATTGATGACACCCTATGTTTGAATCCTGCTAACTGGTGTATGCCGAGGTTGTGTTCAGGATTCGTGCCTGCTCTGTCCTGTTCCCATTTTCACATGGAGGGTTCTGTTCACAACTCTTCAGATTTGTAGGGAATGACCGTATTTTTGTCAACTCTTGTTCTTCCTAGTGTGCGAAAGGGCAGGGGGAGCCGAAAATACCTCCAAAAGTTTAAAAATTTACCAAATGTTTATTTAATTTAGAAGGCTGCAAGATTTCCTATCAGCTATGAGAAGCATTTACAAAATATAGAGAACTAAGGACCCCAAAGATTTATTACTATAATCTGTTTTTTTTTTTTTTTTTTGAGACAGGGTCTCACTCTGTTGCCCAGGCTGGAGTGTAGTGGTGGAATCTTGGCTCACTGCAACCTCCATCTTTTGGGCTCAAGCGATCCTCCCACCTCAGGCCCCCAGGTAGCTGGGACTATAGGTGTGTGCCACCACACCTGGTTGATATTTTTTTTTTCTTTTTTGTAGAGACAAGGTTTCACCATGTTGCCCAAACTGGTCTCAAACTCCTGGGCTCAAGTGATCCACCTGCCTCAGCCTCCCAAAGAATAATGTGTTTTTATTATTGATCCTGTAATCTAAGACTTCTGTCTCACTAAAGTGTCCCACACTATAGTCAACCTGCCATAGACCTAACACATGTATATCGTGTGATCCAGTTCAGGAACACAGTAGAGGTGGCCAACAGCTCCTTTGTCCAAATGAAGGTGTGAGGACAGTTCTTAGGGTGTCCCCTTCCAGGGCTCCCTGAATGGTCACTTATAAAATCTTACCAGTAGCTGCCTTTATCTTCCATTCTTTGTTCCCAGGTCAATGGAAGGGACCAGAAAAGTTGTTAGGTTTTTTCATTTTCTTTCCTTCAGCTCTTTTCAATGACACTCTCTCTAGCAGTAGTTAATACTGATGACAAAAGCAGCAAATACCATTCCGGAAATGTGCTCTAACTTCTACTCTTTGCTGCAATTCAGGCAGACTGGGAAGAGACAGAGTCTCTACACTGGCCCACGGTACAGTGGCAGGGAACAGAAAACAGGGCAAACTAGCTAGATCTGTTGCTCAGCCATGCTGTTGTTACAGGGAGATGATGAGGTTCTGGAAGGAGACTTGGCCTCTTTGGCAGAAAAAGAGGCAGCACAGGCAGCCAGGGAAAGGGCAGTAAGATTCCAGCAGAGGAGATGAGAGGGCTCCCTCTATGACATGGCTTGGCAATGCCTCCAGGGCTTTGTGACACTCATCAAAGCCTAATGTGTGCTGTATTCATTACTTTCCCTATGAAACAAACATGGCACCTTCCTGTTTTAATACTTGTAACACATCACTGTATACAGACTTCTTGCATTTCCTCTTTGATCAGTGATACAGAATGTTTTAATTTTCATGTGAGAAGATTTCATTTTTTTTCTGGGCATCTCTTTCCTTGGCATTGGAAATACATATGAGCATTTTCTGTTTTGCAAACTCTGGCCTCAAGTCATCACCAATACAGCAAAGAGACTTTTTATTGTATTTGTGACTTTTGCCATGATTCACCATCTATACAAATGGCCCGGTTGCTATAGAAACTTAAGTATTACAAAGCGGGCAGCAAATGGTGGCACAGGATAAAGACATAAAGCGGTGGAAATAAACCACGGTATACTAAGAGTGGCAATAAAACTTTTATTATCAGTTATTTGGGAAGACCTTTACATCTAATGTGACCATACCAAACCTATGCAAGAAAAGAAAAGAAAAATATCCTCATTAAAAAAAAAAAAACTTTGCAATGCTATCATTTTTTCAAGTCTTTTTGAAGTATGAATAAAAGTTCATAGCATTTTGGAATTTATTGTTTGAATAAAATACAAAATGTATGATCTCCTGAGACACATTTATAAACATTCTGGTACGTACATTGTGAGTGGTGCTCTAGCAGCTAATGTCTACAGCAAACACAAACAACTAGAAATGTATTGAAACAGGTTTCTGTTTATATTTCTACCATGTTGAAGAATAATGTCCTGATTCAAGAGAGAATTTATGAGTTGGTTATGCATATCAGTGACAGCACTGCCTCAGCTTTGTTTCCTACTACAAAATTTAAGACATGTAAATATCAACCTGAGATGGCCAAACGTCATTCGTTTGTATTCACTAATGTCCCTAATCAACATAGCAAGTCTTACCTAACACAAACAAATACTTGCCTTTGAAGCAGAAGTACGAATACTAATGACTTCATTTTAATTGCTCTTCCCTGCTGAGTGCTGTTAGCCTGTTTTTGTCACTGAGGAGTACTACACACAAAGCCATTATCTGTTAAAAAAAAATTCATACACAAATACCCACCACAAACCCTGAAAGCATTATATAGAAGACTCAAGATCTATGTATTATGCCAAAATGTACCCCTCGTGAAAAAGACCAAACTTTGAGAGCAATGTCAAGAGATTTTCTCATGTGACAATTCATATTTAGGCAGATGACAGTTAACACAAACTATTCAAAATAGCTAACAATTAAATTGTGCTTACTATTTACCAGGTGTTGTTCTAAACACATATACACATGCAATCTCATGCAATCTCAATTACTCAGTGAAGTAATTCTTCCTATTTTCAGTCAAGGCATACCTCATGCAATCTTCACAATTACCCAATGAAGTGATTTTCCCTATTTTCAGTTGAGGCATAGAGAGTTTACAGAAGTTGCTCAGCGTCCTACAGCTAGAAGGTAATGATGCTGGGATGGAACCCATGTAGCCTGGTTCCAGAGTCTAGGCTTATAACCAGTTCACTGTATTGCATTCAACTAGTTTCTTCCAAGAGTAAATAATTTACTCTAGTGTCAGCTAAAAAACACATGGGACTCTAGGAGCACTTTGTTCTCATTTTGACTAAACTCAATCGTCCACTTTCCTAATTTCAATTTTACTATCATTTTCATATACCAAAGATGACAAATCTCCTTATATGTAAAAAAGTATATGCAAGTCTAAATCATGTACAAACCACAGTGGTGACCCTGTCTTATGCAATGGAGTTCACTGTAGGGAAAGCTTCAGTTTCCTGTATCATGAAGAAACTAGTTCCCAGTGTGGGTGATGGCTGGTCTTGGGCACTTAGGGTGGCCCTGGTGAGACTGGAGAGAGATCCTCCTGGGGAGATGAATCTCTTGCAAACAAGCTGAAAAGCCAATAAGTCCATACCAGCTGTGAAGTATCTGGCTTTGGTTTTATTTAAGTAACTTAAGGATGTTCCTTATTTTTATTCCCATGATGAGCACAGGAAGAGATCCCATCTTCTTTAAATTTCTCTGTAGGAATCATAATCATGGCCATCAAAAGGGATACAGGACAAGAAACAGACTCTTAGACTATGATTAGGTCTAGTTAGAAAGGTCAGTGTTCTCTTCTTCCACATGTTATGTGATCATGGTAAGAGAGAATGATCTTCCCCAATAGAAACAATAAATGTAGGAGTGATTTCTATTTCTTTCTTTTTAAGGCATTCAATCACCCTTTTTACCCCTCTATTCAGACAACCAGCTATCCCAAAGCAAGTAGCCAACTACATCTTCCTAGTCTTGCTTAGTCTATATCGTGTTTGGCTGTCCAGATCATTTTTACAAGAATCATGGTTGAAATTCCTAGACTTTAGGATGCTTATTGTAAAGCTGAGCATCCGTCCAATCTTCCTTAGGCTGGAGTGCACAATAAGAAATATATGTTAGATCACTGATTACCAGTGGGGTAGGCTTCTGGAAAAAGTATTGGAGTCTTGGGGAATGAGATATAGTTTAAAAAGGAATGTTCATATTTATCATTGTTTTGGGGAGGAGGGTAACAAAATAAAATTTAGTATGAAATTTATGACAACATTAAATGAATACATGAGAATCTTATATTTATCAAAAGGGGAGCATTGTTTTCACAAAATTTCTTTAGAATGAGTAAGAAACTAAGAACAAAGGTTTCATGTCCAAAGCCACCCAGAATATAATAAAAGGAGTCTTAAAGGAAAAAATCATATCTTTGGGTATGTTATGACATCAAAAGAGCAAGAAAAATCTCAAATCTCAAATAAAAAGTTTTAGCAAAGGTGGTATGAATGAATTCAGCCTGAAGTTATATTGGGATACAGTCATTGCCAAACAGATACTGGGTATCATGTCAATGGTCTTTGGCACAGAGCTGTTAGCTGCTCAGCATCTACCTGATCACTTAGGCCACTGTGAAACACTCTTCCCACAATTTCAGTATTTCCAAGGCTCTAATGCCCACAGTTTTTTCCAGGCCAAATGCCATTGGCTGTCATTTCACTTACATGAGCTTTTGAAGTCTTTCTTTTTCAGTCTCCTCCTCATCATGGTTCCACGTGGGCTGGTGGAGTAGAGGCTTCGAGGTAGAGTCCCCATGTTCAGGGAACTCAGGCTGTATGCACTCATGGAGGTAGGAGAGAAGGATGAAGACACCAAAGCTGCTGCAAGAGAGTGAAGACGTTGCACAGAGCACTCTCAGGTGAGGCGTGAGCCCGCCACACTTGCCAACCAGTAACAATCCAGAAAGACACACATGATGCATAGCAATGTCTAGGAAGGACCTCAGCCAGACAGAGGCCAGCTCTCAGGAACATGAGACAATGCTTTACAAGAGCCTGCAAATGCTGAGGGGCAGCAGGATCTTTATAAGCTCATAGGAACACAAAGAGACTCTATGAGAATTGCTTTAAACAAACAAAATGACAACTTTGTCCATGAACAACTCAATGCATCAGATATATAATCTCATTTTCATAGATATTTTCTGACATGAATTTCATAAGTGATTCCACATATACAAAGAAGACCTGAGAACATTGTCTCTGTGTAATATTCTGAATTGTTACTTCCTGAGCCACATATAAAGCATTCTGAACATTTACATCCTTTCCTAACCACAAATGCTTTCTGATGGAAAAGAAAAAAACCTAGGAGATGTCAGAAATGATAAATTGCTACTAAAAGAAACAGAAAAAACAACACCCACGAAACCAAAGATGAGAAAAGGAAAGTGTGAGAAAAATATAACTGAAATAAAAGACCAGAAGGAGAAAGCATGGAACATTACGAGGGCTGTTTGGAGGAGGTGCTTTCGGGAATGTCAGGGCTGGTACTCTGCAATGGTCAGGGTGGTACGTGTTATAGTGATGGTTGGTGTGAAGGCTGCTGTGGTTGCTGGCCCAGGAATCCCAGGTAAGTTGCCTGTCGCTCCTCTGAATTTTCACTGCCCATATGAAGTGATGATGAGAAATAAGAAAAACAAACAAACAAACAAAGAACCAAAAAAGAGGAAAAATAACTGAATTGCCCAAATTAAAACTATAACAAAAAAGAAAGCTGCTTGCAAATAAAAACAAATCTACTTGGCTTTGCCCTTTTCTCAGTGGTCAACAAAATAGATGATTAACATAAAAGATGTAAACTTTTCATCTTCCCAAGAATAATGCATATCTTTCCTCAGCTCGTTTTTTCTTCTTTTAAGATGACTATTGAAACAATTTCTAATCTCCCCTGGTGTTTTGCAGCAGAGATTAAAAACATTTTTTTTAACTTAAAAGTCAGCCCCTCAAAGATCTATGGCACACAATTAGTAATTAAAGATTTGCAAATCTTGGCCAGTTAGTAGCACTTGTTTTGAGAAAAAGAAAAGAAGGAGCAATAAATCACGTTGGTGCATGATTCAAGTGGTTTACTAGTCACACATCGGAATTTACTGCTCTGACATTTTAATCACACTACAATCCATCACTTGGACTTGATTTTCCTCAACAATAAACTACTGTAATCATCTATCAGTAACAGAATCTTATCTGTATCTCGACTAATAAGGAGACGATAAAAGTCTCTATATTTTATGATTTTTTGAAAAAGCATATTTGCATTAGAAATAATTATTAAAATATTTCACGTTTTTATATTTCCTTGATGCCATAAAATTTTAATAAACTTTATTTCAAACTTTATTAAAATTTCAAATTGGCATCCTTTTTATGTTTTAGAAAATCTTTATCATGTTTCCATTATAGTTTCAATATTAAGATTTGATATTCCACCCAGTGTTCTGAAATATGAGCAATATAATGTTTGTTATTATGTCTGATATGAAGTTTTTCATTTAATAATCTTAAAGAACTCAAAATAACATATGAACTTATTTTATTTTTCTAGAGATGGGGTCTTGCTGTGTCACCCAGGCTGGAGTGCAGTGGTGTGATCATAGCTCACTGTAATCTTGAACTCCTGGGTTCAGGCAATCCTCCCACCTCAGCCTCCTGAGCAGCTGGCACTACAGGCCCATGCCACCATGCCCAGCTAATTTTTTATTATTTTATTTGTGTAGAAATGAGGGTCTGCCTATGTTGCCCAAGCTGGTCTCAAGTGATCCTCCCACCTCAGTCCTGAGTTGTTGGGATTACAGGCATGAGCCACCATGCCTGACTTAACATATGAATTTATATCTCCTTCTACTTTCATGATTTTGGTGTTAGGTGTCTTACAAGTGAACATGTAGAGAGGTGAAATACTCTATGCATTGAAAGGAGAGTCATTTAGATAAGAACTTAAGTTACATCAACTGTGATGCCAGCTGAATTGGTCAATTCGCATCCTTTCTAGAATGAAACAGGACATGAAAAAAAAAACACTAGTATGGACAGATCACTGCGGGGTGAAGCACACCTGGGTTTCAGCTCTGCCTCCAGCCCTTCCTCTCTATATGGTCTTGGCCAGCTACTCAGCCACTCTAAACCTGAATTTCCTCATACGTCAAACTGAGATCATGAAATCATCTACCTCACAGGGATATTGGATCTGCTCGCACACAGAATAAAAACAAATGAGTTCAGAGTATCTTGATTTGTCTACTTTTCCACTTATGTGCCAACAATAAAGTATCTCTTAAAGGAAATAAATTTATCTTTCACTCAACAAATTTCACCCATTGGACATTTAAGTTTAGAGAATTTCTCAGAAATCTGCAGCAGAAACTTTCACAGCCACTATAATTTTGTTACCCTAAACCATCTGGCCTGCTCCTTCTACTCAACTGCCCTGTTTGTGGTTTGGATTCCCCCTCTCTCTCCACTTTCCTACTTCAAGCTGCCACCTCCTTCATCTAGACCACTGTAACACCTTCAGACATGGCTTCCCAACTCATCTCCTGCATACCCGCCTTCCACAACACAGCTAGGGTGGCCTTCTAAATACATAAGTTAGATCATGCCACTCCTGTTTGAACAGGTTACTTTTTTTTTTGAGACGGAGTTTCACTCTTGTCACTCAGGATGGAGTGCAATGGTGTAATCTCAGCTCACTGCAAACTCTGCCTCTCAGGTTCAAGCGATTCTCTCACCTCACCCTTCCCAGTAGCTGGCATTATAGGTGCCCACCACCACGCCCAGCTACTTTTTGTATTTTTGGTAGAGATGGGGGTTTTGCCATGTTAGCCAGGCTGGTCTCGAACTCCCGACCTCAGGTGATCCGCCCGCTTTGGCCTCCCAAAGTGCTGGGATTACAGGCATGAGCCACTGTGCCTGGCCTGAATAGCTAACTATTACAAACAGAATCAAATGCAGCCCCTGCCTATCTCTCTAGTTTCATCCATATCACTCTCCCCATCATTTGTATATTTTAGCCACACTGATCTTATGTGTACTCTTAGAACAAGTCAGGTTCCTTCCTGCCTCAAGGCCTTTGCACTTGCTATTCTTTTCCCAGTTGTTTGTGTGACTGCCTCCTTCTCATCATTCAGGTCTCACCCGAGGTGCCACCTCCTCAAAGAAGTTGTTGCTGATGTCCCTGGCTGAAGGAGCTGCCCTCCCCGTGCTATCTCATTACTGTTTTACATTATTCATGACACTTATTGCTGTCTGAAACAGCTTTATTTATTTAATATATTTTTAATGTTTGTCTGTCTATACTAGAATGTAAATTCTATAAGAGTAGGGATATACTTTGCCTGTCTTGCTCACTAAATATATCCTAGCAACTAGAACAGTGCCTGGTATATAATGACTAATACATGAATGAATGAATAAACAAATGCATGAATGAACGGGAATATCAGCCAGAGTGTCCACGTGAACACTGCGGCAGCATTTTCCTTGAGATAAAAGAGTATTTATTGCAGGAGATGTCCCTAATGGATTCTCTCTCACCATCCTCATTCTACTTTGGGTGTACAACAAGACATTTTAGCAACACACAGTTATCACTGTGTCTGGCCAATTTACAACCACAGACACTTTAGCGTACTTTTCACAAAGTACCATCTGTGTTTCAAATGAAGCCAGGGTACAGTGAATGCACTTCGGGATTCTACACCCACCTTTTGATCCACTTCTTCATTGAGAGCTTTGAAAATTACTGGGCATTTGTTAGGATTGTCGAGCACAATTAATAAGTCAATAAGGAAGATATTATTTACCACCCATTGCTTTCCCAGACTGTGCCAATTGCTACAGGCAGGTTAAAGGTCATACCGTTTACCTCGACTTTGAATTATTACTGAGGATTAAATCTTCATACATATAAAATAATTAAGAGACAAAAATGATATAAGATAATGCACAAAACTGTACGCCATGGATGATGAATGCAAAAGGTGTTGAACAAATAATGTAGGCCAGAGAAGAGAGCTGCTGCCTATTTTGAATGTACACTCCAAATGTTTTCTGTTTTACAGTGGTATACTTGATAGGCAAGTATTTCCAGAGTTTAATAATAAGATGTTACATTTTTGGCATGTCCTGTCATTTTGCAAAGAGCACTTATAGACATTCTCTCATTTAATAAAGCCAATAATCGTAGCCTACTTTCACTGAGTACTTATTATATACTAGGCACTGTGCTAGGTGCTTTTTCATGGATTAGCTCAGACAATGTTCACAATATTCCTTTGAGGTAAGTATTATTATGACCCCCATTTTACAGATGAAGCAACCGAGGTATAGAAAAGTCGGGTAACTTGCTTAAGACCCCATGTGGTGGAGTCAGAGGTGAAGCTCTGGATACGTGATCCTAAAGTCCCCGCTTCAACCACCAGACATACAGCCTCTTCCTGTGGGCATGTCTAAGTCCCTTGTTATGGATAAGAAAACAGCACATTTAAAATATTACAGTTTTTGTATCATTCCATAGTGACATCACTGCTGCAGTCTCAAGAGATGTATGGCCACAGAAGTTACTTTTCTTTCTTCTCTCTCTAACTGTAGCCTCTCACGCTGTTCAGGATGTTTGAGAGAGCAGAACCACAGTGGTTCCAGTGGTTGCCCTGGAGCTCTCAAACGGAAGGTCCTCCTGGTACTGAATGTGTCGAGTCTAGTGACTCTGGTCACATTTTCCTTTCCAAAACGTCAGTTTCCTTCAATCCAATTATGTCTCCTGAAAACCCTCAGTGGGAAAAATTTCTAACCTCACTGAAAACTCATTTTTGTTAGCTTCTTTAATGCTGCTATTTATCAGTGAAAGGCATAGCTAATCTCTTATTCCAAGTTGAGATATTCATTTCTACATTGCCCTGAAAACTCCGTGGTGTATGCTTTACTGCTAACAAAATCTGGAAATTCGGGAAGTGTGTTGAGAAATGCACTGTTCAGGCATCAGAGATCTTGAAAAAGCAATCAGAACTTTCTTGTGGAGAAAGGGTAAAACTATGTAAAACTCCACTAGTCAAAAATTTGAGAATTGTAAACACAATAATAATTTTTTGTTTGTTTTTCTTCTTTACTATGATTTAATTATGTTTAGGAGCCAAAATTTATTTCCTCTTGGAAATGCAAGTCTGATTTTAATGTGCAATATAGGAGAAATGCCTGCTTGATAAGAAAGACAGTGAACAACTTGCAGTAAACGTAGATGATGGAGTCAGAAGTGGAAGCTAGAATGACTTAAACTTCCTATCAGTTTCCTATCCATGCAACACAAACGACATCAGGTTTTCCACAATAAAGGCAAAAAATTTGTGCTTAGTCCATATATTTTAGTATATAAGTTAAACTCAAATTGCCTTGGCAGGTTAAAAAAATTTAATATTCCATGAATTGAAAACATTTGAATTATTTACAAATTGTATATAGGGCCAATTAAAGAAAAATAAAAGAGGTTACTAAAGATGCTAACATTTTAATAAAAGGGTCTGGTATGCATTTCCGATTCGCTGATACCAGAATTTAGCAAGCAACACTCCATGCTGAGAGAGCACTACACGGTGTGCATTCTTATGGCTACTGTGCTCCAAATCCAATGACGACTGCCGATTAATTTAAAGAAACTTAAACAGCTTCAGAAATCTCTCCTCTCTGCCAGAGTGCAGGAAGGGCCCACGGGGCCTCCTGATAGGAATGGTGTGCATCCTTGTGAACGGCACCTTCCTACAGCTGTTTGCATTGCTATTCCAATACTGTGATGCTGATTTTCTTTTCATAACCTGCCTATGCTGCATCATTTCTCTACTCCAACGTGTAAAATTAAAATCTGATAAGGGTAACGTTGTACCACAGATTTTCATTAGCTTCAGGGCTGTCTAAGCTCCATTTAATTAAAAAGGTTGCATCCAGCTGACTGATTTAGTATGAAAATTATCTGGTCCCTCTTTCCCCCCACCCCAGACTGTGGAGAAGTGTAGTGCATTTTAGAAGGTGGGAGACACAATACAAATGACCCCCTCATAAGCAAAATTTCAATTTCAGAGAAAACTGCACTGTGTCTAAATATACAGAAATGCATTATCCTCCTTCAGGCCACCCTGACAATACTAGTGAGGCCTCTAATTTCAAGGAGTACAAAGGAATGGTGTTTGGTTTAAGGAATAGGGCAGGAGAAGGAGTTGGAACAAATACCCTACCGGAGAACTTGACTTCATTTGGTCTGGGGCTCAAAGACCCCTTTCTCGTACCAGGTTTTGCCTAACGGTGCCTAGGTAGATGGTATAAACACCCGGCAAATTTCAAGGGATTTGTCAGCTGAAGGTATCTGTGAATTTCAAGGGAGTCAAAATGCAGATACCTTCAGTTGACACTTTTTATTGAATAAATGGAGTTGGATATTCTGATTCTCCCAGACAAGATGTTTGGTCAGACAGGTTGTTCTCTATCCTAAGAAAAAAACTATACTGGCAAAAGACAAAATATATTGAAAACCAATGCTTCATATAACTGGTTCCCTCTGATTCCTGCCAAATAGTTGAAGGTTCTGCTATTAAAATCCACTTTACTTATTTATTTTTAAGTGAGAGCTTTACTATTTGCCTTCATTGGCCTTCATCTAGACTGTAAATTCAAAATGAATACCAGGAAGCCAAATTATTTGCCTTGTCTGCACATTCAATTTGCACCAAATACTTTTTTAAGAAAAAATATCAAATAGCACTAGCCTGAAACTTTTTTCCTCGATGTTAGGGTTTCAAGTAAATTATGTGTGATTGGAAGATGAATTAAACAAACATAACCTTGTTTTGAAAAGAAATGATGAGTCTGACCAACATGGTGAAATCCTGTCTCTATTAAAAATACAAAAATTAGCTGCACATGGTGGCAGGAGCCTGTAATCCCAGCTACTCGGGAGACTGAGGTAGGAGAATAACTTGAACCCAGGAGGCAGAGGTTGGAGTCAGCCGAGATCATGCTACTGCATTCCAGCCCGGGGGACAGAGCGAGACTCCATCTCAAAAAACAAAAAAGCAAACAAAAGAAAAACAAAACACACAGAATTACACCCAGTGTCTTTCTGCTGTCTAACTCTGCTAGAGGGAGCAACACTGTGAGGGCCAGAGAAAGAGCTTGATCCAGGTGGATCATCTCACCATGGTCGGGCCCCTTTAGGGCCAGCCGGGTCTGATGATGGGGAAGGATCTCAAGCTTGACCTGATCAGTGGTGTTGGCCAGGAACTGGGTTGCTTCTGCAAGTGTACAGTACTCCATGCTGGTTCCGTCGATGGAGAGGATGTGATCTCCCACATGCAATGCGCCACATCTACGGAAAGGAGAAATACTCGGTAAGAGGCAGTGCCTTCCTCTTTGGAATCTGACTTTCATGTCCTTCATAGTTAAAATTTCACACACTTTTCATTTACTTAAAAAGAAAAGTTTGAATGTTATAGGAAACACCATCTGCCAAATTTTAAGTACCTTGAATATGAATAAGGAAGTAAAACCTTGTGGAAAATACGGAAAAATTCAACAAAATGTTTTCTCTTGTCCTTCTTTTAAAAAAATCTTATTTTGGAGTGCTTGTGTGGAAAGTTGAGAGAAAGCGAGCAAGAGGAAAGGGAAAAACAGGAAAATGTTTCCTCTGGACTTTCGTCTGTGTTTTTTTGCTCTAGGCTTTTCTATCTATAAACATGAGTGGGTAAATCTTCGGAATCTCAAACATGACTCTCAGAATTGGAATAGGTTCTATTTTACGTGTAAAGAAGAATAACGGGGAGATTTCAGTAACACTTCCTTGGAATCCTCACACAAGCTCCAAGATCATCAGTTCTTTATTATTATGTTATTCTGGAATTGAACATGTATTAGTTTAAAAGCTCTTGATAACGGTAGTAATTATGCAGGAGTCAAGTGAGTAATAAAACCAGGCCTGCATGGTGAGTCAAGGGGAAAGATGGGGGCAGGGAAGGGGCTAGCTGCTACATCTTGCTGAACTCAAGAGCTGGCTACTGGATGAGTTAAGAAAAGCTAGCACAGCCGTCAGCATCCCCACATACCAGTCAAGTGAACAGCTCCTTAAACTGGTTACCCCCTGTGGAATGGGAAAAAACAGAGGGAGAAAATTAAAGCATCCTGTGCCGTTGAACTGGAGAACGCCTCTGGATCAATGACTGTCACTGATGGGGACTGAATGTCAGGTAAGACCACAGTGGAGCTGTAGACCATGGCTGGAGGTTTTCCAGGCAGGTTGAGGGGCACGTGGAGAAGAGGGCTGGAAACATACAGGGGAGACTGATCATTAAGGTGCAGTATATCTATAAATTCCCAGTGTGAATAGTCTGTTTCTCAAGACAAAAGCATTTCAAGTCATCTCTTCCAACTAAAAACATAATTCCACATTCTTTGCACTTGGAGTGCTTTAGCTATGGGAGATGAGGTTTTTCTTACCAGGAGCTGTAAAATAATTAATTAGATGGAAAGGTAGTCCTTTTTTTTCTTCCCCTTTTACCCTACGAGTATAAAATATTAATTAGAACATGAACTTTCATTTTTATTATGGCATTGAAGCGAATGATGTTTTAAGACACTCTCGAAGGTTGTAAAATCCTAAGATTAACATGCTATGAGAGTATAGGACTTTTTTAAAGTATTGTAAAAAATATTTTTAAAAGTATTGTTTTATTTATTTAGGAAACAAATCAGATTTTATGGTAGCAGGATTTAATTGTCAACAATTCAGGAAAACCCATCACTGCTCTGCATGGGGTTTAAGAAAGGTCTACTCAGTTACCCTACATTAAGAACAGGCTAGGGCCCTAGGACACAGTAAGAAAACTTTCTTAGGTGCTTGATTTTTTTTTTTTCTATTGCTAAAGGCCACACCAAACATCTGGATGAGGTGAAGTGACATCATGGGGTGGCTGACACATAGGTGAATTTTTAAGCCCTGCAACAGTAACTTGCTTCTGTGTGTGAAACCTGTATAAACCGGCAAGAGAACTGTGTGTGTGTGTGTGTGTGTGTGTGTGTATGTGTATATGCATGTGTATATGTGTATTACAAGTGTGTGTACATATGTGTGTATATATATTTAAAATTGCACACATGCAATTTTGAAAAGGGGCAATTTCTTTTTTTCTTTTGAGATGGAGTTTCGCTCTTGTTGCCAGGCTGGAGTGCAATGGTTCAGCTCACTGCAACCTCTGCCTCGTGAGTTTAAGTGATTCTCATGCCTCAGCCTCCCGAGCAGCTGGGATTACAGGCACCTGCCACCATGACTGGCTAATTTCTGGTATTTTTAGTAGTGATGGGGTTTCACCATGTTGGCCAAGCTGGTCTTGAACTCCTGACCTCAGGTGATCCACCCGCCTCAGCCTCCCAAAGTGTTGGGATTATAGGCGCGAGCCACTGCGCCTGGCAGAAAAGTAGGCACTTTCTACAATACTTACCTGTCTGCAATACTTGCAGATTTGATTTTGTCTATGACAATGACTTGTTTGTTACAGCACATCGAGGTAGTTAGGGCAACCCCAAGGCTGGCACCAGGAGTTTTGGCAACTTCGACTAGTAGTGGCCCAGATGCTGTTGCCACAGAATCTGTCAAAGAACAAATTTCAGAAAACAAAACAAAATAAAACAAATAAGCAAAGAGACAAAAGAAAGCAATGAAGAATATTCAGTTTGGTGTTAGCCTGTTAATTTTATCACTGAAACTTAGATTTCCCGCCATATAATATCCCCACAGTCAATGATAAATTCACAGGGCACCTCTTAACACATCTGTTCCATTCAGCTTGTATTGTATTAATGTATGTGTAATGTTCACCTCTTCAATGAGATTTTAAGCTTCATGTCACTTGGGATAATATCTTATGTATCTTTATCCCCTCCACAGTGCTTGGCACAATGCCTAGCATATATTAAGTCTCTCAGTAAAGGTTTTTTAAATTAATTACTTAATTCAATAAATATCTTAGCACCTACCAGGAATAGACAGATGGATGAATGAATGGATGAAAGGATGGATATAAAAAAGAAAGGAAGGAAAGAAGAAAGAAAGGGAGGGAGGAAGGGAGGGAGACAGGAAAGAAGGATAGGTGGGTGGATAAATAAAAGAATGACAAGAGGGATGGAAGGATGAATGGATGGGTAGATAGATGATCAGAAGAATGGATGGATGGATGATGTCTCTAGCCAAGTAGTAGGAATCGTACACTAAGTTGAATTTGTAAAGCTTTTGGGTCTTTCCCTCCTCTGGACCTCACTTAGGATCACCTCCCTCTCAAGCATAACTTCATATATGCTTTATTTTTGGCTTGGAACACTCTTTGTTCCTTCAACTCCTTCTAACATTTGTGTACTCAATGCCAACATCAATTCCTTGGGAAGCCTAAGTTGTAATTTGGTAAGACGCCTTTCACATGTGCTTCTACAGCCTCCTCTATTCCTGCTGTTGTAGCACACATTTCACTGGTTCACAGTGGCCAGTATGGATGACATGAATGGGTTCCTTGCCAGATTGTAAACATGCTTGAAGGCAGAGACTATGTCTTGTCAATCACAGCATTCTCAGTGCCTAGAATAATGATTAGTACATTGGAGGTATGCCACTAATAGTTGTGGAATGAATGCATGAACAAATGAGAAGCTCATGATATTTCTTAAAGCTCATTAGAGCCACATGACACAAGGGAAAGAGTCTGGGACATAGAATTAAAACATCTGGATTCAATTCTCATTTTCACAATATTTGTGTCATGGTATCTAAGACAAGACTAGTTACTTAAACTTTCCTTTTTTTTGTATTTTGACAAAATTGACAATTAACAATACTAAAACTTTCTAAGCCTGCTTGCTTACCTATAAAATGGCATCTTTTCCACAGTGTTTATTAAAACCAAACCAATGAACGAAACACTTTGTTACACATATAGGATATTTTCATTATTGCTATATTATGACCTCAAGCCTTTGAGTCATGTCATTTTTCAAGACTGCATATTGGTCTGTAATCTTTTTCTAATTTTCTACTGTTATGATGTTTGACACTCCATTAATACAATTTTGCCTTTCTGCGAGAACATCTTTGCCATCAAGGCCCCACTCAGATATAGTGAAATAGGAAATCTGTATTCCCATTGCTGAAGCTCAGGTAATATGTACTGACTCATGAAGCTGAAAGTTCCATAGGAGAGAGCCATCTTCAGTTTGAGATAAAATACTTATTAAAGTAAACATGACAATATCCAGGCCAACAACATGCATATCCAGTGCTAAATATTCTTGTATATACTAACACCATGTTTCCTAACTGACTGGTAAGATTGAAATGTTAGTCCTTAAAAAGGTTAAGAGACCATCAGGGCCTATATCTCTTTCCATCAATTCCAGAGCAGAGTTTCATTAATAATACCTGCAAGGAGCCAAAGGTCTTAATGATTAAGAAGAGTTTTTGGCTCTGGGGTATTACAACTACTCCAGATCCTACAGTTCATTTGCCCATAAGCCTAACTATGGTGGATACTCTCGCAGAGAGTATTAATTCCCCTGATCTCCTGACATCAGACTAGGGCCAATGACAATGTCCTGGCTTCTCTCTCTCCTTCTCCCTCATTTGCTGCTTTGTTTCTCTCCAGAGTCTCACCTGGTCATTGTGTGTCCTGCCTTACTCTCGTCTTGGAGTTTTCAGTGAGTAGGCCCCGTGGCTATGTGCAATGGTAGTTTGCACATCATGAGTCTCAGTCAGGAGACTCTAGTAAAGAATCCTTGTCAGTCCCTGCAGCCTCTGTTTTAGTTGTCCTTCTATCACTGAGGTGGTTAATTTTGCCCACCTCTCAATTTTAACAAAGATCTGGGGATGAGCCCAGTGCACACAATGTGATGCCTCTGGCTTCACCCCCAGCAGTCAGCCATCATCCTTCTGTTCCTTAAGCACGCTGCATAGCAACCTTTTTCTGCTCAGCCAAACCCCACATGAGCTCTGGCCTACCAGGGCCTTTTCTCACATTACCTTTCTAGAACTTTAGAATGACTAATTTTGATTTCTCAAACCCACTTTCCATGGTCTTGTTGGATTTTAATAGGTATATTTTTGGGGTGATAATCACTTATGTTTTTCCTCATGGTTTTGTCATGTCTAAAGATAAATTTATTTTACTTAACAGGTGAAAGTGATAAAGTTTCTAGATTACTTATTAATCTCTTTTAGAAATGACAGAAACTGCTAGGTGTTCCCTTATATCTCATCTTCTCTTGTCAGTAATAGAATTTCTAAGTTTCAGCTGAGCAAATGGCTGCCCAGTTAAGAACCACATTTCCCAGCCTCCCTTGCAGCAAGGTGTAGCCACAGGACCAGGTCCCAGCCAATGGGAAGTGAGATGTGATGTGTTCCAGGATGTGCTCTTAAAAAGAATGGCTGTGCCCCCCTCTCCTCATTTCCCCCTTGCTGGTGGAATGTGGGCTCAGAACTGGTAAGCCATCTTCAACCATGCAGACCAGGGCATCAAGCCATGAGATAGATGAAGCCTAGATTCCTAAAATCTTCAGGGATTTCTCAAGAGATTGAGAAAGAAACTTCTATCATATTTATGTGAGCATTGTGAGTATGGGTCTTTGATAGAATGCCTGAATTGGTATTCCAATAGGCCTTTTCATTTGAGAGGACTGCGCCAATGTATCTGTCTTGAACTGTTTTTATAAGAAGTGGCTATTTAAAGTGGGTATTTGCAGATGTAAATTTTATAAAACTACAACCAACCATTACCCAATACTCACACAAAGTATTCACTTTTCTAAAAAGTACTAAATCATGATTAAACATGAGAGTTTTTGAAGAGGTCATCAGGATATTCCAAAGGTGTTTAAATATAAACCCTTTAGTTTTTTTTTGTTTTTTTTTTTTTGCTGGCCTGTATATTTGTCAAAGTTTTAAAACTTATATTTTTGTGGTTTTAATGTTCCAATGATCATGAAGAATTAACATGAAATTGTTCTGGTAGAAAGAAATGATAGGAGTAGGAGTATTAAGAAGCTTAGGAAAAGGATGCCAGATCCTCTGCCATCATTAATTTAGAGGGCGAGAGAGACAGCATCCACAGCTTCTACAGTACACTTCTGTGACTGGAAACTAGAATAAGTCTCTCTTTAAGTACAACTTGCCCCATTAAGGCTTGAAAAAACAACAAGTGCAATATTTCCATTTGGGAAATGCAAATATGCAATTAATGAATCTCTTTTAAAACTTAAAGTAGAAAGCTTTACAGTTCTGAGGTAAGATTAATTTAAAGTCATGGTTAAGGAAAGAGGCAGTGTGGTGCTACACGGGGCTCAAGGCTGGAGCTGAGGACCATCTAGAGGGTGGTTCTTGCTATATCATCAACTCAGCATGTGGCCTGTGCCATCATCTCCCTTAGACCTCATTTTCTTCACCTGTAAAATGAAGAGATTTGAATAAAATTTCCCTAGTCATGACAATCTGTGAATCTACAGAGAAATAATGATGCCAGTTAAGTAGCTAGCCAGAGAAGTTAAGGCAGGTTAACCAACTTTATGAAAATATACAGTAGCTAGAATCTAAATCCCAGTATTCTACAAATCAATAGAAGAGATGAGCAGCTAGAAAGAAAAGTGATTCTTGGTAACTATGTTTATGAAGGTGGGATGAAAATCCTCAGACCTTTAAATATTTGGATGACAGTAATAATATCCTTTAAAGACTGAGTTTGGAGGGATGGCTTCCACCTTCAAAGAGACATCACATAATATGAAGCTTCCACATTAAGAAGTTTCCAGGGCACAACTACAACTTTCTAGCAAGATCCTATCATAGTAAGGTCCTAATCTAACTAACCAGAAGAAAATGATGAAGAAAAGAGGATGCTTATGTCATGAAAGACAATCAGGGCTTACTGACAACAGTTTACAGAACATGAGCTCAGTCTTGTATTCTCTCACCTCAGTAGCCCACAGTTTCGCTTACCTCAGTCACTCTTAAATCCAGCACACATCATTCCCCCAAGCTCCTATTTGTCACTTAGAACAATTTTTGGATATCTCCTAGGAACACTGACACATGTCCCAAACTGAAGAGTGAGACCACCCTACTACACTGCTTCTGCAGGTTTCCTTCTCTGGTGATGGGTTCACGCTGCACTCTATCACACAAACTAGAAACCCAGGAGCCATCCCTGGCTCCATCTTCTCCCAGATCCTTATAAACTCCTCTTGATTTTACCTCCTAAATAGCTCTCAATTTCATCCCTTCTTTCCATCTCCACGATCACCATTTTAGCCCAACTTACCATCATCTGATTTCCCCACATCCTCTCATGCCCTTTACCTTCCCCAATCCAGAGTGATCCTTTAAATTGAATATCTCATCACGTTAATCCCAAGCTTAAAACCTTTCCATAGCTGTTCTGGTAATGGAGTACAGGTTCTTAACATGGTCTACAAGGACCTGCGTGATCTGGCTTCTGCTTCCTTCACCAGTTTTGTCTTCCACCATTCTGCCCTGCTTCTCTCTGTTCCAGTCCTGAACTCCTATTTTAGTCATTCAAAATGCTGTCAGCCCCTGCTACAGTGCCTTCATTTATGTTGTTCTCTCTACCCGGAATGCCCCACCTCTTCCTGTCCTTTCCTTCACCTACTTTTTTTTTTTTTTTTTAACAACTGCTCTGCTCAAATGTCACATCCTCAGGGATTACTGCCCTGACCTGCAAACCATGTCAATCTGCCCGTTATACACTTTAATAGAACCCTGTGTGAATGCAGTGGACATGAGGAAGAGGACATTGTTTGGCTCTAGGAGAATCTACCAGACCTGCTCATCTACAGAGGACTCTGAGAAAATTATCTTGACTGACAGCTGAACAGAACCATGGGGTAGAGTATGCTGTTTAAGTCAGGGTCCCAGCAAGAAACACATGATACACTCAAATTAGGATAACTTGAGAAGAGTTTAATAAAGGAACAATTTAGAAAGGTGTGAGAAGCTTATAGGGAAACTACAAGGGATGATACCGTACTCTGGGGCAAGAAATAATAGGGACTGTACCCTACTAAGCCTGAAAAGGCAAAGAATAGAATTACTAGTAGAACCAGGATTCAGAAAGGCCTAAGTGATGAGGGCTCCTTGACATGAGCTGGGACCTTCAGTCAAAGGACCAATTTCAGTGAACCCACAAGGAAGAAGTTGGAAGAGTAATACTTTTCATCATTGTCCTCCCTTCCTCTGATCGACTGCCATGATTCCCTATTAGCCAAAATCAACTGGAAGCCAGAGGGCTTGAGAGCCCATAGTGTAGACCATATAGGTCATAGCAGAGCAGCAAGAAGGGTGGCAAATGGCTCTGGAGGTATAAAGGAGGATATTCTTATTTGTGTATATCTCTACTCATCTTTACACAAAAATCTTGAGGCTGTTTGCTTGAAACAAAATAAGTAATATAAGGAAACAACCAGGAAGAGAAGAGTCTACAAATGCCATACCACAAGGGTTAATAGAGATACAGTTTGACTGCATTTGCAAGCATGACACTGAACTATAAGTAAATCCATAGGTACAGAAAGTAGAAGGACAATTAGTAGTTGCCAGGATTGCTGGGGAGGGAAAAATGACTGCTTAATGGATACAAGGTTTCCTTTTGGGGTGATAAAAATGTGCTGGAGTTAGAGGGAATATTTGCACAACTCTGTGAATGTACTAAGTGCCACTGAACTGTATCTTTAAATTGATTAATTGTAGGTTCTGTGAATTTTGCTCCAATAAAAAGAATGACTCAATTTCCCAGCAACCTGAATAATAAAGGAAACAATCAATTATGCAGTTCTCACTATTGGAAAGGAGGAAGTCTACTAGTCCCTATGGTGGAAATAAAGATGATTCTAGAAGGGAGCTCTAAAAGATATCTCTCTCGTGGGCTTTTATATATAGACGGTGGTAAATGATATAATGGATAATGCCCTCAACACATTTTATGATAGGATGCAGAGGTAGTTTCCAAAAGCTGTTCCTTGATCAAGGTTGAGATATAAGATTAAAAAGCAAATCAATGATGGTGTCTCTAGAATGGGATGAGATAATGTATTGGTCAACATGATCTACAGGTGGATCCCTGGGTAAACAGACTGAATGTCTCTTGGGATCTTGTTAGATGTCAATCTTTTCTCTCACTTAGGTTTTGAAAAGAAGCTAGATATTAGACAATTCAAGGAAGTCCCCTGTGATGAGGCACTCTTATGCTGGCATTTTACATAGGTGACTAGGACCAGATCCATATGCTTTGGGCGTCAGATGAATCAGCAGCAGCATTAATATACTATCAGGAGGCTGGGGAAGCCTAATTATATTCTTGCTAGGATAGAAGGCTGTCAACCTCATAGTCCCACGGAAGTGGACTAAGTCATCATCCATCCAACAACATGAATTTAAAAACTATATTTACTAACTGCCAACTATATGCCAGGCACATTGAAAGGTAGTGGGGATTCAAAGATGAACATCTGCTATTCTTTCTTTCCTTCTAGTAACCCCTTGGGATCCCATGCCAAGAAGGTGGGGAGTAGTGTTGAACTCCTGGATTCCACTACAGAAATATATTCTGTTGAATCTCGTGAAGTTTCTAGTTACTTTTTTTTCTTTTTAACATACTGTTTGCAATTCCTCTCTTCCTGCCCAATGAAATCTTTAATATAGTATGGTCAAAATGCTTATGAAAACATTGCATTATCTGGTGGCTGGCAAGATGGTCAAATAGGAACAGCTCTGGTCTGCAGCTCCCAGCAAGATCAAGGCAGAACACAGGTGATTTCTTCATTTCCAACTGAGGTACATGGCTCATCTCATTGGGACTGGTTAGACAGTGGGTACAGCCCATGAAGGGCAAGCTGAAGCAGGGTGGGGCATTGCCTCACCTGGGAAGCACAAGGGGTTGGGGAACTCCCTCCCCTAGCCAAGGGAAGCCGTGAGGGACTGTGCTGTGAGGAATGGTGCACACTGGCCCAGATACCACACTTTTCCCATGGTCTTCACAATCTGCAGACAAGGAGATGCTCTCCAGTGCCTAGGCCACCAGGGCCCTGGGTTTCAAACACAAAACTGGGCGGCCACTTGGGCAGACACTGAGCTAGCTGCAGGAGTTTTTTTTTTCATACTCCAGTGGCACCTGGAATGCCAGCGAGAGAGAACCATTCACTCCCCTGGAAAGGGGGCTGAAGCCAGGGAGCCAAGTGGTCTAGCTCAGCAGACCCCACTCCCATGGAGCCCAGCAAGCTAACATCCACTGGCTTGAAATTCTCACTGCCAGCATAGCAGTCTGGAGTCGACCTGGGATGCTCGAGCTTGGTGCAGGGAGGGGTGTCCCCCAATACTGGGGCTTGAGTAGGCAGTTTTCCTCTCAAGTGTAAACAAAGCCACTGGGAAGTTCAAACTTGGCGGAGGCCACTGTAGCTTGGCAAAGCCGCTGTGGCCAGACTGCCTCTCTAGATTCCGCCTGTCTGGGCAGGGCATCTCTGAAAGAAAGGCAGCAGCCCCAGTCAGGAGCTTAGAGATAAAACTCCCATCTCCCTAGGACAGAGCACCTGGGGGAAGGGGCAGCTATGGGTACGGCTTCAGCAGACTTAAATGTTCCTGCCTGCCAGCTCTGAAGAGAACAGCAGATCTCCCAGCGCAGCGCTTGAGCTCTGCTAAGGGACAGACTGCCTCCTCAAGTGGGTCCCTTGAGGGCACAGTGCCTCCTGACTGGGAGACAACTCCCAGCAGGGGTTGACAGATACCTCTTACAGGAGAGCTCCAGCTGGCATCTGGCAGGTGCCCCTCTGGGACGAAGCTTACAGAGGAAGGAACAGGCAGCAATCTTTGCTGTTCTGCAGCTTCCACTGGTGATATCCAGGCAAACAGGGTCTGGAGTGGACCTCCAGCAAACTCCAGCAGACCTACAGCAGAGGGGCCTGGCTGTTAGAAGGAAAACTAACAAACAGAAAGGAATAGCATCAACATCAACAAAAGGATGTCCACAAAGAAACTCCACCCAATGGTCACCAACATCAAAGACCAAAGGTAGATAAATCCATGAAGATGAAGAAAAACCAGTGCAAAAAGGCTAAAAATTCCAAAAACCAGAATGTCTCTTCTCCTCCAAAGGATCACAACTCCTCACCAGCAAGGGAACAAAACTGGACGGAGAATGAGTTTGATGAATTGACAGAAGTAGGCTTCAGAAGATGGGTAATAACAAACCCCTCCGAGCTAAAGGTGTATGTTCTAACCCAATGCAAGGAAGCTAAGAACCTTGAAAAAAAGTTAGACGAATTACTAACTAGAATAACCAGTTTAGAGAAGAACAAAAATGACCTGATGCAGCTGAAAAACAGCTTGAGAACTTCATGAAGCATATACAAGTATCAATAGCTGAATTGATCAAGCAGAAGAAAGGATATCAGAGATTGAAGATCAACTTAATGAAATAAAGTGTGAAGACAAGATTAGCGGAAAAATAATAAAAAGGAATGAACAAAGCCTACAAGAAATATGGGACTGTGTGAAAAGACCAAACCTACATTTGATTGGTGTACCTGATAGTGACAGAGAGAATGGAACTGAGCTGGAAAACACTCTTCAGAATATTATCCAGTAGAACTTCTCCAACCTAGCAAGGCAGGCCAATGTTCAAATTCAGGAAACCCAGAGAGCACCATAAAGATACTCCTCAAGAAGAGCACCCCCAAGTTGCATAATTGTCAGATTCACCAAGGTTGAAATGAAGGAAAAAATGTTAAGGGCAGCCAGAGAGAAAGGTTGGGTTACCCACAAAGGGAAGCCCATCAGACTAACAGCAGATCTCTTTGCAGAAACCCTACAAGCCAGAAGTGAGTGGGGACTAATATTCAACATTCTTAAAGAAAAGAATTTTCAACCCAGAATTTCATATCCAGCCAATATAAGCTTCATAAGTGAAGGAGAAATAAAATCCTTTACAGACAAGCAAATGCTGAGAGATTTTTTGTCACCACCAGGCCTGCCAGCTCCTGAAGGAAGCACTAAATATGGAAAGGAAAAACTGGTACAAGTCACTGCAAAAACATACCAAATTGACACTATGAAGAAAATGCACCAACAGACAAAATATCAAGCTAGCATCATAATGACAGGATCAAATTCACACATAACAATATTAACCTTAAATGTAAATGGGCTAATTGCCCCAGTTAAAAGACACAGACTGGCAAATTGGCTAAAGAGCCAAGATCCATAGGTGTGCTGTATTCAGGAGACCCATCTCATGTGCAAAGACACACATAGGCTCAAAATAAAGGGATGGAGGAATATTTACCAAGCAAATGGAAAGCCAAAAAGCAGCGGTTGCAATCCTAGTCTCTGATAAAACAGTCTTTAAACCAACGAAGAACAACAAAAAAAGAAGGGCATTATATAATAGTAAAAAGATCAATGCAACAAGAAGAGCTAACCATCCTAAATATATATGCAACCAATACAGGAGCACCCATATTCATAAAGCAAGTTCTTAGAGACCTACAAAGAGACTTAGACTCCCACGCAATAAGAGTGGTAGACTTTAACACCCCACTGTCAATATTAGACAGATCAACGAGACAGAAAATTAACAAGGATATTCAGGACTTGAACTCATCTCTGGACCAAGTGGACCTAATAGACATCTACAGAACTCTCCACCCCAAATCAACAGAATATATATTCTTCTCAGCACCACATCACACTTATTCTAAAATTGACCACATAATTGGAAGTAAAACACTCCTCAACAAATGCAAAATAATGGAAATCATAACAAACAGTCTCTCAGACAATAGTGCAATCAAATTAGAACTCAGGGTGAAGACACTTACTCAAAACCACACAACTACATGGAAACTAAACAACTTGCTCCTGAGTGACTACTGGATAAGTAACAAAATTAAGGCAGAAATAAATAAGTTATTGGAAACCAATGAGAACAAATATACAATGTACCAGAATCTGTGGGACACAGCTAAAGCACTGTATAGAGGGAAATTTATAGCACTAAATGCCCACAGGAGAAAGCAGGCAAGATCTAAAATTGACACCCTAACATAACAATTGAAAGAACTAGAAAAGCAAGAGCAAACAAATTCAAAAGCTAGCAGAAGACAAAAAACAACTAAGATGAGAGCAGAGACACAAAAAACCCTTCAAAAAATTAACGAATCCAGGAGCTGGTTTTTTGAAAAGATTAACAAAACAGATAGACCACTAGCCAGACTAATAAAGAAGAAAAGAGAGAAGAATCAAATAGACACAATAAAAAATGATAAAGGGGATATCACCACTGATCCCACAGAAATACAAAATACCATCGAAGAATACTATAAATACCTCTACACAAATAAACTAGAAAATCTAGAAGAAATGGATAAATTCCTGGATATATATACCCGCCCAAGACTAAACCAGCAAGAAGTCGAGTCCCTGAATAGACCAATAACAAGTTCTGAAATTGAGGCAATAATTAATAGTCTGCCAACCAAAAAAAAAAAAAGCCCAGGACCAAACAGATTCACAGCCGAATTCTATTAGAGGTACAAAGAGGAGCTGGTACCATTCCTTCTGAAACTATTCCAAACAGTAGAAAAAGAGGGACTCCTGCCTAACTCATTTTACGAGGCTAGCATCATCCTGATACCAAAGCCTGGCAGAGACACAACAAAAAAAGAAAATTTCAGGCCAGTATCCATGATGAACATCTATGTGAAAATCCTCAATAAAATTCTGGCAAACTGAATACAGCAGCACATCGAAAGGCTTATCCACAATGATCAAGTTGGCTTCATCCTTGGAATGTAAGGTGGGTTTAACATATGCAAATCAATAAATGTAATCCATCACATAAACAGAACCAATGACAAAAACCACATGATTATCTCAGTAGATGCAGAAAAGGCCTTCAATAAAATTCCACACCTCTTCATGCTAAAAACTCTCAATAAACTAGATATTGATGGAACGTATCTCAAAATAATAAGAGCTATTTATGACAAACCCACAGCCAATATTATACTGAATGGGCAAAAACTGGAAGCATTCCCTTTGAAAACCAGCATAAGACAAGGATACCCTCTCTCACCACTCCTATTCAACATAGTATTGGAAGTTCTGGCCAGGGCAATCAGGCAAGAGAAAGAAATAACGGGTATTCAAATAGGAAGAGAGGAAGTCAAACTGTCTCTGTTTGCAGATGACATGATTGTATATTTAGAAAACCCCATTGTCTCAGCCCCAAATCTTTTTAAGCTATTAAGCAACTTCAGCAAAGTCTTAGGATACAAAATCAATGTGCAAAAATCACAAGCATTCCTATACACCAATAATAGATAGCCAAATCAAGAGTGAACTATCATTCACAATTGCTACAAAGTGAATAAAATACCTAGGAATACAACTTACAAGGGATGGGAAGGACCTCTTCAAGGAGAACTACAAACCACTGCTCAAGAAAATAAGGGAGTACACAAACAAATGGAAAAACATTCCATTCTCATGGATACGAAGAATCTCATCAAGCTACCATTGACTTTTTTCACAGAATCAGAAAAAAACCAGTTTACATTTCATATGGAACCAAAAAAAGAGCCCATATAGCCAAGACAATCCTAAGCAAAAAGAACAAAGCTGGAGGCATCACGCTACCTGACTTCAAACTATACTACAAGGCTACAGTAACCAAAACAGCATGGTACTGGTACCAAAACAGGTATATAGACCAATGGAACAGAACAGAGGCCTCAGAAATAGTACCACACATCTATAACCATCTGGTCTTCGACAAACCTGACAAAAACAAGCAATGGGGGAAGGATTCCCTATTTAATAAACAGTACTGGGAAAACTGGTTAGGCATACACAGAAAACTGAAACTGGACCACTTTCTTACACCTATACAAAAATTAACTCAAGACGGATTAAAGACTTAAATGTAAGACCTAAAATTATAAAAACTCTAGAAGAAAACCTAGGCAATATTATTCAGGACACAGGCATGGGCAAAGCCTTCATGACTAAAACACCAAGAGCAATGGCAACAAAAGCCAAAATTAACAAATGGGGTCTAATTAAACTAAAGAGCTTCTGCACAGCAAAAGAAACTATCATCAGAATGAAGAGGCAACCTATGGAATGGGAGAAAATTTTTGCAACCTATCCATCTGACAAAGGGCTAATATCCAGAATCTACAAAAAACTTAAACAAATTCACAAGGAAAAAAAAACCCATCAAAAAGTGGCCTAAGGATATGAACAGACACTTCTCAAAAGAAGACATTTATGTGGCCAACAAACATTTGAAAAAAAGCTCATCATCACTTGTCATTAGAGAAATGCAAATCAAATCCACAATGAGATACCATCTCACGCCAATTAGAATGGTGATCATTAAAAAGTTAGGAAACAACAGATGCTGGAGAGGATGTGGAGAAATAGGGATGCTTTTACACTGTTGGTGGGAGTGTAAATTAGTTCAACCATTGTGGAAGACAGTGTGGCAATTCCTCAAGGATCTTGAACCAGAAATACCATTTGACCCAGCAATCCCATTACTGTGTATATACTCAAAGGATTATAAATCATTCTACTATAGAGACATATGTACACGTATGTTTATTGCACCACTGTTCACAATAGCAAAGACTTGGAACCAACCCAAATGCCCATCAATGATAGACTGGATAAAGAAAATGTGGCACATATATACCATGGAATACTATGCAGCCATAAAAAAGGATGATTTCATGTCCTTTACAGGGACATGGATGAAGCTGGAAACCTTCATTCTCATCAAACTAACGCAGAAACAGAAAACCAAACACCTCATGTTCTCACTCATAAGTGGGAATTGAACAATGAGAACACATGGGCACAGGGAGGGGAACATCACACACCCGAGCCTGTCGGGGGGTGGGAAGCTAGGGTAGGGTCAGCATTAGGAGAAATACCTAATGTAGATGACAGGTTGATGGGTGCAGCAAACCACCATGGCATGTGTATACCTATGTAACAAACTTGTATGTTCTGCACAGGTATCCTGGAAGTTAAAGTATAATAATAATAATAAATATTGAGTTTTCTAATATGATATGATTTCCAGGTTTCTAGAAAAATTGCTCAAGCACGTTAAAAGACCCACAGAAGGTGACTGATGCTCCCTGTCCATAAGGGCTATAGAAAGCAATTATTATTACCAAATAATCACAGCAATAAGTGTCTAGGGAATGGCAGTGTCAGTGAGACTTCTGGGCATCTCAGGAGACTGAGCCTGATGAGCTGACATGGCTGGGATGAGCTTATGAGATGAGACAGAATTTGATTGGAATGTTTCTCATATGACCTTATTTTAATAGGCTCTAGGAGAACAACAAAACTATTTTAGCAAGTACTGTTTTCCAGCATTACCCATGTGGCAGTTACTTTCTGCATCACAGAAAGAGATCTACAAATGTTATTGTTTAATTGATCATTAGTCTTTTCTGGCAATTGCTTTCCACAATAAATGTTTCCCCACAACAACATCAAAGCAGCTCATACTGCCTTGTGGTATTAAGCCTGTTTCCCTAGCTGCCACCCAATTCCATTCACAGAGGGATTTATGAAAAGTAGGATTCCAAAAGCCCTGGCTTTATTCCAAGATGTCTAAAAAGATGCATAAGGAAAAGTAAAGGCAGGTAGACAGGCTGGATAAATGAGGCACTCTTATTTAAGAAAGTGCAAGAGAAAAATTGGAGTGTGTCAAAATGAGAAAAAATAGAGGAAAATCAGGAAGAAATAATCAAGAGCCCATCCCTAGACAGAAGATTAGTTTATCCTGCTGAAACGAAGCATGGTTGAGAAAAATGGATGATACAGATATAAATTATTCATGGTTAAAGACATCTCAGTCATTAAGATATTTACACCATGAGTGAAGCCCATGCATGCTGGGTTGATTTATGGGCTACATAATTACAGAAGATACGCTGATGACTGTTTGCACGGGAAACACTCTGGATTTTTATTTTGTTAATCAGTTTTCCCACTTCTAAGTACTGCATTTCAATCACAGTGCAAGGCTTGATTAGAACCTCCCGGGGGTAGTGGAAAGGCTGTGCATGGTAATATCAGCTTTGCCTGCCTTACATTCCTTTAGATAAGAAAGTACCTTTTAAGAAAGATGGCCGAATAGGAACAGCTCCGCTCTCCAGCTCCCAGCCCCAGCGACACAGAAGACGGGTGATTTCTGCATTTCTGCTTGAGGTACTGGTTTCATCTCACTACGGAGTGCCTAACAGCGGGCACAGGACAGTCGGTGAAGCACACTGTGCGCGAGCCGAACCAGGGCGAGGCATTGCCTCACTCGGGAAGCGCAAGGGGTCAGGGAGTTCCCTTTCCTAGTCAAAGAAAGGGGAAACAGACGGCACCTGGAATATCGGGTCAGTCCCATCCTAATACTGCGCTTTTCCAATGGGCCTGGAAAACGGCACACTAGGAGATTGTGTCCCGCACCTGGCTCGGAGGGTCCTATGCCCACGGAGTCTCGCTGATTGCTAGCACAGCAGTCTGAGATCAAGCTGCAAGGCGGCAGCGAGGCTGGGGGAGGGGCGCCCGCCATTGCCCAGGCTTGCTTAGGTAAACAAAGCAGCCAGGAAGCTCGAACTGGGTGGAGCCCACCACAGCTCAAGGAGGCCTGCCTGCCTCTGTAGGCTCCACCTCTGGGGGCAGGGCAGACAAACAAAAACTCAGCAAGAACCTCCACAGACTTAAATGTCCCTGTCTGACTGACAGCTTTGAAGAGAGTAGTGGTTCTCCCAGCACGCAGCTGGAGATCTGAGAACGGACAGACTGCCTCCTAAAGTGGGTCCCTCACCCCTGAGCAGCCTA
The DNA here is from genome assembly GCF_009828535.3 of Hylobates moloch. Lineage (NCBI taxonomy): Eukaryota > Metazoa > Chordata > Mammalia > Primates > Hylobatidae > Hylobates > Hylobates moloch. The sequence continues at coordinate 66,525,226 of NW_026652287.1, forward strand.
ACTGGGAGGCACCCCCCAAGTAGGGTCAGACTGACACCTCATTCAACCGGGTACTCCTCTGAGACAAAACGTTCAGAGGAACTATCAGACAGCTGAATTTGTGGTCTCACGAAAATCCGCTGTTCTGCAGCCACCGCTGCTGACACCCAGCCAAACAGGGTCTGGAGTGGACCTCTAGTAAACTCCAACAGACCTGCAGCTGAGGGTCCTGTCTGGTAGAAGGAAAACTAACAAACAGAAAGGACATCCACACCAAAAACCCATCTGTACATCACCATCATCAAAGACAAAAAGTAGATAAAACCACAAAGATGGGGAAAAAACAGAGCAGAAAAACTGGAAACTCTAAAAAACAGAGCACCTCTCCTCCTCCAAAGGAACGCAGTTCCTCACCAGCAACGGAACAAAGCTGGATGGAGGATGACTTTGATGAGTTGAGAGAAGAAGGCTTCAGACGATCAAACTACTCTGAGCTACGAGAGGAAATTCAAAACAATAGCAAAGAAGTTAAAAACTTTGAAAAAAAATTAGAAGGATGGATAACTAGAATAACCAATGGAGAGAAGGGCTTAAAGGAGCTGATGGAGCTGAAAGCTAAGTTTCGAGAACTACGCGAAGATTGCAGAAGCCTCAGTAGCAGATGCGATCAACTGGAAGAAAGGGTATCGCTGATGGAAGATGAAATGAATGAAATGAAGAGAGAAGGGAAGTTTAGAGAAAAAAGAATAAAAAGAAATGAACAAAGCCTCCAAGAAATTTGGGACTATGTGAAAAGACCAAACCTACGTCTGATTGGTGTACCTGAAAATGATGGGGAGAATGGAACCAAGTTGGAAAACACTCTGCAAGATATTATCCAGGAGAACTTCCCCAATCTAGCAAGGCAGGCCAGCATTCAGATTCAGGAAATACAGAGAACGCCACAAAGATACTCCTCGAGAAGGGCAACTCCAAGACACATAATTGTCAGATTCACCAAAGTTGAAATGAAGGAAAAAATGTTAAGGGCAGCCAGAGAGAAAGGTCGGGTTACCCACAAAGGGAAGCCCATCAGACTAACAGCTGATCTCTCAGCAGAAACTCTACAAGCCAGAAGAGAGTGGGGGCCGATATTCAACATTCTTAAAGAAAAGAATTTTCAACCCAGAATTTGCTATCCCGCCAAACTAAGCTTCATAAGTGAAGGAGAAATAAAATACTTTACAGACAAGCAAACGCTGGGTGATTTTGTCACCACCAGGCCTGCCCTAAAAGAGCTCCTGAAGGAAGCACTAAACATGGAAAGGAACAACCGGTTCCAGCCACTGCAAAAACATGCCAAATTGTAAAGACCATCGAGGCTAGGAAGAAACAATAGCAACTAACGAGCAAAATAACCAACTAACATCATAATGACAGGATCAGATTCACACATAACAATATTAACGTTAAATGTAAATGGGCTAAATGCTCCAATCAAAAGACACAGACTGGCAAACTGGATAAGGAGTCAGGACCCATCAGTGTGCTGTATTCAGGAAACCCATCTCACGTGCAGAGACACGCATAGACTCAAAATAAAGGGATGGAGGAAGATCTATCAAGCAACTGGAAAACAAAAAAAGGCAGGGGTTGCAATCCTAGTCTCTGATAAAATAGACTTTAAACCAACAAAGATCAAAAGAGACAAAGAAGGCCATTACATAATGGTAAAGGGATCAATTCAACAAGAAGAGCTAACTATCCTAAATATACATGCACCCAACACAGGAGCACCCAGATTCATAAAGCAAGTCCTCAGTGACCTACAAAGGGACTTAAACTCCCACACAATAATAATGGGAGATTTTAACACCCACTGTCAGCATTAGACAGATCAACGAGACAGAAACTTAACAAGGATATCCAGGAATTGAACTCAGCTCTACATAAAGTGGACCTAATAGACATCTACAGAACTCTCCACCCCAAATCAACAGAATATACATTCTTTTCAGCACCACACCACACCTATTCCAAAATTGACCACATAGTTGGAAGTAAAGCTCTCCTCAGCAAATGTAAAAGAACAGAAATTATAACAAACTGTCTCTCAGACCACAGTGCAATCAAACTAGAACTCAGGATTAAGAAACTCACTCAAAACCGCTCAACTACATGGAAACTGAACAACCTGCTCCTGAATGACTACTGGGTACATAATGAAATGAAGGCAGAAATAAAGATGTTCTTTGAAACCAACGAGAACAAAGACACAACATACCAGAATCTCTGGGACACATTCAAAGCAGTGTGTAGAGGGAAATTTATAGCACTAAATGCCCACAAGAGAAAGCAGGAAAGATCCAAAATTGACACCCTAACATCACAATTAAAAGAACTAGAAAAGCAAGAGCAAACACATTCAAAAGCTAGCAGAAGGCTAGAAATAACTAAAATCAGAGCAGAACTGAAGGAAACAGAGACACAAAAAACCCTTCAAAAAATTAATGAATCCAGGAGCTGGTTTTTTGAAAAGATCAACAAAACTGATGGACCGCTAGCAAGACTAATAAAGAAGAAAAGAGAGAAGAATCAAATAGATGCAATAAAAAACGAAAAAGGGGATATCACCACCGATCCCACAGAAATACAATCTACCATCAGAGAATACTACAAACACCTCTATGCAAATAAACTAGAAAATCTAGAAGAAATGGATAAATTCCTCGACAAATACACCCTCCCAAGACTAAACCAGGAAGAAGTTGAATCTCTGAATAGACCAATAACAGGTTCTGAAATTGTGGCAATAATCAATAGCTTACCAACCAAAAAGAGTCCAGGACCTGATGGATTCACAGCTGAATTCTACCAGAGGTACAAGGAGGAACTGGTACCATTCCTTCTGAAACTATTCCAATCGATAGAAAAAGAGGGAATCCTCCCTAACACATTTTATGAAGCCAGCATCGTCCTGATACCAAAACCTGGCAGAGACATAACCAAAAAAGAGAATTTCAGACCAATATCCTTGATGAACATTGATGCAAAAATCCTCAATAAAATACTGGCAAACCGAATCCAGCAGCACATCAAAAAGCTTATCCACTATGATCAAGTGGGCTTCATCCCTGGGATGCAAGGCTGGTTCAACATACGCAAATCAATAAATGTAATCCAGCATATAAACAGAACCAAAGACAAAAACCACATGATTATCTCAATAGATGCAGAAAAGGCCTTTGACAAAATTCAACAACCCTTCATGCTAAAAACTCTCAATAAATTAGGTATTGATGGGACATATCTCAAAATAATAAGAGCTATCTATGACAAACCCACAGCCAATATCATACTGAATGGGCAAAAACTGGAAGCATTCCCTTTGAAAACTGGCACAAGACAGGGATGCCCTCTCTCACCACTCCTATTCAACATAGTGCTGGAAGTTCTGGCCAGGGCAATCAGGCAGGAGAAGGAAATAAAGGGTATTCAATTAGGAAAAGAGGAAGTCAAATTGTCCCTGTTTGCAGATGACATGATTGTATATCTAGAAAACCCCATTGTCTCAGCCCAAAATCTCCTTAAGCTGATTAGCAACTTCAGCAAAGTCTCAGGATACAAAATTAATGTACAAAAATCACAAGCATTCTTGTACACCAATAACAGACAAACAGAGAGCCAAATCATGAGTGAACTCCCATTCACAATTGCTTCAAAGAGAATAAAATACCTAGGAATCCAACTTACAAGGGATGTGAAGGACCTCTTCAAGGAGAACTACAAACCACTGCTCAATGAAATCAAAGAGGATACAAACAAATGGAAGAACATTCCATGCTCATGGGTTGGAAGAATCAATATCATGAAAATGGCCATACTGCCCAAGGTAATTTATAGATTCAATGCCATCCCCATCAAGCTACCAATGACTTTCTTCACAGAATTGGAAAAAACTACTTTAAAGTTCATATGGAACCAAAAAAGAGCCCGCATCGCCAAGTCAATCCTAAGCCAAAAGAACAAAGCTGGAGGCATCACGCTACCTGACTTCAAACTATACTACAAGGCTACAGTAACCAAAACAGCATGGTACTGGTACCACAACAGAGACATAGATCAATGGAACAGAACAGAGCCCTCAGAAATGATGCCGCATAGCTACAACTATCTGATCTTTGACAAACCTGACAAAAACAAGAAATGGGGAAAGGATTCCCTATTTAATAAATGGTGCTGGGAAAACTGGCTAGCCATATGTAGAAAGCTGAAACTGGATCCCTTCCTTACACCTTATACAAAAATTAATTCAAGATGGATTAAAGACTTATATGTCAGACCTAAAACCATTAAAATCCTACAAGAAAACCTAGGCAATACCATTCAGGACATAGGCGTGGGCAAGGACTTCATGTCTAAAACACCAAAAGCAATGGCAACAAAAGCCAAAATCGACAAATGGGATCTCATTAAACTAAAGAGCTTCTGCACCGCAAAAGAAACTATCATCAGAGTGAACAGGCAACCTACAGAATGGGAGAAAATTTTTGCAACCTACTCATCTGACAAAGGGCTAATATCCAGAATCTACAATGAACTCAAACAAATTTACAAGAAAAAAACAAACAACCCCATCAAAAAGTGGGCAGAGGACATGAACAGACACTTCGCAAAAGAAGACATTTATGCAGCCAAAAAACACATGAAGAAATGCTCATCATCACTGGCCATCAGAGAAATGCAAATCAAAACCACAGTGAGATACCATCTCACACCAGTTAGAATGGCCATCATTAAAAAATCAGGAAACAACAGGTGCTGGAGAGGATGTGGAGAAACAGGAACACTTTTACACTGTTGGTGGGACTGTAAACTAGTTCAACCATTGTGGAAGTCAGTGTGGCGATTCCTCAGGGATCTCGAACTAGAAATACCATTTGACCCAGCCATCCCATTACTGGGTATATACCCAAAGGACTATAAATCATGCTGCTATAAAGACACATGCACACGTATGTTTATTGCAGCACTATTCACAATAGCAAAGAGTTGGAACCAACCCAAATGTCCAACAACGATAGACTGGATTAAGAAAATGTGGCACATATACACCATGGAATACTATGCAGCCATAAAAAATGATGAGTTCGTGTCCTTTATAGGGACATGGATGAAACTGGAAACCATCATTCTCAGTAAACTATCGCAAGGACAAAAAACCAAACACCGCATGTTCTCACTCATAGGTGGGAATTGAACAATGAGAACTCATGGACACAGGAAGGGGAACATCACACTCCGGGGACTGTTGTGGGGTGCGGGGAGGGGGGAGGGACAGCATTAGGAGATACACCTAATGCTAAATGACGAGTTAATGGGTGCAGGAAATCAACATGGCACATGGATACATATGTAACAAACCTGCACATTGTGCACATGTACCCTAAAACCCTAAAGTATAATAAAAAAAAAAAAAAAAAGAAAGTACCTTTTGAGAGCCTTTCAATTTACTCGTTAGTTAACAGTATTTTTATTGATGGTACCTATTCATATAATGCTACTAATAATTTCAACCGTTTTCAGATAAACTAAACCCCACTACATTTTTTAAAGTATTTTTTAAATTGCTGATTTATTTTTTTTCTATTGAAATAGAGTGCTTCGGAAAGACTTGTCTAAAAGTGCACCTTCCAGTGTTCAAATAAGCTTCATCTTAAAGCCTAACTTTTCCCCAGGGAGTTAAAGGAGACACAGCATGAATATTTATTGTATTGCAAGAAGAGTACAAGGCAAGTGAAACTCAATAACATGCCCATGCTAACTTGAGTTTGGATAAAGCATGTTTAATTACTGACTCCCACTCTCTGCAGCAGGCTCACCCTGCTATTGTATTAATTTTGGAATAACTTGACCCCTTATTTTATATGACAGATTTTTTTGGTACTTTGCTTATTAGGTAATAGTATTTTAAAAACTTTTTATGGAAGTATATCAACATGCAGAGAATGCATAAATCACAAGTTTACAACTTGATACATTTTCACAAACTGAATATATCTGTGTAACCACACCAAGACCCAGAAATAGAACATTACCAGCATCAAATAATCCCCCTACTCCTTTACATTGCTCCCCACCCAAAAGATAACCATTATCCTAACTTCTAATAGGATAAGTTAGCTTTGCTTACTCTTTTCCTTTTTAGAAATACTATTTGTACTCCTCTTTGTCTTCTTTTGCAGAATATTAGGATTGTAAGAGTCATGCATATTGTTAAGGGTAATTTATTATAATTGCTATATTGTATTTCATGAGGTGACCCATGCTATAATTCATCCATTCTACCTAAGTTTTTCTGGGTTTTGGCTATTTCAAATATTTCTGCTATGCTATGCACAATGGCCAAGATGTGAAATTAATCTAAGTGTCTATTGATGATGGGTGAATGGATAAAGAAAATGTACACAATGGAATATTATTCAGCCATGAAAAAGAATGAAATCCTGTCATTTGTGGCAACATGGATGAGTCTGGATGGCACTATGTTAAGTGAAGTAAGCCAGGCACAGAAAGACAAATATTGGATGTTCTCATTTATATATGGGAGCTAAAAAAGTTGATCTCGTGGAGGTAGAGAGTAGAATGGTGGTTACCAGAGGTTGGAAAGGAGAAGGAGAGGGGGTGTGAAAAGAGGTTGCTTAGTGGGTATAAAATACATTTAGATGGAGGGAATAAGTTCTAGTGTTTGATAGCACAATAGGGTGACTATAGTTATCAACACTTTATTGTCTATTTCAAAATAGCCAGAAGAGAAATTTGGAATGTTCTCAACACAAAGAAATTATAAATGTTTGAGGTGATGGATAGATATCCCTATTACTCTGAGTTGATCATTATACACTCTATGTATGTATCAAAATATCACATGTACCCTAAAACTACTGTTATTATCAGTAAAAAATATTGCTGCTATGAACATTCTAGTTGTCTTTGGTGAGCATGGGTATGCATTTCTGTGGGAACCATAACTAGGTTTGGAATTGTTGGGTCACGGGGTATGTGTATGCTCAGCTTCAGTAGATACTGTCAAAGAGGTTTTCTAAAGAGTTTTATGAATTTGCTGTCCCACCAGAAGGGAATGAGAATTCCAGTTGCTCTATATGTTTACCACCTCTTGTTGTGGTCAGTCTTTTCCACTGAAGCCACTCAGTTGAGCGTGTAGTGGTATCACACTGTGTTTTCAATTTGCATTTCCCTGATGACTAATGTAGTAGAGCAATTTTTCATAGTTATTGGCCATTTGAATATTCTCTTTTGTGAAGTGTCTGTTCAGGTAGTTTCCCTGATTTTTTATTAGTTGTCTGGCTTATTGCTTTGTGAAAATTAAATATATATATATTTATAAATATATATATAAATATTTATATATATTTATAAATATATATATAAATTATATATATAATTTAAAAAATAATTAAAATAGTTTTAAAAACTAAAAAATAATTTCAAAATATATATTCCGGTATGAGTCATTGTTGGATATATGATTTGCAAATATACTTTCCTCCCTCTATGACTTACCATTTCAATGCTTAAAGGTGTTTTTTGACAAAGAGAAGTTCTACATTATTTATATTATGGTTATACTTTATATGTTATGTTGAAGAAATATTTGCTTACCATAAAGTCATCGTGATGCTCTCGTATGCTTTTTCTACAGGTTTCATTGTTTAATTTTATATTTATATCAGTAATCCTCTGAAATTGTTTCCTACGTGTTGAGTCCGGTAGAGTCAAGATATATTTTCTCCACATGGATATAACTGATCCATTATCATTTTTTGAAATGACTACCTTTTTTCTCATTGCATTACAATGTCACCTGTGTCACAAAACAGGTGAATATATATACACAGATTAATATAATATTCATATGTATCACTCATGTATTTATGAATATATACATATGTATACATGTGTGTGTTTTCTGGACACTGTTCTGTTTGTCTTTTCTTCGTGTGTCAGTACCATGTTGTCTTAATTACTTCAGCTTTTTAATTAGATCTTAATATCTAGTAGTACGTGTTCTCTCCAGTTTTTTGTTGTTCTTTAAGACTGCCCTGACTTTCTTGACCCCTTGTAGTGTGGTTTTACTGTGTATTTAATTCAGCGAAAAGTCAAACTCAGTAACTAAATAAGTGAGAGAGTTTAGGCCCTTGCCAAGGGAATAATAATATATGAAATAATCATGTTAGAATTTATGTGACAGGTTTCAGTATTAAATTTGGATAGACTGACATGGTTTATATATATGTTTAAATATACTCTGTAGAATACTAATAAAAGTCTTCCAACTTAAATTTCTAGGGTCTCAATAGCGTCCCATGTAGCCAAAGAATTTTTAAATTTTTAAGGCAGGTGATACGGTTTGGCTCTGTGTCCCCATCCAAATCTCATCTTGAATTGTACTTCCATAATTCCCACATGTTGTGGGAGGAAACTGGTGGGAGATAATTGAATCATGGGGGCAGTTTCCCCCATACTATTCTCGTGGTAGTGAATAAGTCTCATGAGATCTGAGGGTTTTATCAGGGGTTTCCGCTTTTGTGTCTTCCTCATTCTCTCTTTGCCTGTTGCCATCCACGTAAGATGGGACTTGCTCCTTCTTGCCTTCCACCATGATTGTGAGGCTTCCCCAGCCACATGGAACCGTAAGTCCAGTTAAACCTCTTTCTTTTGTAAATTGCCCAGTCTTGGGTGTGTCTTCATCAGCAGTGTGAAAACAAACTAATTCAGCAGACAATAAGAAAAAGCAGGTCTCAATTTTTTCTTTTTTTTGAGTGAGGGTCTCACTCTGTCACCCAGGCTATAGTGCAGTGGTATGATCACAGCTCACTGCAGCCGTGAACTCCTGGGCTCAAGTGATCTTCCCACCTCAGCCTACTGAGTAGCTGGCACCACAGGTGTGTGCCACTGCACCCAACTAATTTTTAATTTTTTAATAGAAACAGGGTTTCACCATGTTGCCCAGGCTGGTCTCAAACTCCAGACCTCAAGTGATCCTCCCACCTCAGCCTCCCAAAGTGCTGGGATTCCAGGTGTGAGTCACTGTGCCTGGCACAAAATTTCTTAAAGGTCTTTCTGAGCTCAGACATAGTAACTGGGGGCACACTTCGTACATACCATCATGGCCCTCACTGCACAAGCTCTGGAAGCCTCTACTTGCATTGTCAGTACTAATGTGAAGACTTTTTAAAAAGGGCATACAGGTCATCTACAAAGAAATACCCGTCAGACTAACAGGGAAACTCTCAGCAGAAACCCTAAAAGCCAGAAGAGATTGGGGGCCAATATTTAACATTCTTAAAGAAAATAATTTCCAACCCAGAATTTCATATCTGGCAAAACTTTCTCCTTCATAAGCAAAGGAGAAATCAGGTCTTTTTCAGACAAGCAAATGCTGAGGGAATTCATCACCACCTCAAGCCTGCCTTGCAAGAGCTCCTAAATATGGAAGCACTAAATATGGAAAGGAGAAACTATTACCAGCCACTACAAAAACACACTGAAATACACAGACCAGTGATACTATGAAGCAACCACATAAACAAGTCTGCAAAATAACCAGCTAGCATGATGATGACAGGATCAAATTAACACATAAGAATACAAACTTTAAATGTAAACAGGATAATGCCCCAATTAAAAGACGCAGAATGGCAAGCTGAATAAAGAGCCAAAACCCATTGGTATGCTCTGTTCAAGAGACCCATCTCATGTGCAAAGACATATGTAGACTGAAAATAAAGGGATGGAGGAAAATTTACCAAGCAAATAGAAAACAGAAAAAAGCAGGGTTTGCAATCCTAGCTTTTGACAAAATAGACTTTAAACCAACAAAGATAAAAAAGACAATGGGATTACATAATGGTAAAGGGTTCAATTCAACAAGAAGAGCTAACTATCTTAAATATATATGCACCTAATGCAAGAGCACCCAGATTCATAAAGCAAGTTCTTAGAGATCTACAGAGAGACTTAGACTCCCACACAGTAATAGTGGGAGATTTTAACACCTGACAGGCAATATTAGACAGATCATTGAGGCAGAAAATTAGTGAAGATATTCAGGACTTGAACTCAGCTCTGGATCAAGTGGACCTGATAGATATCTACAGAACTCTTCACACAAAAACAACAGAATATACATTCTTCTCATTGCCACACAATACTTACTCTAAAATTGATCACATAATTGGAAGTAAAACACTCCTCAGCAAATGGAAAATAACTGAAATCATAACAGTCTCTCAGACCACAGCACAATCAAATTAGAACTCAATATTAAGATATTAACTCAAAATCACACAACTACTTGAAAATTTAACAACCTGCTCCTGAGTGACCCTTGGGTATATAATGAAATTGAGGCAGAAATAAAAAAGTTCTTTGAAACTGGTGAGAACAAAGAGACAATGTACCAGAATTTTTGGGATGCAGCTAAAGTAATGTTAAGAAGAAAGTTTATAGTACTAAATACCCACTTCTAAAACCTAGCAAGATCTCAAGTTAACAAACTAACATCACAGCTAAAGAACTAGAGAACCAAGAACAAACAAACTCCAAAGCTAGCAGAGGACAAGAAATAACCAAGATCAGAGCTGAACTGAAGGTGATAGAGATGTAAAAATCCCTTCAAAAAATCAACGAATCCAGGAGCTGTTTTTTTGAAAAAAATTAATAAAATAGATAGACCACTAGCTAGATTAATAAAGAAGAAAAGAGAGAAGAATCAAGTAAACACAATCAGAAATGATAAGGGTGATATCACCACTGACCCCACAGAAATACAAATAGCTATCAGAGAATACTATAAACACCTCTATGCACACAAACTAGAAAATCTAGAAGAAATCTATAAATTTCTGGATGCATACACCCTACTAAGACTGAACCAGGAAGAAATTAATTCCCTGAATAGACCAATAACAAGTTCTATAATTCAGTCCATAATAAATAGCCTACCAACCAAAAAATATCCGGGACCAGACAGATTCACAGCTGAATTCCACCAGAGGTACAAAGAAGAGCTGGTACCATTTTTACTGAAAGTATTCAAAAAAATTGAAAAGGAAGGGCTCCTTCCTAACTCATTCTATGAGACCAGCATGATTCTGGTGCCAAAACCTGGCAGGGATACAACAAGAAAAGAAAATTTCAGGCCAATATCCTTGATGAAAATCAATGCAAAAATCCTCAATAAAATAAATACTGGCAAACCAAATCCAGCAGCACACCAAAAGGCTTATCCACCATGATCAAGTTGGCTTCATCCCTGGGATGCAAGGTTGGTTTAACATACGAAAATCAATAAATGCGATTCATCACATAAACAGTACTAAAACAAAAACCACATAATTATCTCAAGAGATACAGAAAAGGCCTTCAACATCTCTTCATGCTAAAAATTCTCAATAAACTAGGTTTTGAAAGAACATATGTCAAAATAATAAGAGCCATATATGACAAACCCATGGCCAATATCATACTGAATGGGCAAAAGCTGGAAGCGTTCACCTTAAAAACTGGCACAGGTATGCCCTCTCTCACCACTCCTATTCAACATAGTATTGGAAGTTCTGGCCAGGGCAATCAGGCAAGAGAAAGAAATAAAGGGTATTCAAATAGGAAGGGAGAAGTCAAATTATCATTGTTTGCAGATGATATGATGCTGCATTGAGAACACTCCATCGTCTCAGCCCAAAAGCTTCTTAAGCCTGACAAGCAACTTCAGCAAAGTCTCAGGATACAAAACCAATGTGCAAAAATTACTAACATTCCTAACACCAACAACAAATCTCTCTGATTTGGCAAGTAGACAGCCAAATCATAAATGAACTCCCATTCACAATTGCTATAAAGAAAATAAAATACCTAGGAATACAGCTAATAAGGGAAGTGAAGGATCTCTTTAAGGAGCATTACAAACCACAGTACAAGGAAATCAGAGAGGACATAAACAAATGAAAAAACATTCTATGTCCATGGATAGGAAGAATCAATATTGTGAAAATGGCCATACTGCCCACAGTACGGTATAGATTCAATGTTATTCCCTTTAAACTACCATTGACATACTTCACAGAATTAGAAAACAAAAATTTTAATCCGTATGGAACCAAAAAAGAGCCTGTATTGCCAAAACAATCCTAAGCTAAAAGAACAAAGCTGAAGGCATCATACCACCCAAGTTCAAACTATACTACAAGGCTACAGTAACCAAAACAGCATGGTACTGGTACAAAAACAGACGCATAGACCAATAAAACATAGTAGAGAACTTAGAAATAAGACCACACACCTACAATCATCTGATTTTCAACAAACTTTACAAAAATAAGCAATGGGGAAAGGATTCCTTATTTAATAAATGGTGCTTGGAGAACTGGCTAGCCATAGGCAGAAAATTGAAACTGGACTCCTTCCTTACACCTTATACAAAAATTAACTTAAGATGGATTAAAGACTTAAATGTAAAACCCAAAACTATAAAAACCCTAGGAGAACATCTAGGCAAAACCATTCAGAACATAGGCATGGGCAAAAATTTCATGATGAAAATACCAAAAGCAAAAATTGACAAATGAGATCTAACTAAACTAAAGAGCTTCTGCACAGCAAAAGAAGCTATCATCAGAGTGAACAGACAACCTGCAAAATGGGAAAGAATTTTTGCAATTTATACATCTGACAAAGATCTAATATCCAAAATCTACAAGGAACTAAAACAAATTTATAAGAAAAAAACAAACAATCCCATTAAAAAGTGGGCAAAGGACACGAACAGACATTTCTAAAAGAAGACATTCATGCAGCCAACAAACATATGAAAAAAAGCTCCACATCACTGATCATTAGAGAAATGCAAATCAAAACAACAATGAGATACCATCTCACACCAGTCAGAATGGCCATTATTAAAAAGTCAAGAAACAACAGATGTTGGCAAGGTTGAGAAGAAAAAGGAATGCTTTTACACTGTTGATGGGAGTGTAAATTAGTTCGACCATTGTGGAAGACAGTGTGGCAATTCCTCAAAGACCTAGAGGCAGAATTACCATTTGACCCAGCAATCCCATTACTGTGTATATACCCAAAGGAATATGAATTATTCTATTTTAAAATACATGCATGTGTATGTTCATTGCAGCACTATTCACAATAGCAGAGATATGGAATCAACCCAAATGCTCATCAATGATAGACTGGATAAAGAAAATGTGGTACACATATACCATAGAATACTATGCAGCCATATAAAAAACAAGATCATGTTCTTTGCAGGGACATGGTTGGAGTTGGAAACCATTATCCTCAGCACAACAACACAGGAACAGAAAACCAAATACCGCATGTCCTCATTTATAAGTGGGAACTGAATGATGATTACACATGGACACATAAGGAGGAACAACGCATACTGGGGCCTGTCAGAGTGGCGGAGCTTGGGGGAAAAGGAGAGCATCAGAAAGAATAGATGCCGGGCTTAATACCTAGGTGATGGGTTGATCTGTGTAGCAAACCACCATGGCACACGTTTACCTATGTAACAAACCTGCACATCCTGCACATGCACCTAGATGCTGGGCTTAATACCTAGGTGATGGGTTGATCTGTGTAGCAAGCCACCATGGCACACATTTACCTATGTAACAAACCTGCACATCCTGTACATGCACCCCTGAACTTAAGAGTTGAAGAAAAAAATGAAAGCAAAAACAAAGAAAAAAGGGGGTATAATTCTTTGAGGACCAATCTTTCAGGAAACTCAAAGTTTATGTTCCTCATTTACTTTAAAAAGTGTAAATGGTAAAACCGATCCAGCATTTAAAGTGACAATTACCAATGGAAAGATGAAAATACTTGCCACCAAGGCAAAAAATTCTTTGCCCTGCCTGTTAAAATGATTTAGTATATTACACATGGTGGCTGCACAATCATCACATTCCCTATCATCATTCTACAGAAAGTCGGATTCCTCCTCAATCTAAAAATAGTCTGGGCTGGATAAGTGATTCACAGGAAAAATGGAATGAATCTCCATCAGTCTCTGCTGAGGCAGAGAAACTGTTTAAGTAGCAGCAAGTGTGTGCCAGCCTGAAAAAGAATTCTTACTACTCATATTCTTAAATTCCCAAGACTGGGAAGGAACAGTCAGTCAGGAAGAGTTAATGGCTCAACAGCAACATGCAAATGCCCTCGCATCTTGTGCTGCAGTTGGCTTTATGTTTCAGTTAAAAAAAAAAAAAGTATCCTAATTCTTTCAGAACCAGATGTGAAATGAGACAAATGAATACCAACCACTCAGATTTCCTAAAAGCCAATTTACTTGGAAGTTGCCAAAAATATACTTTGAAATATTTAAGGCATCTATATTTCTGACCGACCTCCTTGGTTTTTATGGGAGGTAAACATAAAATTAAAAACCAAATACTACTAGACAAAAGTACCAGTCTAAAGACAGGACTAGAATTTTTTTTTTTTAAAAAAAGAACAATTTGATGATTATGTATGAAAATAACCAATGTCCTGTCAACCGGGAAGCCTGACAAGGGAATCAAGAGAGCCAAGGCACTGAGAGGCACCAGCTGGGACCAGCGTGACCACTGTGTAGAAGTAATAAGCACACAGTCCAGGATCTTGAATTCAGCGAGTCCTCAATAAATGTGCATTTATTAATCATAAAATAAATAAAATTTCCAATTTCCAATTAGAAGAATTTGACGTAGCTAGAATTTGACCTAGCTAGAAAGGATAGCAAATAAGTTGGATGTCAGAATCAAAGAATTTAGACTGGCTAGGCCAGGCATGGTGGCTCACACCTGTAATCCCAGCACTTTGGGAGGCCAACGCGAGTGGATCACTTGAGGTCAGGAGTTCAAGACAAGCCTGGCCAACAGGGTGAAATCCCATCTCTACTAAAAATACAAAAATTAGCCCGGTATGGTGGCAGGCACCTGTAATCCTAGCTACTCAGGAGGGTGAGGCAGGAGAATCGCTTGAACTCGGAAGGCAGAGGTTGCAGTGAGCCAAGACTGTGCCACTGCACTCCAGCCTGGGTGACAGAGACTCTGTCTCAAAAAAAAAAAAAAAAAAAAAAAAATAGATGGGCTAGAATGATGGGTAAATACTTTCAAATTACTATTTAATATGCCTTACATTTTTATAGTGAGTTTACAAAGTGTTTACACATACATCATGCCATTCTCTTGCTCACAAAACCCCTCTGGGATGGGCCTGGCATTTTAAATGCTCTGTGGGTGATTCTGATGTTCAGTAAGAGTTGAGAACTATTGCTTTAGGCTGTAGGATTGCTCAGCAGTGAGTTATCTGTTATTAAGGGGCTCAGATCGAGTTTGGTAAGGAGATCCTGAAGGCCTCCTAGCATTGTAGAGTGGTCCAAGTAAATGATGCTAATATTCAATTACTGTGGCGTGTTAACAACTTTGCAGATCACCATGTCCATGGAACTGTATATGTCTTCAGAAGCATGTTTTGAACCTCATATTTTCAACTGTGCAGCGAGATAGGTCTTCTATAGACGTCTGTTTTTTTGACCAGGTTTTAGACAGGAAGGGTATTTGAAAGTGATAAATAGCACTTTATGCCACTGGAAGATATACCACCACTAACAGAAATTGAGGGAACTCCTGAAATACTTTAAAAGACCAAGGTAGAAA
Organism: Hylobates moloch; assembly: GCF_009828535.3. Lineage (NCBI taxonomy): Eukaryota > Metazoa > Chordata > Mammalia > Primates > Hylobatidae > Hylobates > Hylobates moloch. The sequence continues at coordinate 66,540,927 of NW_026652287.1, forward strand.
ACCTTCCTAAAGTGGTACACAGAAAGAAGAGCCAAGTAGTTCTCAGGATAACTTGATCTATGGAATCCAATTACATTCAGAGCACATTTTGCCCATGTCCACAGAATTAAGGAAGGTGAGAGACTTAGCTAAAGGGCAAGAGTTAACAGATTGTTTCATTTTAAAACTTTCATTATGGAAACTTGATTTTAATGATTGCACTGCAGGATCACTCATGATACCTTTATTATGTTAAGAAGTGAACACAGACTCTAAATTGGGAGTAAACCTGTGTTCCTTTTCCTGGGCTGCTTATTCCTCTCCTCTCTTCTGAGGAAAGCTGGATTCTAACACTTCATTATGAAAATCTGGGCTGCAGGTGTAGTACCCGGGAATCTATAAAGATGCCTCTGGGTATATGTAAAAAAAGAGGTAGGAGGATTCCAGGAAAAGTATGCCTCACTCCCTTAGGCTGAGTAGCTTTACCATAACTTGAATCAATAAAAATACCTGAATGGTTAAACAAAAGTGGATAATTAATTCATTGTCTCACTTTCTTCCCTCTTACTCAGAACTCTCCTAGGTGGTTAACGTTAAATATTTGATGTTCTGGGATTTTCCTTTAGGTAAGGCTCAATAATGTACTTAAATGTACTTAAACCTAAAACTATTATATTTTAAATAATAAGATTCTACTTTTATTTTTAAACACTCCGTGAAGACTTTTATTTTTGTAAAAATATTAACTATCTGAGTCTTACACTTCGAATTCAAAATCTTAAATTTAGAATATATAAAGCCACATTCCAATATTTGCTGTGCCTTCACAACTTTTACCTATACTTAAAACATTGTTTCATACATCTGCAATAGTTTCTGTCTATCTTCTGTGAATATAATGTTAGATTTGTGAGGTTCATCTGGGTTTAATCCTAGGTTTAACACAAATGGTCTGTGTGAATTTGAATAAATTAACTTTTTCAAGACACAGTTACTTCATCTGTTTAAAATAAGGATGTTAGGCCAGGAATAGTGGCTCATGTCTATAATCCCAGCACTTTGGGAGGTTGAGGTGGGAGGGTTGCTTGAAGCCAGGAGTTTGAGACCAGCCTGGGTAACAAAGTGAGAGTCTGTCTCTAAAAAAACAAATAAGAAAAAAAAGGTAGTGGGGTATGGTGGCACATGCCTGTATTCCCAGCTACTTGGGAGGCTGAAGTAGGAGGATCACTTGAGCCCAAGAGTTTGAGGCTGCAATAAGCTATGATTGCACCACTGCACTCCAGCCAGGGTGACAGAGCAAGAAAGAAAGAAGCATCTCAGAAAGAGAGAAAGCGAAAGAGAGAGAAGCTCTTTTAAGACAGAGCATCTGAAAAAAGAAGAAATAAAGAGAATTATAATGTATGTGTCCTAGGGTTGCTATAACTATTAGAGTTAATACAATGTGTAAAGTACCTTGTACGATGCTTGTCGATACAAACTGCATAAATAAATGTTAGTTTTCTTCTCTACTTCTTCCTGGGTTAATCCTAGGGAATAAATAAGGATGCCATCTGTGATGCTTAATTAGTTTTCTAGTTGATGTGAAAAATCACTTTCTTTACTTGGCCAGAGAAAGCTAGAGAAAAGGCTCTTAAGCCAAAAAATTAAATTACCTATTTATATGTCCCCAGAACTTTTAAGTTAATGTTGCTTCTATTACGATGCAGTGAAGTTGTTCCTAAAAGAAAGTTATGAGAGAAAGAGAATGGAGAGCAGGAGGGAGCCAGACAGCTTTCTAGTGTATCATCAGTTAGATTTGCAGGTCCCGTTCCACTTACTTAGCTTTGAGTGTTGTGAATTATTTCAATATTACCCTATCTGCAATTTTAGATTATCTACACTGTTATGGATTGAGTTTTATAATCTATAACTAATGAATTCATATCTTGGGCAAGATATTAAAAAACATCTACATGTGGAGCATGTAGACTGTACAAATTACAAAAATGAAATTTTATTTTTTTCACAGGTGGCATAGTTAATATTCCTGCCAAATAGTAACCTTCAGCGTGACTGACCAAACTAAAATTTACGTGAGCCCCCCACACCCATGCCCTCCCAAGTGTGAGAATTCTGTGGGAAAGGCTGCCAAGCCCCTGCTCTAATTTTGTTTGGAGAGTTAAATGTAAGGGAAGCAGATTCCACAAGGCGAATGTACCACTCAGCACGAAATCGACTTTTAAGGAACTCAACAGATGCATTGAAGTTAAGGAAACCCCCTCTGAGAAGTCAGAGGTCCGAGAGTTACACAAAGCCGTTCCCCGCAGCGTGAAACATCTCAGATGTGGTGCAGTGAAACCAAAGGAGTCCTTGGCGGCAGGCGAGCAATGGTGATGAACCGAAAAGCGCCAGGAGAAGGCCGGCGGGATTTCACATGAGTGCAGCTTAAATATGACTTCAGTACTTGAACCACTTCTTGTGAGTTAATGATTTCGGCTCTCTGAAAGAGAGTGTGTGTCTCAGTACGTTTCTTTTTCTAACCTCTTGAGAGCCACAAACTTAAATGTGCCAGAAGGAAAGTCTCCAGTGAGCCGGAAATGTAGTCTCGATACTTAGCTCGTTCAAATATATGATGTTTATCTGAAGCCACGCCTGAACGTGTCTAAGAGCATCTCCTTTTACCGGTACCTACAAGGCTCAGGCTCTGTGGAAGATAGGGGATGTGGCAGGGGCTGGACCACGAATATGGATACCAAGATTTACATTCCTTAAAAGACCCACAGAACACCCAGCTTTTGATCAGCCAAGTTACCACAGTGGGGCACCTTTCAGAAGCTATATAACTAGGGACTTCTATCATGTAGACTCATATTTGCTATTTTGCTCCAACAAGGGTTATCTAAAATAGGAGGGCTGAACACAAGGTGATACAGGCCACTTTGAAGACTGACCCCAGTGCTTCCCAATATTCAAAGAACTGGAGAGAAATGATTCGTCACTGTGTACTACTGTACCTTCTCTGGGGGATGTCTCTTATAGCCCTTCGAAGTCTGAATCTCCAGACTAAGATTTACTGTTAGACTCTGGAGCTATAGTGCTCCTGAATCACTAGAAATTGCTAATGAAAATTTGGGTAGGAAGTCATCTCTTGGTATGGGCCAATGAATGGCCTGAAACCCTTCCATGTGGTGCTCTGAGATTCAGGCATCCTGATGCTTTTATCTGCAGCTGGAGGAAACGCTTCCGTAAGGAAAGGGAAGAAAAGGGAAAGAAGGGCAATAAGGGGAGGGAAGAGAAGGGAAAAGAAAAGAAAGAGAGGAAAGGAGAAGGAACAAAAGAAAAAAGGAAGGAAAGAGAGGATGAATAAGAATACAAATTGCTTACTTAAGCTGTTACTGCATCTTTTACTACTACCTCTGGAGTTCTTCAGGGAAGAGTAAATGTGCACTCTCAATTTAGATGAAACACTGCTTTTAAGCTGTCTGCATTTCATTCAGATAACAAGTATTTAACACTTTTTTGGTGTGTCAGGTACATACTATGCATATAGTGGTAAAAATGCATATATAACGTTCCTGCTCCCCAGTCCCTGCCCTTCTGGTACTTATTGTCTAATGAAAGAGACCAACAGCTTAGCTTACCAACAAATTACCATTATAATTGTGATAATTACTATGAAGGAAAAGTAAGGGCTCCCTGGGGGAGTAAAACAGGGAGACCTAATCTAGATAGGATGTTATGAAGTTTGTTTTCTCTGAGTAACAGACATTTAGGCTGAGTCTTTAAAGAACATTGGAAAATAGCTGGTCAAGAATGTGCGGAGGGATTGGAGAATCACTTCTTGGGCAGAGGGAACAGAACTCGGAAAGTCCCTGAGGACATGAACCCGGCACTGGGGAGGAGCTTAAAACAAGAGCATTGGGAATCAAAGGGAAGAGAGCAACGGGGAAAGTTGAACACTGAGATGGGGTGGCAGTTCTGGGTAAACGGCATGTAGGATTCAGAGGCATGGCACAGATTTAGTGGAATGGCATTGAATGGAATTGATGTGAAAAGCAGAGGTAGACACGAGCTGGGAGGTGACTACAGTTCCTTGGGAGAGAGATGGCAGCATCTGTGAGTGAGAGGCATGGACAAGTGTGTGGACAGCAAAAATGGAGAGGAGCAGGCTGACTGGAGAGAGTCAGGGAACTGTGTAAGGCTTGGGTGTCAGTGGGGTGGGACAAATAAGAGATGGTCCAGGCTTTTGGCTTGAGAATCGCTCAAGTGGAGGCACTCGTGCCTGAGATGGGGAAGATGGGAGAGGAACAGGCTAAGGGGGAAAAGTTCTAAACAGTTAATTTTAAGAATTATCATATAAACGTTGTGTTAAAGCTTCTCTGGTTAAATTGCTGTTAAGCAAGGGTTGTGAAATCAGGCATAACAGTTTGAATTCTGGCTCTCTTATTTTCTACCTAGGCAAGTAATTTTATTTCCTCTGATTTCTCAAATAGGGATTCTTAAGTCTATCTCTTAAGGTAAAAATGCAATGTGATAATGTTTATAAAATACCTTGAACAGCATAGGAACTTAGTAAATAAAAATTACTATTACTATAATTGCTAATGGCAATGTATTATGGTAGAGAAAAGACTCAGTTTTGACCTTGACATTTATAAACTGTGTCATACAGGTAAAAAAAAAAAAAAAAAAAAAAAAATTGAGATTTCTTATCTTTAAAACCAGCCAAATTACCCTCTTTTCCTACATCATGAAGAATATAAAAATGATAATTACAACTCTAACATTTTTTATTTAGTCTTGAACCTATACCATTGATAAGTGATAAGAGTCCTTGGAGTGAAATAGTCTTTGTACTACAAGGAAGAGAAGATTATAAATATTTATAGCCTGTGACCACAGGAGCTCTGTGAAAAACAGTACTGTAAAGAGAATAGTGCATAGTGCACTGGGGGAAAGGTATTATTTAAGGTCAGTCTCATGATCACTGAGAAGGAGCAAAAAGATCCCTAGGACATCCAAATGTCAACTACAAAGTTCTTATGTAGTATTTTGGAAACGTAGCCTTCAACATTAAGTGTATGGTGACCATGAAGCCTATTATACTCTGTATCTTTTGTTTAGAAAATGGGATTTATTGTCCACTTAAGTTGCAAATGAATTCACTAGCCTTGTGTGAACTGACCTATCACTGTGGAAGTCATGTGGATTCTTCCATTCATCAAAAAGTGACAGACTCCCATGTCAACACAGCCCTTTCAGTCTTTTTCTCAACAAACAAGAGGTAGCCTGCTTTCCTTAAATAGGTTATTATGAGGATAAAATACGATGAAGATTGTAAAAGTGCATATTAAACCAGAAGTACTCTAAATATAAGAAATTATTTTGGATATTATTACATTTGGGAGAAAGGCTCAAAATCAAATACTCTTCATTTGTTTGTTCATTTATTTGTTTCATCAACCAATAAACAAATAATATCTTTTATGTACAGGGCACAAGAGAGGATACAATATGGGTAGAAATAGCTCCTGTTGTCAAGGAGTTTATAAAGTTAAGGAGGAGAGACAGTCACACACACAGATAACTATAGTACTACACTGAATGGGGCAGAGACTATAGGAAGCATCTAAAAAAAGATAAGATGGTATGGGAGTTATTAGAATAGAGGTATTTCCTTTAGCTGGGTTTACCAGGATAACTCTAAGAACAGGCCGGGTACAACGGCTCATGCCTGTAATACCAGCACTTTTGGGAGGTCAAGGCGAGAAGACCACTTGAGCCCAGGAGTTCAAGATCAGCCTGGGCAACACAGGGAGACCCTGTCTCTACAAAAAAATAAAAATACAAAATTATCCAGGCATGGTTGTGCACGCCTGTAGTCCCAGCTACTCAGGAGGCTGAGGTGGGAGGATGGCTTGAGCCCAGGGGGTCGGGGCTGCTGTGATCCTGCCACTTTACTACAGCCTGGGTGACAGAGCCAAGATCTTATCTCAAAAAACAAACAAACAAAAAACCCCAAGAAATAGGAATGATTTTGAAAGGCTGTAATAGCAGAGTAAGAAAATTCATCTCATAACAACAATAATAATAAGACAACAATAAAAGCAGATTTCAAAATTTTCTATATGTGCCAAAAATGTGTCAAGTGCTTTAACTGTATTAACAACTTTGATCATCACAATAACCAAAGGAAGGAGCTGCTGTGACCAATCCCCATTGTACAGACTTAGAAATGTCACACATCCAGTAAGTTGCAGAGCCAGGAAACAAATCTGGGTCCTTTTAATCACAATACTCTATTGTCTCCAGATAGGATGAAAGTCATGAAGAAACAGAAAAACATAGTAAAACCTTGGTGACAAATCATTAGGTGTTCAGTGTGGCTGAAGCACAACAAAAAACAAATCTAGCAGACGTAGGTCTGGGAAAGACTGGGTAGAGTCTTAGTGTTAGACTAAAAATTGTGGTCTTTATTTTATAACTAACAGGGAGATGTCTAAATAGAGACGATGGGAATTGTGAGAACAGATGTCAACGTTATGAGAGAGAGTCTTCAGAGACAGGAAAGGTAAAGAGGCTCAGGGAAAAATTTCACAGTGAGTCTCTTGCATTTTACTTGTTCTTAAATAAAATAATTCAGTAGGAGAGGTGATCTGTGTAAAATCAATCATTCAATATTCCATGTGAATGACTCCATTAGATGCTACAGTGATTTTCAGTGAGGACAAGTCCGACCTGTGATGCCCTCATAGAGATCAAGTGAAAGCTTGCTGGCTTTTCCATTTCCTATTTTACTGCTACCAATAGAATGTCTTCAGGTGGTAAGAACTAGGTGTTACAGAAAGAAGACATTGTATACTGGTGTGCTTTCAAAAGAAATTCACATTAAAAGTACGATCTCAACCTGCTTCTGAGAATTCGCAGTAGAGAAACTCTTCTTTAATCTTAAAAGTAAACCAGAGGGTCCTTACCAAAATGCTCTGACCTCCTGACCTCAAGACAGTTTCAGGGCAGTTTCTATCACAGTTGTGAAGCCTGTGTCACACGGAAGAGCCAGGAGGCAGGGGACTCTGGGTGTTACTGTACTGAGCAACTGTACCCTCCTGGGTGATCTCACAGGTGTATCTAGGAGTCATTTTCAGTGTCAAAGTCATAGAAACAAGTAGTAAAATAGTTTATCTCCTTGAAAGCATGACTGTTAGAGTTAACCTGGTATTTTAACACCCACTGGTATACCAGAAATAATTCTTAAAAAAATAATTTTATTACATACCAAGCACTGAAGTTAATACTGTTAGACAAAGATAGCTAAAACATGGAGAAAATTATGTCACGCCTGGTGGGGAATATTGTAGTCTTGTTTCTTTTGAAGCTATATGTATTATATAATGGCTAATGGAAGGTAAAAAAGAGGAATAATTTTTTCCCCAGTGAATGACTGGAGCTCATTTCATTAAGAGGAATGTAAAATTAGTATACAATCACAGAGAAAAGTAATCTTAATTAGTACTTAATAGCACTCTATAAAAGATGGCCTCAGACTGACCTTGTGATCAATAGAAGTGCTTGCCTGCTACTCTTCTCAAAAGGAAAAGCCATTCTTGTCTAACTAATACATATACATGACCTCAGAGAAACTCATCACAGAAAGAGAGATCGCTTCCCCCGACAGAGTTCAGTCCGTTTTTCCTATTTTTAAAATATGCTAAAATTAAAGGGATAATTTTCTCCCTAAAGGACATGTTTCCTTTTAGAAGTACCATATACAATCTGAAAAGGAGGGAATTTTAACCAACTTCCCATTAATTTAGTAAATATCTCAGAATGCTAAGATCAAAATCTTCACAGATAATGGCTTCACAGTAGCATGTTGGCTTTACACCTACTATGAGAATGCTGGGAAGTAATCTTTGAAAAATTTGTCATTGTCAATGGGACTACTGGGTTTGATGTGATTACTAGTAAATGGAACTACTGGGTTTGATGTGATTAGTAGTCAATGGGACTACTGGGTTTGATGTGATTAACAAATTTTCCTTTTTAGATAGTGATTTTAGCTATAACCACTTTAAATTGGTTAAACTATTTTTATTTATAGCATTTTTGTTTTGTATTTATGGTTACATCAATGAAAAAAGCAGTGATGATAAATTCTGAAATCTTTTAAGAGAATTTAGCAGGTCCAGAGATAGAATAGTGGAGCTGGAAGGACCTCTGAGATGATATAGTCTGGTCTCCTCATGTTACGAATTAGGAGTAGTGGCCCAAAGATTTTTAAAGAGCCCTTCTGATTCTATCATAATGGATATTACCTAAAATATAATCAGTTTGGCCCTTAGAGAAAATTTATAAATTATTTGTCCATATTACTCCTACTCTGAATCAACTACTCATCACCATGGTACCTAATACAATACTAAGCTTCTAGAAGGAGCTCCTAAATTATATTCTACAGTGTTTTGTATTCTTACATTTGTGTTACTCAGGAATTTGAAAGTGGTTATGAATACCTCTAATATAGTTTGGATGTCATTTCCAAATCTCATGTTGAAATGTAATTCCCAGTGCTGGAGGTGGGGTCTGGTGGGAGGTGTTTGGGTCATGGGGGCAGATTCCTCATGGCTTGGTGCTGCCCTCACTATAGTGTGTTCTCATAAGATTTGGCTGTTAAAAATTGTGTGGTACCCTCTCCTTCTCTCACTCTTGCTTATGCTCTTGTCCTGTGATGTGCCTGCTTCCACTTCACCTTCTGCCATGAGTAAAATGCTCACTGAGGCCTTCCAAGATGCCAAGTATATGCTGACACCATGGTTGTACTCTTCTTTATAAATTACTCAGTCTCAGGTATTTCTTTATAGCAATGCAAGAATGGCCTAACATAATCTACACTAAAATCAGACTATCCAAATTACTTCAGAGACCCAGAAATGAACAATTAGCATATTAGACATTGTTACATGAAGTTAGGCATGAGCGGGGCAGGAGACGGCTCTGCTCCCCACCCACCAGGAATGTCAGGTGATTATCAGGTGATGGTTTGGCAGTTATCACATTGCTGCTCAAAAATGATAATTCAGCAGCCAGTGCACCAGGGAGAGACAATCTCCTGAGGGTCCACAGCTGTCACAATGAAGTGTTAATTGAATGCAGACACCAGGGAGAGGCAAATTCCCAAACAGATAAAACACTTAAAATTGGTAATTGGCTTTCAGCAGGGTCTCAGGAATTGGGCGAGTGAACTGGGCATGTGCATTAAGAGACAAAATGGCGGAGTATAACTTTTGGGGGCATTCCACCAGAAAAGGGAAGAAACCTTCAGATGGGCATGCATACAACTTCCTAAACACACTGCACATGCTCACTTCCCAAGCATAAGGAGGGCACATGCAGGCAGCCCACCCTAAGGGAGAAATTGTAGGAAAGGGGTGCAAAATGCTGGAGGTGGCCAGCATATAAAGCCCCAGGGTCAAGGTTAAATGCCCGCTTGGGTCTCTTCCAAGTGTACTTTCCTTTCTTTCCCATTCTAAAGCTTTTTAAAATAAACTTCCACTCCTGCTCCGAAAGCTTGCCTTGGTCTCTTTTTCTGCCTTATGCCCCTCAGTTGAATTCTTTCTTCTGAGGAGGCAAGAATCGAGGTTGCTGCAGACCCATACGGATTTGCCACTGGTAACCTGGATACCTTCTACCCCTAACAGAATGAGTTGTCAGGATACACATGTGCCCCCTGAGCTGAAAGAAACAATCAGAGTGTGGTGAACAGGAGGCTGCAGGCCTAGGAGAGAAAAGCCTGGGGGAGCCTACAGTGGCTATGAGGAGAGAGACTGGGACTCTGCCAGAAACTTCCCATTCCTCCCAAATATCTGTTCTGGGAAATGTGAGGTTAGAAAGAGAAGACTGTTGACCACTTGGGACAGGAACTTCTCATAGGGATCTTCCTTTTGAGAGTCTATACAAGTTAGGCTGTCTTGGAGCTAGGCTGGCTGAAACAAAAAGGTCATTGTGTAGAGCGGGAATCACAAGCCCAAGTGCCTGAGGGACAGGCATGATGGTGACTTGCTATAAGGCTGTACTGTCAGGGAAATGATTTGGACAAACTGGTGAGAACATCCCCATCAAGAGGGGCAGTCTGAGAGTCAACTCAAGCTAAGGGTTACATGCAGGAATGTTGGCCTGGTGATGTTGAATTACTAAGAGTAACCCAATATTTAGATTTATTCTAAATACAAAGTCTCTCTTTTTAGGTGTTGAAAACAAACTCCAACTTCTCAAAAACATTGTGAAGGCTGAAAAATACATGTTCCACAGCCATGCCCTCCAGTTTGTTGTCTCTTGCAGAGGGTGTAAAAAATGGGGATTAGTTACAGTGAAAAGATGACAATAAACTATTCTATTATTGAGATTTATCATATAGAAAGCCTCTGAAACTGAATTAGATATGCACTGGTTCTTTGGTCTAGTGGCTTGAATCTCACTTGGGTCTCTAAGTGGGTGTGGGATGGTAATAAGATGCATTTGTAATCATATGTACCTGTAGTGCTCAGGTAGATGGTGTAGGTAATCACAGTGCTCTTTTCCTTTAAACTTCAAAATCTTTCAAGCCTCAACAATCTTCAAACTGCAAAATCCTTCTCAATGCAGTGTTTCAGATGGCCACCACCAGTTAATCAGAGATGACAAAAAATAGAAAATTATTGACTCCCCCTGGCCTAGATGAGCCTCATATATAATATATATAGTTTTGTGATACTTTATCATTTATTTGTCTAAGAATATCCACAGAAAGATGATAAAACATGCTGTAGTCAAATATGGAGATTAGAAAAAATCTCAAAAGCTACTTATTCATTTGTTTGAAAAATATTATTGAAAGTGTCCTTTATGCCAGGCACATTGCTAGGCATTGGAGTTGCTCTAGCTGATAACCTCTAAACAATTGGTTAGACTTCCAACTACTGGCATCTCTTTTCTAGTCGGTTCCTGTCTCTTCATCTTGATTTTGGTGGACAGTCCCATGATAGGCAGAATTTCTGAATTTATCCCCCAAAGATTCCATGCCCTAAGCCCCAGATTCTGTTAATATGATGATACAATATATAACTCCAATGACTATGTTATGTCATTTGGCATAGTGGACCTTAAAAGGGGAGATTATCTGGGTGGTCCCAAGGTCATCAAATGAGTCCTTAAAAGTAGAGTGCTTTCTCCAACTAGTAGTATGAGAAGAAGGCAGAGGAGAAAGTTAGAGATATATGAAATATGAGGACTCAGTGCACCATTGCTGTCTTGAAGATAGAGGGCCATGTGAGAAGAAATGTGGGTGGTTTCTAGGAACAACGTATGGTTCCACAGAACAGACAGCAAGGAAATGAGGACCTTGGACTGACTCCAAGGAATTGATTCTGCCAACAACCTGCGTTAGCTTGGAAGGGATCATTTCCCAGACCTTACAGATAAGAGCTTAACCTGCTGACGTCTTCACCTAGGCCTTGTGAGATCCTAAGCAAAAAACTCATCCATGCCTTACTGGATTTCTAACTTATAAAACTGTAAATCACTACCTTTGTGGCATTTTGCTACAATGTAATAGAAAAATAATACAGTAATGGTGGGAGGGGTTGGTGTGGGGAACCCAAGAGCAACATCTATCTAAATATTAGAGAATAATTTTGTATCTTCTTCAAGCTTCTGTGTCTAATTCTTTAAAAAATTTCCAAAAAGTAACCCAAAAGTTTGTTGGAATGTATAGCTTATATGTACCAATTTTGGCATTTGTTTTGCATTCAGTAGCCAGGATTAGTTTGTAACACATGACTGAAAAAAGGCTTGTATACACAATATATAAAGAAATCATATAAACCAATAAGAAGAATAGAATTATCCAATAGAAAGAAAATGGATCAAAACACTTGAGCAGACATTTCACAAAAATATCTATATGGCCAATATTGAAAAGTACTCAACATTCTTATTCATCTGGGAAATAGACATTAAAACCACAATGAGATATTATTATATTCTTTTCAGAATGGTTAAAATGAAAAAGACTGACAATACCAAGTACTGGTGAGGATGTGAAGGATGTGAAACTGTTAGTGGGAGTGTAAATTGGTGCAACCACTTAGGAAACACTTGTTGGCAGTATCTACTAAAGCATGTAAATGACATGTAACCTAAGGCCTAGCAATTCCACTCTTAGGTATAATCTGATGGAAATGCACACATATGTTCCCCAAAAGACAAATATTAGAATGTTCACAATAGTATTATTTATAGGAGTGGCAAGCTGAAAAATACCCAAATAATAATCAATAAGGAAGTATTCAAATTGTGATCTATTCACACAATGGAATACTATACAACAATGAAAAAGAACGAACTATTGCTATAGGCAACAATATGATACAATCTCACAAACATAGTTTGGGCAAAAGAACCCTGCTACCAAAGAAGTATACTGTATGATTTCATTTATATAAAGTTTAAAGTCCAGCAAAACGAATCTCTGGTTTAGGAAATCAAGACAGGGGTTACATATGGGGAAGGGATGGGAGAAAACACAATGGGGCTTTTGGTGATGATAATTATGTTTCATTTCTTGACCTCGATGGAGAACACATAAATGAAAATTTAATAAGTTGTAAAACTAAGATTTCAGTGCTTTTTTCTTTGTGCGTTGTACTATAATACAAAAGTAAATTTTAAAGCATACTCTATTCTAATTTAGTAATATAAAAGTAACTAAAAATTCATACCCTTTCCTAAACTAGGGTAATTCTTTTCTCACCTGCTAGTTTTATCTCCAGAAACATAGTAAGTGGCTCTGAGTTTGAATATGTAAAAGGGAATGAGGAAGGTGGGAGCCAGAGTATTCTACAAAAATAAACCTTTTTTTTCCTCTAAAAAACAGAGAACGTATAAGAAAATCCAATTTTCATCTTAGAAAAATAACATTCTAAGTAAAATACCATTGTCATTTAAAACTTATAGACTTCTTTTATGTAGGAAACCCTCTGAACTTCCCTTTAATGACATTTTCCTTGAAAAGAAAGTTAAGTCAGTAACCCACAAGGAAGCTTGTGTGTCGTGTTATAAATACTTTAGCAGCCCTTGGAAAACTGTTTCCAGTTCATTGAGATCACCTGTAAGAAATTGATAAAATATGGGCCGGGCGCAGTGGCTTATGCCTGTAATCCCAGCACTTTGGGAGGCCGAGGCGGGTGGATCACGAGGTCAGGAGATGGAGATCATCCTGGCTAACACGGTGAAACCCCATCTCTACTAAAAATACAAAAAATTAGCCGGGCGTGGTGGCACGCACCTGCAATCCCAGCTACATGGGAGGCTGAGGCAGGAGAATGGCGTCAACCCAGGAGGTGGAGCTTGCAGTGAGCCGAGATCGCGCCACTGCACTCCAGCTTGGGTGACAGAGCGAGACTCCGTCTCAAAAAAGGAAAAAAAAAAAAAAAAAGAAATCGATAAAGTATGAATAGTGGCTAATTTACTCTTGCGACTGGTAGAAGTTTTATATCTTGATATCTCCCCAAAATAAAATATAAAATATAGCCAAGATGCACTTGTGATAATGCCAATAAACCTATAGTTTTTGACTGCAAGGGAGTTAATAATCTCTTCTGAAGACTTACAGCAGTCTTGATAAAAAGGAATTATTTAAAAATTGCTATTTTATGTTTGCTCAAGATTAAATGCATATAAGTAAGGACTACCCATGTAGCTGCTGGGCAAAGATATAATACCATAGGGCATTCCTTTCTTTCTTATCTTTTTTTTTTACAGAGGGATCTTGCTCTCTTGCCCATTCTGGAGTGCAGTGGTGTGATCATAATTCATGGCAGCCTCAAACTCCTGAGCTGAAGCAATCCTCTAGCCTCCGCATCCTCAGTTTCTAAGACTACAGGTGGGTGCTACCATGCCTAGCTAACACTGTAGGGCATTTCTAAGGAAATGATAAAACTTTTGTCAGTATCCTTGGTTTTGCATGCTAGCATAATCTAGCTGATCAAAAAGAAAGGTTTGAAGCTGAGCAAAGAAAGTAACAGCTAAAGGGAAAGACAGAGATTTACAAGAATTCAGAAAAATATCATAGGTAGATTAAGAGGTGTTGTGATTGAAAGATCCATCATGTCATTGTGCAATGTAAGATAAAATCATGTAGTAACTTCATTTTAGACCTACAACATAAACACTGATGTTCTGCTACATTCTACACATACCACTTAATGATGATGATTCATAAGAACAGCTAATCTATGGGTGAACACATTGTTCAATTCACAGTTGTCTTTAAGTGCCTTCTATGTATGTGTGAGGGCTCCACATTAGGTGTTATGGAAATACTCAAATAAGGATGATTGGTTAGTGTCCCCACAGAGTCTGTAGAACTAGTGGCACAATAGAAAAATACACAGATTATTAAGGTAAAGTAAAATGTAAATACTTGCAAGAGTCACCAGGAAAGTATTACAGAAAGTGCTCCTTCCTCTCTCAAAAGGAAAAATGAGAGACTGAATAATCCAAATAAGAACAGGATGAATGAGGGAGATGGATTTGACCTGGGCCAGTACTATAGTTTTGCAAAGTTTTTGCATAGGAATACTAGATATTGGGCACAACAGTGGGAAAGCTCAGGGCATTTGGGAAAAATATTTTAGTTATTGTTCCATCTTTATTATCAACTACAATAGTTTGTTGGTTACATTTGAAAGCTACTAAGATCACTGTAGACATTAACTGTCTCTCGTTATAATTACTCTATAGTGAACCTTGTTTATTCAGCCAGCAAGAATTTCATGTTTATTGACTGCCGTCTGTGGTTCTTCCCAGGGAAGGAAGTTACAAAATAGACAACTATTAGAGAATCATGTAATTTTAAAAATCCAGAGCAAGTTACAAGTTAGTACAGATTTAGCACAATCTTCTACACCTCTTGTCTCTATAACACCTGCCCAAGGATTGGTGTTCAGAACGATGTTCTTGAGATAATTGTGTGCTCCTCCACCAAAGACTCAAGTACCCAAATTAGTATATATTCTCGGGAACATATTTTATAAATATTTTAGCAAAGGTCTAAGCAAAATAAGTATTCTGATGAACTTTTAGAAAATAAAATGATTCAGAACATGTCATTTCCAAATATGCTTCCTAGCAACAATTCAATGTTGTCACAGAGTGAACCATCAGCTACATCTTAATTCAGCATAATGGGAGACTTTAGGTTCATTTTAGAGAAATGGAGCATGAAAGAGCCAATTAAATTTCTTGGTATTCACTAACAGTTTGGTTAAGGCGAGCACTTTACATGTATTCACTCACTTCATCTTTTCATCAGTCCTATGAAGAAGTACTACCATCATCCCTATTTTAGAGATGGAAAAGTTGAAGCTTGGAGAGGTCAAATATTGTCCAAGTTCAACAGAGAGCCAAAATCCAAAACCAAGTTTGTCTGACTTTAAAAGGCACTGTATTTTACTACAGTCATTGCTTTCAGAACTTTTTTCCTTAGATGTTCATGCTTTCCAAAGACATGGAATCAACCCAAATGCCCATCAATGACAGACTGGATAAAGAAAATGAGATACATACACACTATGGAATACTATGTAGCCATATAAAGGAATGAGATCATGTCCTTTGCAGGAACATGGATGGAGCTGGAAGCCATTATCCTCAGCAAACTAATGCAGGAACAGAAAATCAAACACTGCATGTTCTCACTTATAAGTGAGAGCTGAGTGATGAGAACACATGCACGCATGGAGGAGAACAACACACACTGGGGCCTGTCAGGGGAGAAGGGGAAGGGAGAGCATCAGGAAGAATAGCTAATGGATACTGTGCTTAATACCTAGGTGATGGGTTGATCCGTGCAGCAAACCACCATGGCACAAGTTTACCTATGTAACAAACCTGTACATCCTGCACATGTACCCCTGAACTTAAAAGTTGAAGAAGAAGAAAAAAAAGATGCTAATGCTTTCCTTATACTTTTGTGTTACTTTTCCAACCCCAGGGATCTCAGACCCAATCATTTGGTAATATAGTTCAACAATATTGAAGTGGAGGTTTTTCCCATATGCATTTTAAATAATTTGTTCCCAATTTATTGAGCACATATGATGTGCCAAGCACCACATATGCATTAACCCTTCTGTTCCTCATAGCAACTTGTGAGTGTGGTAGTGTAATTACCACCATCTTACACAGGAAAAATCTGGCCTCCATGACTCCATGCTTGGCCTTGGTTCACTGTCTCCATCAGCGCATTGGCCTCCTCAATGTATTCTATAGGGTCCTCTACGCATTCCTGATGTAACTACTGGATGGTCTCAGAGCTCAGTCCTTGGGCCTCTCTCTTCTCTGTCTAAGCTCTCTCCCCTACGTGTCTCATCTAGCCTTGCAATATAAGTGATGATGACTTAAAAATTTATATCTTCTGCTCTGACTTGTATACTGAACTCCACCTAAAATACTCAACTTTCAACTCATACCTCCACTTACATGACGGATAGACATCTCAGACTTAGCATATCCAAAATTGAACTCTTAATTTTTCTTCAAACTTATTTTTCTGTCTTCCTTATTTCAAAAAATTGTCCTTAAAATGTCAACACAGACTAAATTAAACTTTATTTAATAAAATTGATAGTTTCAATAGCTTTCCTAAACAGACCACTGAATTTGCTAAAATTTATCATTTGAGATTTACTGAAAAAATATATCTGATTCTGGTTGAGGTATTGATATCTATATTGTACACACATACATCACACACACACACTTTCTAAGAAGTAATTTGTGTACTTGTAATTATGTAAATAAATCAAAGTATTATTAATGAAAGTAAAACCAAAGCCATAAGCATGTCTCATTGTCAATGAAAAGGTGCTCCACATTGTTATTCATCCAGAAAATATGTATCAAACTTAAAATGAGACACCACCACATGCTGATCAGAATGGTTAGAATGAAACAGGCAGAGAATACTGATATGGTTTGGCTGTGTCCCCATTCCAAATCTCATCTTGAACTGTGCTCTCACAATTCCCACATGTTGTGGGAGGGGCATGGTGGGAGGTAATTGAATCATGGGGGTGGGTCTTTCCCATGCTATTCTCGTGATAGTGAATAAATCTCATGAGATCTGATGGTTTTATAAAGGGGAGTTTCCCTATACAAGTTCTCTTCTCCTGTTTGCCGCCATGGGAAACGTTCCTTTCACCTTCTGCCATGATTGTGAGGCCTCCCCAGCCATGTGGAACTGTGAGTCTGTTAAACCTCTTTCTTTTGTAAATTGCCTAGTCTTGAGTATGTCTTTATCAGCAGCATGAAAATGGACTAATACAAATACCAAGCACTAGTGAGGATGTGAAACAAAGGAAACTCTCATATACCATTAGTGGGAATACAATATTTAACATTTAATTGTGTCTTAAAATGGCACCTATTATTTTCTTTGTCAATCCCACATCATCTGCTTAGAGAAGTTGCCATTTCTCTGGCTCATTCTGTTTGGGCCATTCAACATATGTTCTTGTCTTCCATACCACAGTTGCAGAGTGCACTATATCCCTGGACACAGGGCTTAGTGTAGTGATCAGCATTTGCCTCAAGCTAAGTCATTAAGAATCTTTTAGAGGAGATCAGTCTTGTTTCTTTTTCTGGCATCACAAACTCTCAAAATAATGTAGACTTTTGGGTGGTAGGGCCATCTTGCCATGACATAGGAGAGCCTTTCTCAGGCAAGGAGAACTGAGAAACAAAACTCCTATGACATTATTAAACTTGTTTCTAAAGCCAGGATATATCTTGGGCTTTTTACTTTTGTAGGCTAATAAATTCCCTCCTTAGGCTAGTTGATATAGTTTGGCTTTGTGTTCCCACCCAAATCTCATCTTGAGTTGTAATCCCACATGTTGATGGAGGGGCCTGGTGGGAGGTGATTGTATCATGGGGGCAGTTTTCTCTCATGCTGTTCTCGTGATAGTGAGTGAGTTCTCACAAGATCTGATGGTTTAAAAGTGCGTGGTGGTTCCTCTCTCTCTCGCCACAATGTAAGATGTGCCTTGCTTCTCCATGATTGCAAGTTTCCTGAGGCCTCCCCAGCCATGCAGAACTGTGGGTCAATTAAACCTCTTTTCTTTATAAATTACCCAGTCTCAGATAGTTCTTTAGAGCAGTGTGAAAATGGACTAATACAGAAAATTGGTATTGAGAGAAATAGGGCACTGCTATAAAGATACTTGAAAAATGTGGAAGTGACTTTGGAACTGGATAATGGGCAGAGGTTGGAACAGTTTGGAGGGCTCAGAAGAAGACAGAAGATGTGGGAAAGTTTGGAAATTCCTAGAGACTTCTTGAATGGTTTTGACCAAAATGCTGATAGTGATATGTACATATACCACTGAACTATTGTTCCTTATCTAATTTAAGATCGTAAGTTTTTAACTGAAATTGTTGTATCTATTTAGCTTTATCTAAGAGTGATAGAAAGCTATTACAATGGAAGTCCATAAATAACTTTGAAGGGAAATAAGCTACTGAGAAAAGTTTTTATGAAAAACAGATGACTAATGCCTTTAATATATAAATAGTTAATATAAGCCAATAAACAAAAAACTAAAAGCACCTCCAACAGAAAAATGAATAAAGGACATAAATGACAATAGAAAATGAAAATGACCACATGAAAAAATACTTACCTGCACTATAAATTTTTTGAGTTAAATTAAAATATAATGCAATGTTTGCCTAACAAATCAGTATATTAAAAATGATAATATTCAATATTGACAAACTCTGATGAGATGTACACTTAAAGCATTGCTGGTAGTAATATAAAATAGTGCAACTTTTCTGGATGACAATTGGAATTATGTATCAAATATATCTAACACATTGTCTCAATGAAATGAGAAATACAGACAAACATTTAGGTAGGAAGATATTCTTTTTAGTTATTTATAATAGCAATCTACTTGGAAATGGTTAAGTAAATACAGAATTTATTTTGGGGTATAATATGAAGTAGGAATTTAATTTTCCCCAAGTGGTTAATTGTCCCAGCATCATTTACTGATTAGTTGAACATTTTTTCACTGATGTTTGACTATACCTCTGGTTCCATATGGACAGTGGTCTGTTTCAGGCATTTTATCCTCTTCTACTGGTCTCTTTATCATCCCATGTTAATATTAGATAGACTGAAGGCCACAATTTTAGAATGAGTCTTGATATTGGGTAGAACAGTTTTCTCTGCCTTCAGATTGTTTCAAAACTATTTTGACTATTTTTCCCTGCTTCCTTTTCTAACTTCATGTACATTTTAGAAACAGCTTATTCGGGTAACCTCAAAGATGCTTTTTTTGAGATTTTAAATAGAATTAAATTTGTTGATACATTTAGGAGAAATGACATATTTTAGCTATTAAAGCTTCCTCTCCAAGATCATAATATAGGTCTTTATGTATTTAAGTATTCTTTTATGCATCTGTATATGCATATGCATATCTATAATGGGTTCATATAACTTTTTTAAGGTTTATTCCTTTTGGAACCTTATAATTTTATTGCTATTATAAAGGATACCTTAAAATTTTATCTTTCTGTTTTGGCTGATATACAGAAAGGCAACTGATTTTTGTATAATGATCTTATATTCAGCAACCTTGAGGAACTCTTAAAATGAGTTTCCTTCCTGATGGTCCACTTTCTCCTATAAGGAGCTGACTGGGAACTCTAGGGTATGAAAACTGTCAGGTTTCATGCAGAATGTGAGACTGAGTTGGAAAGAAGGCAAACAGTAGGGTCACCCCATTCCCTCCTGACCCTAGCAATGGTGAAACTTGGAGGGCTCTTCCCTTAAATGGTATCTATCCCAGTGGAGGAGACCTTGTCTCTCTGATGTGGAATGTTGCAGCCTTACAGAGACTATTGTCTTCAGTCTGGGAGCTGGTTCCTTCTAAGCCTTTAGGTTTTAACCTGTTACCTCTTCACTGACTGCCCTATTTAAATCACCTGCCAACCCTCACCTGTGCCTGCCCTTATTCCCTATTACAGAATACTGTTCTTGTCCTTTATGGCAATGATCACACTTTATGAGTTTATTTGTTTGGTAATATTCTTGTTTACTGTCTGTTCTTCCTAACCATTGCAAGCTTCATAAGGGCAGGGACCAGGTCTATTTTGTTCATCTTTTTCCTGGTCCCTGCCATTTAGTTCAATAAATGTTTGTAGACTGAATAAATGAGGTAGATGTCAAATATCTGCTTCAATTTTTAATGTTAACAATCCACTTGTCTCATCATTTAAAATATACCCTACTTATGTAATCTGATTTTATCTTCATAATTGTCTTTAAAATAGGGATGCTAGTCCCCATTTGACAAATAAGGCACAGGGAAATCAAATCATGTGCTCCAAATTAATATCTAGAAATTAGCAGAGTTGAAAAAAGAACCCAAATCATCTAACTCAACATCTAATTAAAAAAACATATAACAAAAGGAAGAGAGAAAGAAAGGAGGGAAGGAAGGATGGAGAGAAGAAAGGAGAGAGGAAAAAAGGAAGGTGGAAAGTAAGGGAGGCTATATTCATTTGTGAACTTTCCATGTCAAGGGCATACCACATCCTTTATCCTTGTAAAAACTCCTTAAGTTTCATACTTTCCCATTAGGAAACCTCATACTCTCCAGACATTTCAGGCCAGCAAACAGATTAAGAATATTCTTGTACGATATTGTTATATACGAGTCATACAGAGTGAGAAATAAAGGAGTATGCAGTTATAGAGTAAGTCTCTTTTTCTCAGCTACATTTCACAACATAAAACTAGCTGGTAAAGTCAGGTCACCTAATCGAGTCTGATAATTATAAGGTTTACTCACAGCATGATTTAAGTTTCAATTTCAAGTTCCAATTCATTCTCTCATAATTTTTCTGCCTTAGTCAACATTACACAAGACGTTGGCTCTCTTAACATTTAAGATCCACATGAGAATATCTTGCCAGTTTTACTATAGGTATGAGTGTAGACATAGTTTCTTTCTAGTAGAATCATATAATTTAAAAAAGAAAACTGCATTCAAGTTTTTATTTTAATCAATGATACTAAATATCCTTTATTTTTCTTATCCCTAAATCTGATTGTGAAATAAATGGTCGTTTCTATTACTTTGATTAGCTGGCTTTGTACTGTGAAGTTACAAGAAGGAAAGGAATCACCTACTGCTGTCAGTCTCTATGTAATAATAATAAAAAAGTACCAGTCCTTAAGTTAATAATACTATTTTTGTGATTTGGAGGGGAAAAAACACTTTGCTGCCAAAGGGTAATCCACATAGAAGAGCTGATTGCTAGGTGAAACACTGACAGAATGAGACTTTATTATGGAACCTATTGACATGAGAACTCTACATCACTGTAAAGTACAGCCACTCACATCTGCCTGAACTCAAACAGAGTAAAATGATATAGTATTTATGAATTCTGTCTGCTCCAGGAGGGCATGACAATACATACTTAATCCAACATGGTTTATCAGGGACAGACAGTGATGTACTGGTGCTTAGAGATCACACCCTCAGAACTCCAACATACCCATTACTGAGACATCATATTCTATCAGCAGCGTTGCTTCTTGTCCACATTGTTTAAGAATACTCATGGCTTCAGCATGCGTAGTTCCAAGAAGCCGAATTCCATCCACACTGAGCAACCTGTCACCAGGTTTGATCGTGCCCTCTCTGAAGGGAGAATAAAGGAATAGTCTTGATTAATTTAGCATAATGGGGCTTAGTATTAATAGTCACTTTAGCCAAATTCGTTTTGTCACACATATTCTGCCATCCATCCCATTTGCACTCTTTTTAAGCATCAAATGTGACAGTAAGAGTATAAAGAAGTAACCCTGAACAGAAAATTGCTGTAATATGAAAATCAGTAATGAGAAAATAACTACACATTAGCAAAAAAACCTAGTTACCCACAGGTAATTCTTGGAGTACAAAAGTAAGAAGGGCACATTTTCCTTTTTTCTAGGTTTTTGCCTGAATGTCTAAAATGGATTTATTGGAGGCCAGAAAATACTATTCATCTATTTTCCCAAAGTCAGGTAAGCAGAAAAGCCTGCAAATTTCATTCGAATTATTACTAGTGCATCCAAGCAGGATAGGAACTGCTGGTGAGAAATTTCCCTTGTCTATAAATTTCCCTACTGACTTATAAGGCCATTTGGCAATAATTAAATTTATTCGATCTCACATTCCCTGGAAGAGGAAGGCAAATGCTATTCTCCCTGCTGTGACCACAGACACTCAAGGCACTGAGAGATGATCAGGACTTCAGTGACACCACAAAAGTACAGCCAGAGTGGCCCCCAGATAACACTCCCCGCCTCAGGGAGGGGCACAAAAATGAGAAAATCAAATGGTGGGATTATATGTTTAGGATTTGGAAAGAATAATAATGACCTTTGAAATAAAAATCTTTCACCTAGTTCACTCGCTAAGTCTTTTGGCTCCAATTTTTTTCTTAAATTCTCAGATTTCTTTGAGTTCTAAATTAATTTGGTAACACAAGTATGCCACTCACAAGCTCGTAGCCTATGTTTTGACATTTCTGTCAACTCTAAATGTTAATAAGAAATGAAAACATTCTAATTTGCTTCAGGAAGAGTGATTCACTAGACACATGAGAAGGGAAAAGGGGAAACTCTTGGACATTTTGTTACCCGCTGCAAAAGCAAATATACATCAGCACAAGTAAGAAAACAGTGTTTTCCTATTTTCTAATTTTATACGAAATATCACTTTCTTAAAAGTGAGCTAATCATATGAGTTTCAAAGGAAAAGAAGCCTGAATTCCTCCCGCAGTTCTTTCACTTACTCACTGCCATACTGGCAGTTTTGTCATCTGTAAATGTGGATACAAAGACCTCATTTAGAGGGTGGTTGTAAGGATAAAATAAGATAATGTCCACCAAGCACTCAGAACAGTCCCTAGCACATAGTAAATGCTTAATAAATAATGGTTATTATTATCTCTATCTCTTAACAAAGGTTTTTAAGTTTATCCTGGTCTGAAACAGAGACAGGAGGAATCAGTACATTTTCCTCCTCCCCTTCAACAATCTCTAATGGCAGCAGTTGTGTTCCCCCATCATTATAGAGTCAACTTTTGCTGTGGGAAACTAATACAGAAATGAGTATCTCCAGAGACACCTAAGTTGTGAGTTTACTTGGGGCCCTAATTACAATAGGAAAGTTGAAGGCATTTGCCCTTCACATAATCAAATTAGCAAGGAAGAGAAATGCAAAGAAAACTCTAGAGACTAATGAAATGTCTTCCATTTTGCTGAAAGTCACTTCCATTCTGACCTACATAGTCACTATCAAAAAATAACACTAATAATAAGAATGTTGAGAATGGTAAGAATCTCACCACCACCACCTATCTGTTCAGGCTGGGAGATTAGCAACAGGAAAAGATGCATTTCCAGCGTCTGCCTACAAGAGCCAGCTGAGTTCTGGAAGTACCTCCCCTGTGCCAGGCCCCCTGCAAGGCATTATATATCTCCAATCTTTGATAAAACTGAACAGCTCTGAAAGGTGGTATTATTACCTACATTTCCAAAGGTGGTGGAAATTGAGCTCAGTATTAAGTCACTTGACAAAGATATAGTGTAGTAAGTAGAGAATCTAGAGGCAAACCTTATTTTTTCTGATTCCATAATTCAGACTCTCCGTTTTCACATTGTAACATGTTTGCTTAATATCTACATTTTACTGTAAAATTTCTAATTTATCAACTTCTATGTTAAAGTCCCCAGCTTTATTTATTCTATTTTGGAGAGTGACACAGAAAGATAAAGTTTACCTGTCAGCAGGCCCTCCAGGACGAACGCATGTTATCACAACTGGACGAGATTTATTTCTATCATCATGTGCTCCCCCTAGCAAAGAAAAGGAATAGAGCTTAAAAATGCTTTCACTGTTGACATTTTAAAAAATCACCTACAAGATATCAGCTGAGAAATGTCCTACTTGATGTACGGAGGAAAATATGTAAAATTTTCCTTGAGGCATACAAAAGCCTTAAAGGTCTTGCTGATTTTATATAGAATATATTTTTGAAGTCACCATTTCTCCATCTTTCAGTAAATATATGGCTGTAACCAGGTAATATATAAAGTATTTAACAACTGGTATGGCAAGCGGATCAACTGATTATATCAAGTACTGGCCCAATTTGAACAGCTGTCAGTTATACAGTACAGATGTGTATATTTGTGCCAATCAAACTGATCTAAAATACTGGTCAGTACATCTACAACAACCTAACATAAAGGAAACAAAAACCAAAGTAAAAGAAAAATCCTAGTATTAAAAAAGAAAGCAAAAAAAAAAAAAATTCAAGTGACCAAGTGGCTTTCATTAAAAGTGAGGTGTTCAAAAATTTGGGGCAAATTTTTCAGACTGTGTCAAGCCAGCTGCAATCCTTGAATGGGAATTTTAATTTTCTGTTAGAAAAACTTCTCCACAAGAATTCATAGAAACATAGATGTTTCAAGAGGGAAGGTAATTTATTGTAAATTCTCTTTTTAATCCATGACCCTTTTGTACAACTTCCTTAATCTGTGCACCCCAGCGTCTGCATGAAATGCCCAGGTGCTGGCCTACTTACTAGATGTGAGGCTGCTCACTCCACATTTGGACACCAAGGAGTGTTAGAAAGTTCCTCCTAATATTTCACTGATATCTCTCTTCCTTCAACTTTCATCCACTGGTCTTTGTTCTGTGATCCAGAGCAGTAAAATAAAAATGTATGCTCTCTTTTACAAAAATGCTTTTCCGAAAGTTGAAAACAGATTTTACACCGGCTAAATCTCACCTTCTTAATGTTGAACAATGCCAGTTTCCTTATCTATTCTTTATGTGACCTGATTTCTTTGCACATCACCATCCTGACTATTCATCTGGGAGTTTTCTAGTTTGCCAATATCTGATAAACATAAAGCTATTGTCAATTATTGCTCCCTTAATGTTTGCCTGCTAGAACAGATGGACATTTCCCAAACCTGGCATAGGCTGAAAGGTCAACTTATAGAAAATAGCCTAAGAGAAAAATTAAAAGGCATTCACAGTTCCTCAGGAAGGCAAATGCTTCTTTTGTGCTCACTTCTATGACAAGTGATTTGTTTAGTGCAATTGATTGGTAAAAGCTCTCATTCAGTATTTTCTTCTTTCATTGTGTTTAGCTTCTTTAGAAATTCCTCTTTAAAATAAGAAATTCACCACTTTCTCAGAAAAAAATTTTAAAATGAAAATTTTAAATATCACCACAAATGCTTACCCATATTTATGTAAATACTATTACATAATTTCTCTTTTGCAAGGTCATCCTAAAGGATAGGTTTGCTTTGCCCTAAAGGAAAACTGAGAAAAGGATGGGGGCCAAAGATAGCATGAAATCATTCCACAAATTTTGGTTTGTACTTACAAATTTCAATATGTAATATCAAATGCTTGTTAAAGTGTGAGGTAGTTCTATATTTCTTGATATGTGGCATTTTACTGTTATTTGTAATGAACCAAGCTTCCTGTGTGACTCACTTAGGTTCTGGAAGTTTGCCTCAGCAAGGCCAAACAGGAACCATTCAGAGACCAGTAATATTCTCAATCCTGGTGTACATTAGTATCAACTGGGATGCTTTTTGAAAATATCAATGCCAGGGCCACAGTGCAGACCAAATCTGAATATCAAGTAGCATATGTTAAATGACTAGGCCCACCTACAATTTTGCATTTGAGAATGACTAGAGAAGGTTTCCTTGTCTAAAGTGTAAAGCAACTTCATAGCAGAGTGCCTTTCCTATCAGCCCAACTCATCTCCTCTGGCTTGCTTGCATTAACTGAAATTTAACACTCCAAGGTTTAAGCCAGAACATCATTTTCATTCTATGGATGCAAGGTTCTATTGTTTAGGGAATAAAGGTTTTAGAACCTGTGACTTATGGCATTAGAAATATCATTCCGTTCATCAGCTAAAAGCTTAATGTTGCAAGTTCCATTCTAATAGGTTAAGAAGAACTTCTCCCATACTAAACAGATATGCTCCATCTGCAATATCTTTTCTTTCCTGACTGTCCTGGTATTTTCTATTGATCTAAGTTTAGCTCAACTCCCATCTATGCCAAAATATCTTACCTGCCATTCTAATATTTACTCACAGCACTTTCTCATTCTGATTAACCAGTGATTCTTAAGTGATGGGTAGTGACCACCTTTTGAA
Source organism: Hylobates moloch (assembly GCF_009828535.3). Lineage (NCBI taxonomy): Eukaryota > Metazoa > Chordata > Mammalia > Primates > Hylobatidae > Hylobates > Hylobates moloch. The sequence goes on from NW_026652287.1 coordinate 66,567,192, forward strand.
CAGGGAAAATCCTCCAGATGGACCTCTAACTAATCTAAAAATAGAAATCCTTTGATTCTCATTGAGAAACTATGCAAAACTCCAAAAACTTTTAGGTTCAACCAACATATTAAGGGAGTTATTAAGGCCTATAAAAATGTGGTCCTCATAAACTAATACTGGCTTATTGTGAGTTTTTTAAAATCAGTATAATACTACGAAGTCTGATGTCCATACAAATCTATGCAACATTCAATCATTCACTTATTAAGTGCCTCCACATACCAGGCAGTGTTCTAAGCTCACATTATAAAACTCCTGGGCATACACACAGATAGTTGAAATTCCTGCAAACTGTGGGAAGGGTGTTTTACTAACATTATATCATCAGTTGTCTTGAGGTGGTTGCGCATTTCAATTGCTTCTATTCTGTTTATTTCTTAATAATAAATTACTCTTGGTTTAGCTTTTTCATTAGTAATTTGATTTGTTATTGACTAACCATACAGTCACTATCAATGAATATTTGCAACAGCAGTATTTTTTGGTATAGTGTTTCAATAATTAGGCTTGTATGCATGTGATTCAAGAGCCTTCTCCTTCATACCTGTATTGCAAAACAGATTTGCATATATCACCCTTCAGCCAAAAATTACTTGTACAGTGACTTTTTACTATATCCATCTAGTTATTTTAAACAGAAATTTAGGAATGGTTAGGGTAAATGATCTTGGGCTCTGTTGCTCCACCTAAAAATAGGCCTTGGTCAGAAAAATGTAATAATAACAAGTCTAAACCTCTCAATGAGTTCCTAGTTCCACATTCTCTCTACTACTCACTTGAGCACTCTATCAGCTTTTGTCTTAAATTCACTGGACTGTAATTCCCTGTAGATCGAGGTCTTATGACTCCATAGTACTTTTTTCTATGCTGACATGTTGACATGTGCTTAATAAACATTTGATTGATTTGCTAAGTGACTGGCACAAAATGAAAGCTACTATTTAAAACTCAATCACTTAAGACAAATCCAAGTCTGTACAAGTATATCCACATCTCTTTTATTCTTTGATGCATATTTACTAAGATGTTTAACTTTAATTAATATTTTAATAATTTTGATATAATTTTTACTCTGGTGAAGTATAAAATATTATGGGTGAAGACAAAAACAATCAAGAAATGTGAACTGTTAAAACATTCCTGATAGTGGAAAACCAAATACTGCATGTTCTCACTTATAAGTGGGTGCTAAGCACTGAGTACACATGGACACAAAGAAGGGAACAGACACTGGGGCCTATTTGAGGGTGGAGGGTGGAGGGTGGGAGGAGGAGGAGGATGAAGATTGAAAAACTGATTGAGTATGATGATGATTACTTGGATGACAAAATTATCTGTACCCCAAGCCCCCATGACATGCAATTCCCCCATGTAACAAACCTGAACATGTACCCCTTGAATCTAAGATAAAAGTTGGAAAGAAAAAAATCCCTGATGTTTATATAGCTCCCTATTGAACCTCATTGTCATACTATGAATTGAGAGTTGTTAATGTAGGCATAGTCTTTAAGGAATAAAATTACTAATGAGAAAACATAATGCAAGATAAAATTATACTTTAGAATTAGTAGGTTTTTTTTTTTTTTTTTGAGATGGAGTCTGGCTCTGTCACCCAGGCTGGAGTGCAGTGGCACGATCTGGGCTCACTGCAAGCTCCGCCTCCCAGGTTCATGCCATTTTCCTGCCTCAGCCTCCCGAGTAGCTGGGACTACAGGTGCCCGCCACCATACCCAGCTAATGTTTTTGTATATTTTTAGTAGAGATGGGGTTTCACTGTGTTAGCCAGGATGGTCTTGATCTCCTGACCTCATGATCTGCCTGCCTCGGCCTCCCAAAGTGCTGGGATTACAGGCGTGAGCCACTGCACCTGGCCTAGAATTAGTAGTTTGATGACAAGTTGGAGTCACCTGAAATTGTTATTATCAATGCCATACTATAATAGGATGACTTGAGCTGAAGCACATAGATACCCAAGAGATTAGAATCTTCAATCCATTTTTAGAAAGCTACAATAACCAAATGTGTTTCTGGAGAAATTTATTTAAATAAAGTCCCTTAATCCTAGTGTATTAAATCAAATCAAGCATACTAAACATTTTTGATTCAGTGATATAGAAAAATAAAAAAGGAAAGACAAAAGACATGTTGAAAAGTATAGGATGACTGAACTGACAAGGTTTATAAACAGTGGCTTTTTGCTCCGTATTAATGAACCAAAAATAGAGCTACATAAGATTTCCACTTTTATTATCATTCAGTGTTGTGTTTATTTAAAGAAGAGAAGATTTTTTCTACAGAGAGTGAGAGAAAATCTTTACAACTTATACATCCAACAAAGGACTAATATCCAGAATCTATAGGGAACTCAAAGAAATTAGCCAGAAAAAAACCAAACAATCCCATCAAAAAGTGGGCTAAGGATATGAATAGACAATTCTCAAAAGAAGATATACAAATGGCCAACAAACATATGAAAAAATGCTCAACATCACTAATGATCAGGGAAATGCAAGTCAAAACCACAATGTGGTACCACCTTACTCCTGCAAGAGTGGCCATAATCAAAAAATAAAAAAAAATAAATGTTGACATGGATGCAGTGAAAAGGGAACACTTCTACACTGCTGGAGGGATTGTAAACTAGTACAACCACTATGGAAAACAGTGTGGGGATCCTTAAAGAACAAAAAGTAGAACTATCATTTGATCCAGTAATTCCAGTACTGGATATCTACCCAGAGGAAAAGAAGTCATTATACAAAAAAGATACTTGCACATGCATATTTATGGCAGCATGATTTGCAATTGCAAAAATATGGATCCAGCCCAAATACCTATCAATCAACTAGTGGATAAAGAAACTGTGGTATGCATATACAATAGAATACTACTCAGCCATAAAAAGGAATGAATTAATGGAATTTGCAGCAACCTGGATGGAATTGGAGACCATTATTTTAAGTGAAGTAACTCAGGAATGGAAAATCAAACATCGTATGTTCTCACTCGTAAGTAGGAGCTAAGCTATGAGGATGCAAAGGCATAAGAATGATACAAGGGACTTTCAGGACTCAGGGAAAAGGGGGAGGGGGGTGAGGAATAAAAGGCTACAAATTGGGTTCAATGTGTACTGCTCGGATGGTGGGTGCACCAAAATCTCACAAATCACTACTAAAGAACTTATTCATGTAACCAAATACCCAAATACCACCTGTTCCCCGAAAACCTATGGAAATAATTTTTTTTAAAGCAGAGTTTTCTAACCAACACCTACCTCGTATTACAAAACCAAAGGTATTGCCTTCTTTATGTAATGTGACCTCCACTGTTCGGAAAATAACACTTGATCCTTGCACAGCTGAATAAAGGAAAGAGAAAGAAATATAACTTGTTAGTCATCATAACATTTCTAAATCATTCAATGTGGCATAAAATATTACAGATCCCTGTTGCAAATAAGTTTTGAGTAATAAGCAACAATTCCTTTTCAAAGAAAATGTTTAAAAAACTGTAATGACATAAAAATACCATAAAACAGTCATCTGTATAAGTGACTCTCATAGATACAAGTGGAACCAAAATAATAGATAGTTCATTTCCTTCTACATAGTTCGTTTCTAGATAAGAGGGGGATATTTACATTGTTTAAACTCTACCTAACAAGAGAGACAATATTTATATAAGTAGAATTGTTTTCCTTTTGTAAAATGCAAAAACAATATTTTTGTAACACTTGTAAAATAACTTCTGTATTTATTTTTATTTTGCAGCCGGCACAGGAAGAAAAATTACCATTCTCAGATTGCTATCAACAATTAGGCTGATGCTAATAGATGTTCTGACATATAAATAGCTATTAAACTAAGACACAGCAACCCAGATGAAACTTAGAGGGCAAAAGAAATTCTAACTACATTCAAAATACTACTACTATCTAAGCAACTACAGATTGACTTAATTTTACTTGATACATTATGCTTATGTTGTGTTTGCATGATTATCACTTTCATTTAACAAAATGGAATTGTATTGTCAAGCTGCAATCTCTAGTCACATTACATACAAGTATGATGGTATAAGGTATATGAAGGTATATTTACTAAAATATTCTGTAAGATTGCTTTCAAGAACCTGTTGAGTCATTCTGGTTGTACTATATACACTATTTCTGCATGAAAAAAACCCATAAAACTTCCACAAATTGGTATTTTATCATTATGCACAAAGGAATGTTTTTATTCATAGAGACTTGTGTAGGAGAATTTTAGATCTTTATCTTGAATTTGTACCTAGTTAATACCATGTTCATTATCAAGTAACACATTTTTTTACATTGCTACTAGATCCTGAAGGGTTTATTAGATAAAACTATTAGCAAAAAATATACAGGCAGGCCAGGCGCGGTGGTTCACACCTGTAATCCCAGCACTTTGGGATACCAAGGTGGGTGGATCACAAGGTCAGGAATTCAAGGCCAGCCTGGCTAAGATGGTGAAACCACATCTCTACTAAAAATACAAAAATCAGCTAGGCGTGGTGGCAGACACCTGTAATCCCAGCTACTTTGGAGGCTGAGGCAGGAGAATCACTTGAACCCATGGGGGCGGAGGTTGCAGTGAGCTGAGATTGCACCACTGCACTCCAGCCTGGGTGACAGAGTGAGACTCTGTCTCAAAAAAAAAAAAAAAAAATATATATATATATATATATATACACACACATACATATACATATAAGCATATATATACATACATATACATATATACATATATATACACACACACACACAGGCAGAATCCAAAGGCATTGTTTAAAAAAACTTTTACAGAAATAGCAAGTAGTTTTAGGCTTTAATTACAATTATTTTTAATTATCAGAAATTCTGAACCCTCAAGGGAATACACATGATTAAGAAAAGTACACATTTAAATTCATAAAACTGTCCACTATCTGGCTGGGACATAAAGTACAATAAAAATTTGGATCGGCTGAAAAACAACATAAACCTACAGTTGAAAAATGTTTTGGTATACTGCTGATTTAATTAAATGTCATATTCTTGCTATCAGGGGAATTTCAGCTTAGACTAATCAACTAGGAACAGTACTCACAAACAGATGAAAGTGTTGAGGTACAGTTTTAATTAAACAAAAAAAATTGAGTTCATTCCAAATATTTTCTTATTTCCATGGCCCAACAAGCCACTTGAAGAAATTGGTTAAGAACATGATTTTTTTTTGTTCTCTTGGTAAGCGAGGAAAGGAAAGGATATGGAAAGAAATAATTAATAAGAATTTATTGTGTGCTCAGAACTCTGCAAAAATGGTTTACACATATTATTTCATTTACTCAATAAATCAGCTTTCAATGATATATAACTGAATTCTAATTCTGGGCCACCTGTTCTTGTTGGCTGGGTATCTGTTATGGGAACGCAAAGTACTGCAATTTTGATTTTGCTTTAGCTAAATCTTGCTGACTACAAAATCTCACAATCAAATTTAAAGTCAATATAAAGGCTCTGTATTTTCTGCAGCTTTAGATTACCTACACTATTGTTCTCCATCATTTATAAAGGTAAATTTGAATGTTGGTTGCGTTTTAATACAATTAATGAAATAGATTTGGTCTTTATTGTTTTTATTTGCATGGCTGGCTCTTCGTGATTGGGTTTTCACATGCAGTACCAGACATCCTGCATTGCCATGTAAATTTTACTAATGACTCATACATATGTATGTGTACACAAAGTTCCAATTAAGGGGCTTACTCAAAAGATCAAAAGGTAGGTAGAAACCAAATTCACAGTGCAAAAATTCTCCTCGGTCTTTCAATTGTGCTGTTGTCCCTTCTTTCTACATGTGGATATGCATGTACTTCTACACAGTTATTTTCCTACGGTAGATGAGGTTTTTGAAATTACAAACTCCTTCCCTGCCTCCCTATTCCCTGTCTCAATAGGAGTTGTGAACTTTCCTACCTCATTATGCTGCACTTGCCCTTGTGACTTACTTTTGCCACTAGGATGTTAACAGGCACAAGCAGAGGCTGGAATTGCACTTACATGTTTGTGCTTGCCCTGTTTTCTCTCTGCCATTGCCACAAGAAGAGCTTCCTCCAGGTAGCTGCTGCTCCCTCAGACTGAATCCCAAAGTAAATCACATGGAGGAGACCTGAGACTCTTTCTCCCTGTCTCCTCCTCCACCTCACCACGACCACCACCACCACCACAATCATCTGTCTATTTTAGAACTGAGAAGTCAGAAGGCTGTCACAGGGACATGCTTTAACACATTTATTTGAGTTAAAAATGACTCCTTAGGATAGAAAGCTCATCTGAGTTAGCTAATGGAGTAACAGTGAAGATTGCCTTTGCCAATCAGATTACAGGGCAGACTGTTTTTCATTAAATGAAGTAAATCTGTAGCTCCAAGGTTTGCATGAAAACAGAATCTAAAGACACATAAAACAAACAATATGCTAGGAATTGCATCCTTTCTAACTATTTATGCTTATGATAATTTTAAGTGTTAACTAAAAATGGATGAGAATTATGTAACATTTCAAAGTTCTTTAAGAGTTAAGTGACCAAAAAATTTGAAGGCACTGCTCTAGACCAAATTTTTATTTTTATTATTTATTTATTTTTAATTGAGACAGGGTCTTTCCATGTTGCCCAGGGTGGTCTTAAACTCCTGGGCCCAAGGGATCCTCCTGCCTCAGCCTCCCAAAGTGCTAGGATTACAGATGTAAGCCACCACAGCCAGCCTAGACCAGCTTTTAATACATAAATATTGGGCCGGGCGTGGTGGCTCATGCCTGTAATCCCAGCACTTTCGGAGGCAGAGGCAGGCGGATCACCTGAGGTCAGGAGTTTGAGAACAGGCTGGTCAACGTGGTGAAACCCCATCTCTACTAAAAATATAAAATTTAGCCGGACATAATGGCGGGCGCCTGTAATCCCAGCTACTCAGGAGGCTGAGGCAGGAGAACTGCTTGAACCTGAGAGGTGGAGGTTGCAGTGAGCCGAGATTGCGCCATTGCACTCCAGCCTGGGCGACAAGAGCGAAACTCCATCTCAAAGCAAACAAACAAAATACCTAAATATCTAAGATACAGGTTGGTAATATTCTCTCTAAACACAGTCTCAAAGCATCACATAATTTTAAAGTCAGAAAGAGCTTTAGAGCTTATATAGACCAATCATTTTATTTTCATAAAGAAACTAAATCTTAGGGCCAAGGTCAAATCAGTTTTCTTCTATCAGATTACACACACACACACACACACACACGCACACTCACTCTCTCTTTTCCGGTTCTTTCTGAACTCTGTGGTTAGCTGAGACTCAAACTGCTGTGATCCTGAGAGAGCTACCAGTCTTGGCCTTGGGGCGCTTGTCTTTTAGCAGTCAGTTCTCCTTATGGACCTTCAGGTGTGGATGGCCTGTTTCTGCTCTAGCTGTCCAAGCTAAGTGAAAGGGGAACTTATTAATTCCTTCAACCACTCTGAACTCAAGTACCCTATTACTTTCTTCAAACATAGTAGAAAGAGACAGAGATTATTCTTGGAGAATAGACCCCTTTTGATTTCCATCACAACAATTCACACTTTTGTGTTTAAAAATATTTTCCCCCTTTTCCATCAGCTTTATTGTATGACAAAGAAAAAGATGGTACTGCGTAATCACCAAGTCACGATAGGTTTTAACTCCTAAACATTTCTGATACCCATCTCCTTTAACTCTACTAATGCTATTTTTATTTAGTATATCACTCGTCTTTTGGAAAATCGTAACAGTCTTTGGGCTTGTAGCCTCTGGTCTTTTCTCTATTTGGCCTCCTACGATGATAAATCTAAACACTCAGATCTTATGATGCTGTTCCCCTTCAAGGGCTCCTCACGGCCCACTGGATGCCAAGCTCCAACAATATGGCTTATAAGGCCCTCATTTGGTCCTCATGTGCCTCATCTATCTCCAAGCCCCCTGTTTCTTTGTCCCTCTTTCTCCGTCTTTCTCCCTCTTTCTCTCTTCCCTTTGTCCCTCTCTCCCTTCCTCCCTCCCTCCCTCCCTTCCTTCCTTCTGTCTGTTCTTTCTTCTCTCTCTTTCACTCTTTTTGAGATGGAGTCTTGCTCTGTTGCCCAGGCTGGAGTGCAGTGGCACAATCTCGGCTCACCACAACCTCTGCCTCCCAGGTTCAAGTGATTCTCCTGCCTCAGCCTCCCAAATAGCTGGGATTACTGGCGCCCACCACCATGCCTGGCTAATTTTTGTGTTTTTAGTAGATACAGGGTTTCACCATGTTGGCCAGGCTGGTCTCGAGCTCCTGAACTCAAGTGATCCATCTGCCTTGGCCTCCCAAAGTGCTGGGATTACAGGCGTCAGCCACCACACCCAGCCCCCTCTCTGTCTTTCCCTATCTGTTTGTAGTGTAACTGTGGGCTGGGCTGTCATCTTCCCTTCGCGATGCACCCTTTGTCTGAAATATTCCTCTTCCCACCTGGCTAGCATGACCTCCTTTAAGTCTTCCTAGAAACTCCCAGCTCTGAATCACCCATAACACTGGAAAAATCTTCACTATTGGCCTTTGCCTAAAAGATATACTCAGAGTTTCTTTTAGGAAGCGGTTGTTTTATTGATATTCATATCCCCAGAGGAATACAGATGTATAATCAAAGAGCATTACCTCTAGATAACTGGTTTCTCTTATGTCTTTGGCAATGGTTTGAGAGAGTAATTTCAAAGCAAACTGACTCATTTAAAGTTAAAAAAAACAGTACTTTCAGTATAATAATGTAATAATGGTAATAATGGCTAATATTATTAGTTACTTAAAAAGTGTTTGATAATGGTCTCAATAATGATTATGTGATTATACCGTTTAATCATTACAAAAATCCTGCAACTACTATAGCTATTTTATAGATTAGAAACTGAAGGCTCAGAGAATTTAAATAACATGCCCAAGGTCACAAAGACAGAAATGAGCAAAGCTGGCCAGGTGCGGTGGCTCACGCTTGTAATCCCAGCACTTTGGGAGGCCGAGGTGGGCGGATCATGAGGTCAGGAGATCGAGACCACGGTGAAACCCCGTCTCTACTAAAAATACAAAAAAATTAGCCGGGCGTGGTGGCGGGCGCCTGTAGTCCCAGCTACTCGGAGAGGCTGAGGCAGGAGAATGGCGTGAACCTGGGAGGCGGAGCTTGCAGTGAGCCGGGATCGCGCCACTGCACTCCAGCCTGGGCGACAGAGCGAGACTCCGTCTCAAAAAAAAAAAAAAAAAAAAAAAGAAATGAGCAAAGCTGCCATTTAACTACTGACACAGTCTAAGCCTTTACACTCTATTTTATTGCCTAGTCTTGCTGAAAATGAAAAAATGTTGTAGCAAGGTTTGTGAACATAGTATTAAATTGATTTTGTTACAAAATGACTACTAAATCTTTGGTGTTAGATTTTATGTGAAGAATACGAACTTGTGACTGATTATGCACATGCTTCCTGAGTACTCTAATCTGGTCCCCAAGCTTCAAACACCATCTATATTCCCATTACTCTCAAATGTATATTTACAGTACAGATCTTTCTCTCAAACTCCAAATCATATCTTCAGGTCTTGACATTTCCTCTTGCATGTCAAATAGGCACCTCAAATGTAGTATTTCAAGCCATGAACTGCTGATCTTTCCCTCACAAATCAGCTCTACCCACATTCTTATCCATTCCTGTTAATGGATACTCTGTCCTTCCAGCTGCTCATGCTCAAAACCTTGGGGTTAACTTTGACTCTTCTTTTTCTGCACAACTCACATCAAATCCATTAGGCAATCCTGTAGGCTCTCCCTTCAGAACAGATCCGGAATCTGACTGCTTTTCACTGTCTCCACCGCCATCTCTCACATGGATCACTGTAACTGCCCTCCAGCTCATCTCCCGGCTTCTACCCTGGTCTCTTACAGTCTATTGTCAACACAGCAGCCAGAGAGCCTCTGAAAACAAATCACATCATGTCACTCCTCTGCCCCAAGCCATATAGTGACTTCCTGTATCATTCAGAGAAAAACTTAAGGTCCTCCCAATGGCCTACAGGGATACCCCATCCCCTTACATTTCTGACCCCATTTCCTAATTCTCTTACTGCTCATTCTGCTATAGCCACACTGTCCTCCTTAATGTTTCTATAACAACCATAAGTATATTCCTGCCTTTTGGTCTTAGCAACGACTGTTCATTCTTCCTGGAACTCTCTCCCCCCAGAAATCCATACAACCAGCTCCCTCACCTCCTTCACAAGTCATTGACTAATCTCACATTTTCAATGATGCTGTCCTAACCACCCTATTTGCAATTGCATTCCCACCCTGATCCCAGCGCTCTCAATCCCTCTCCTTGTACTGCTTTTTCGCATAGCATTCATAGTATTCATTCTATATAATTTACTTATTTATTACGGTTTTATTTTATTATCTGTCTTCTGCTACAATATAAACTCTACTCATATCCCCGAACCTCCTAGTACATAGTGGTGGCTGGAACATAGTAAATGCTCAATAAGTCATTGCTGAACAAATGAATTCTACCAACTCTTCATAATCAACCTGAGTTCTCATTAGTATGGAAGAGCAAAAAGCTATCTCAGGGTAGCAGCCATGTTCATAGCTAATAATAGGAGGGGTGGTGCTAGAACAGCATAAACTCAGGGCACAGTCATATATCAGTATACCTCACAATCAATATGCATATGGACTTTGGAGTCAGGCAGCCTGGATTCAGATACTGAATCCAGGCTTTGTAAAATGAGAAAAAAAAAATGCCTATCTTGTAGTGTTGATTGCCTTTTATTGAAAACTTTGATAGTGCCAGGCACTATTCTAAATGTTTTCCAAATACTAACTTAGTTAATCCTCATAACAAATCTATGAGTAGGAACTAATAATATTGCCATTTTACAGATGTGGAAACTAAGACACAGAAAGTGTAAGTAACTTTCTCAAAGGCACGTAGTTAGTAAAATGTGGAGTTGGGATTTGAACCTGTCTATTTGATACTAAAGTTCATCTCTGCTATGCTGACACTCCTTGTGGAAAGGATTAAATAATTCAATGCACGTCAAGTTCTTTGTAATGCCAGACATTTGGTACGATTAAAAATCTGTTGGCTACTGCTGTTATAATTACTATTATTACTACTTGACAATATGCGTTCTGAAGCTATGTTCATGCTTCAGAAATGGATATATCATATATATAAATATATATATGTATACCTACTATGTACCCACAGAAATTAAAAATTAAAAAAGAATGTATCCATAAACAACCAATATAAAACATACTAAATATGCTTTTCCTAAACCTAGTCACTAAGTACAAAACCTGGATGGTACTTACTGCACAGAACTTAAAAACATGTTGAATTAAAATGGCTTAAGTGGCAAACAGAACATGGGACCTTCATAATTTCATTGTTAGTGATGCCTTTTTTAATTCTTCCTGAGTAGGTTGTAAGTTTTCCAATTCAAATAATTTTTAAATAAGAAGAAAGTTGGCTTTGCCATTCCTGTAATGAGATATTGATGGCAAAGGGAAAAAATCAAGAAGCTGATTTTGCTTTGGAAAAACTGTGGTGCCGCTGTTCTTCCTCTGGGTTATGATTATAGCAATTCCTCCTTATCTGCAGTTTTATTTTCTGTGGTTTCAGTTACCTCCAATTAACTGCAGTCTGAAAATATTAAGTAGACAATTCCAGAAATAAACCATTCCTAAGTTTTAAATGGTGTGCTGTTACGAGTAGTGTGATGATAATATCACATTGTCTGCTCTATCCATCTGGATGTCTGGCACATTCACGCTGTTTACACTACGTGCCTTAGTCACTTTGCAGCCGTCTTTGGTATCAGATTGGCTGTTGTGTTCTTGCTGTACTTTTTTTTTTTTTAAACAGGGTTTTGCTCTGTCACCTAGGCTGGAATGCAAGGACGTGATCATAGCTCACTGCAGCCTCGACCTTCTGGGCTCAAGAAATCCTTCTGCCTCAGCATCCCAAGTAGCTGGGACTACAGGCATATGCTACCATGCCCGACTAATCTTTTTTTGGTAGAAACATGGTCTCATTTTGTTGCCCAGGCTGGTCTTCAACTCCTGGCTTCAAGTGATCCTCCCGCCTCAGCTTTCCAAAGTGCTGGGATTACAGGCATATGCCACCGTGCCTAGCCCTTGCAGTACTTGTGTTCAAGGAACCCTTATTTTACTTAATAATGGCTGAAAGCACAAGAGTAGTGAGATTGGCATATTGATATAATTATTCCATTTTATTAATGTTGTGTGTGTTTGTTTTTTGAGACAGGGCCTTGCTATGTCCCCCAGGCTGGATGGCAGTGGCACGATCATGTCTCACTGCAGCCTCAACATCTTGGGCTCAAGCAACCCTCCCACTTTAACCTCCTGAGTAACTGGGACTACAGGTGTGCACCACCATGCCCGGCTAATTTTTCTATTTTTTGTAGAGGTGGGGCTTTGCCATGTTGCCCAGCCTGCTCTCGAACCACCGGGCTCAAGCAATCCTCCTGCCTCAGCCTCCCAAAGTGCTAGGATTATAGATGTGAGCCACTGCGCCCAGCCAGTTATTGTTGTTAATGTCTTACTGTGCCTAATTTATCAATTAAACTTTATCACAAGTATGTATGTATAGAAAAAAACCTGATATATATAGGGTTTGGTATTATGAGCAGTTTTAGGCATCCACTGGGGGTCTTGGAATGTATCCCCTATGGATACGGGGGGATACTGTACTTACAGACCGGCGGAAGCTCATACTCTACTTCAAGAACCACTCTTTCTCCCACATTCTTCAGCAAGCTGATGATCTCGTCATGGCGGAATTTGGCCAGGTTGATTCCATTCACTGCTTTGATGTAGTCACCCACATCCAGCTGGTCACTTCTGCAAAATAGACAATGTTGTTTCAGCAGACCCACCCTCTCCATAGGCCAGTCTGACTATATTTCCACTTTCCCTTCATGGTAAGCATGCAAGTGTAGAAGCAAGCCTAGAAGGCTGACAGCAGAAGTCCCTGCCTCCTAGGAGACGGTGGGCCCTTAAGGGTAAGAGTACAGCTGAAGTCAGATGAGAGCCAGGGATCCCTTTTACTCATGCAGCCTGTGATACCTTGGAAGTCCTGCTCTGATTCTGCCACTATCTCTGATTTTTTTCCTTTTTGCCTGTTTTATTTTTAAAAGCACCATAAAACAAAATCAAGAGAAGCTTTTTTTTTTTTTTTTTTTTCTTTGCCCTAAACCAGTTGGTTCTCTGGGATGGGATCCAGATCCTAGACACAACACATGTCTTTTTATTCTCAGTCCCTCTCGTTTTTGCTGCCTCCCTTTTGTACATTTCACCTCTTTCAATAACTTCACTGGGAGTTTGTCCAGGACTAAGGAAAGGGTCAGCTTATTTTGCTATTTATTGCTTACAGCAGGATTGATACGAAGAGTATTGGTGAAGGAGAAATCACAATGCAAATATTGGGTTTCAGTAATATTCTTGTCTCTCTATACCACCATAACAGAATATTGGCTGCTCTTGGAGTTTAGTCAAACTCCAATTCTAAACCAAGAGCAAGACCAATAATAAGAGTTAAAATTCATGTCACTGATAAGGACCTTTAATAACATTTTCTCCCAAAATAGAAATAGCTAATGCATTTATTTTATATATAAATCCAGCTCCAATCATTCCTCCTTCAAAGAGCCTCCTAATCTGCTCCAGTCTGCAGTACATGCATGGCCCTTACCTCACTTTACTGACACTTATGTCAACTTAATCACCTAATGCTCTGTAATAACTTCTGTGCTGTTGCTTTTTGCTACCATACAATGCCATTTTTGCTCCTAAATGTTTCATGTTTTTTATGCCTTATCTCCACTAATAGATTGTGAGCCCCTTTAGGACAAGGATCTCATCTTTAATTATTCCGATTTACTACCTTCAAAATGGTAGTGCCTTAAACAGTGACTATTTGGTGATTTTTAATTCTCAATATAACTGGCACAGTAATACTTTTAATTACAGAATTAATACAACTGAAAATGCTACCCCTCTCCTCCATTCACACTTGCCTTAAGGGAGAGATATAAAGAAGCTCTGGAGACTTATGAACCCCTAGCATCATGAACTGGCCATGATTGTTATAAAATAAAGGAGGTTGTGGGTGTGGAAAGATGCTTCTTAAAAGCCTAAAGAAAGCAGATTGAGGTGCTTGTGTCCATACCAGCCTCCCTTACAAACAATAACTTCTGATCATGGAGCAATCCACTGGATTAAGTTTATAAATTGTACAAACAGGTTGATCATTAAAAGTGATCACAGAAATCACCACTTCAGATGACATTTTGTGGGGCAAGAACTCTAAGATTTAACTTGGAATTATGTGGATATGAATATTGGTGGCCAGAATTTAAGGTACTTTGGCCTCACTTTTATTTTTTATTTTTACTTATTTATTTATTTATTTGAGACGGAGTTTCACTGCTGTTGTCCAGGCTGGAGTGCAATGGCACAGTCTTAGTTCATTACAATCTCCGCCTCCTGGGTTCAAGTAATTCTCCTGCCTCAGCCTCCCAAGTAGCTGGGATTACAGGCATGTGCCACCACACCTGGCTTTTTTTTGTTGTTGTTAGTAGAGATGGGTTTTGCCATGTTGGTCAAGCTGGTCTCGAACTCCTGACCTCAGGTGATCCACCTGCCTTGGCCTCCCAAAGTGCTGGGATTACAGGCATAAGCCACTGCCCGGCCTGGCCTCACTTTTAATGAAACCTGATCTTCTGTCTCCTTTTTCTGAGGCAGATTTAGAATGTATCTCAAGGAAGCCCACCCCTGCCCAGTATCCAGGACATTCTGCCTTTGGCAATAACAAGTGGAATTTGCAGTTCATGGAAAGAAAGACAGGTGAGACCTCCTCCTCTAAGCCTTCTGTCCTTTCAGAACCAACTCTTGAAAATCTCACAGGTAGAAAAGGAGAGATGATGTGGGATAAACAAATTTTTCACTGAAAACTCAGAGTTGAGTCTCTCACTCTTTCTAGGGTAGCCATGTCCCTCTCTGGCACCTTCTGCCATTCACACTATATGGGTCATCTGTTTCACATTTAGATGATTGGAGTGTCTCCTTCCCACTGCAGCTTGTCTGCTGTTCAGTGGCACATTTGCAGACTAGATCCACATAGGCTTTTTGAAATTAAAGTCTTATGAGGGCCTGGCAGCTCCTGAGATGACACAAGAACCTCTCTGGTGACTGCGGCCTAGGCTAGAACAGACACGCGGGCAGACCTGGGGAGCAGCTTCTGAAATGTGCCCCACTGTGCTTCTGCTGGCCTGTGCTGCCTGGCAGATGGCAGCTGTCATTTATTTATTAGTGGCCACTTTTGATGGAGCTTTAATTTTTGAATTAATTACACCCTGTGTTCCTTTCAGTAGATTTCCCCAAGAGGCAGTTACCTAGCAGCAATTCCTCCTTGCCGCAGATTAGATACTCTTGGCTTGCCATCCTTATCAATTCCTCCCGATACCGTCAGACCCAGGGTAGTGCCTTCCTTCTTCATCAACTCGACGACCGTGGAGCCCTTAAATTCCTCTGTTAAAAAGAAAAGCATTTGCCTTATTAAAATGAGAGTAGAATCACCAATGTCATTCTGTGTATGGTTAACTGACTCCTCCCCAGAAGTTCTTTGCACTTTTTCTTTTATGAGAAAAGATATTTATGGCCTCCTTCCATTGTAATTTACAGAATATTTCATAAAGATGTGCATGCAGATAATGCTGAGGCAGACATTCTATTAGAGGTTATGAAAATGGGCACTGGTGGGGTATTCACTCCAGGTTGACAATAAATAGTCCAAATTGTCTTATGTACAAATAATATTCACCCTTTGTTTTCTGCCATTCTCAGGTGACATTCTCTGGTTTCTCTCCTTGTAACTCCAACAGGAACAATTAAAAGTTGTAAAGTAAGGAATCAGAACAGAATTTTAGATGATAATACAAACATATATAGCACAGTGGTAGACCCAAGTTCATGGTATGTTTCAGGTTAGGAAGCCAACTGGAAGGAGAAGAGTGCTTTCTACAGGTTCTAGAAAAATATTATTGACTTTACTTTCTTTGTCTTTCAAAAACAAAGTATGATGGCTTATGTAACAACTCATATCATTCTTGCAGAATATGTCACAGTATGGCAAGGCAGGATTGATGCTCAGAATTTCCAGGTAACTGCCATAAATCTTTTATTCTCTACTTACGAAATTTTAAAATTTCACAGATCTTATGGGGATAATGTCTATATAGCAAGATAGAACTCAACTCTTTTGATTTTAGTCAGAGCAGTAAGAAAACTGTAAGAATATCCTTCCCTTCAAAAATAAAAATGACTAGAGTCAATATTTACCTTCCAGAGGCTAATTAGGATAAATGCTGTTTTAAAATTCTCTGTGATGTTATTCCCCTATCTGTAAATATATTTTCTTGGTAGGGACAGGGAAATTGTCCAATTTTCCAACTTCTCCTAAATTAAGTTACACATTTCAGGGGTAATGAACTTCTAGAACATCAAAGACGCGTATTAAAATGCAAACACAAACTCGCTCTTTCAAAGTGAAATTTAAAAAAAAAAGATTATTTGCACACCTTAACCCTTTCCCTAATTACACAGTTATTTATAATGTTGAAAATATCTATAAATGTGTATCATAAAGGTTTTTAAATTGCTGCTGCTAGTACATTATCCCACTAGCCAATGAAAAAATGAAATTACATTAGGTAAGGAAACAGTATCTCATCTGATCTAGTGAGGAGAACAGAGTACTTGGGGGAAGAAGGCTGGGGACGGCAGGCTACTTATTTCCTCAGCAGCCTAGAGAATGTCCTTCAAGGCAGGGCTTTCGAGTTTGCCAGCTCCTGTGACTTTAACATCCCAGCATACCATCACTGGAATCCTGCCTTTTCATGGCAGTCTCATAACACTGTA
Source organism: Hylobates moloch (assembly GCF_009828535.3). Lineage (NCBI taxonomy): Eukaryota > Metazoa > Chordata > Mammalia > Primates > Hylobatidae > Hylobates > Hylobates moloch. The sequence goes on from NW_026652287.1 coordinate 66,584,250, forward strand.
TACATAAGTCATTATTGTCTTTTAAAGTAGAAGCCAAGGAGGAGTCTGAGCGTGTATGATGTCAGCTTCATCTACTACATTTTGTATGACAGACCAAATAAAAATTGAAATTCAAGAATGAAAATTCTTGTCAAGTGCATGAAAGTACAGGATCTTTTACAGCATTTACCAGAAACATCTGTAACAAAATTCTATCACTGTGTGCACTTCCCTTGTGCTACTTAAAACAAAGCAACCCCCAGAAATCTCATGAAAACATACATAGGTTCAACTGATATTGAAGACACCACCTTAATAAACAATCCCTCTAAACCCTTGTTGGCAGAAGGCTAGGTATAAATTTTTTTAAAATAAAGTTAATAATTAAAGTAACCAAAATGACATAGATGATGACCGTTCATATTAAAGAGATATAATGTGCCCAACAATTTTGCCAACAAAAAGATTCTTTGCATCTTCTTTAAATATGCAGAGTGGTCCTATATATTTAGACATTTGATTATAGAACTTTACATGTAGAGTTGGAAGCATAGTTTTTTTTTAAGTGCCTATCTTAAAGGTCTATCCAATTTTCATGAAGAAGCAACTCTAAAATACTAACACCAGGCATGTGAGAAGTAAGTTTCTATTCATAAAAATTTTCTTTCTACTCCAAGTTTTCAAGGACATGCTTCCTGCATAAAATAGGATGCACGAGTACAGCCTTATGGGAGGTAGACAATGTCATTTTCTCCAGAAGGAACCCGGGTGCTTCCTGGGCTTCTGGCTGAATCTGAAAATCTAGAAAAGCTCAATTATTTTAGTTTAATTTCATCATTATTAAAATATAAATTCAACGATCTGGCTACTTTTTCAACTGATACTAGTCAATTACCCTATCATTTAAAAACATTTCAAATATTTTCCTAAGAGCTAATTTTAATAATGTGAAATTGAGAAAATATTCCTGCACCAGTTAATTGAGTAATTTGTGCATTCATTGATTCAAGCACGTATTGAATGCCTACTCTGAGCCAGACGATAAAACCCAAAGATAGAAAAAGCAAAGGCCATTATCCCCAAGATGGGCCACAGCCTAGTCAAAGAGGCAACGTCACAGACCACTGTGCCATACAGCGTGAGTTGTAGGGAAGCAGTCACAGAGAAGATGGTCCAGGCAACAATGTAAAGTGAAGGACTGTGATTCCAAATGCACCATCTATTTTTTTTTAATTTTATTATTATTATACTTTAAGTCTTAGGGTACATGTGCACAACGTGCAGGTTTGTTACATATGTATACATGTGCCATGTTGGTGTGCTGCACCCATTAACTCGTCATTTAGCATTAGGTATATCTCCTAATGCTATCCCTCCCCCTTCCCCCACCCCACGACAGTCCCTGGTGTGTGATGTTCCCCTTCCTGTGTCCATGTGTTCTCATTGTTCAATTCCCACCTATGAGTGAGAACATGCGGCCAAATGCGCCATCTATTTTACAATTTTGTCGTCTATCCAATCTGCTGTGCTTATCGACCAGGGTTAGCTGAGCAGAGCAGAGCAAAGAAGGAATATAAATTAGGCAAAACTCAGGAGTAAAGATAGAACATTCTTGCAAGAAAATTTGCTGAATCGCAAGAATGATAACTGCCAATAAGTATCTCTGGTCCCAGAAGAAATGACTAAATCTTTTATGGATGTTTCTGTAGGGGGTGGGAGAGAAGAAGTGGTCTGGAGAAAAAGGAATCTGCTTTTGGAGTTTGCTTTTGGCTCACCTGAAGTCTCCACTTGGCTAGTTAATCATTTAATACCCTTTTTGGTGTTTAATGTCTGCATAGTGATCTAATGAAGACAGAAGAAATGAAGACAGATGCATTCATTTGCATGAGTTCACTTATATATCAAGGCTTACTGAACAAACACTGCGGTAAAACAGTGGAACTTGGGCAAGTCAATATGTACTGATGATTTCTTTCTTTTGTGATTTAAATTGCAAATATCACTCCCTCAATTAAGAGGACCTCGTAGCGAGCACTGTAATCTCTTTCAATTAGCAAGCAGCACAGGCAACAGATGATGTCTAACTAGTGAGGAAGGAAATGGTTCTGAATTTAACTTTTTCCTTAATCACCATATTTAATTATCTTAGAAAATAAATGGTATAGGTTTACATCTCTACCATTACTTACTCAACATAACTGAACAGAATCCCACTGATGAAATGAAATTTAGTTGTTTTCTGTTTTTCTTTGTGTTTGTAAGTCAATATTTTTAATTACTGAAGTCCAGAAATTTTTAAGAAAAGTAACAGTGATGCTTGGCAAACACAAGAGAATTATGAAAAGTTCTTACAAACAAATAAGGATATTTAAAAACATAGATGGTTATACAATTAATATGCAGAAAACTATATCCTTTATATAGACAAACAACAGCCAGTAAAAGGTTATTATAGAAGAGAAGACCCCATTTACAATAGCCAAAAGGTAAAATCCCTGGAAAAAACTTAACAAAACTGTGCAAGATCTACATGAAGGCAACTTTAAAGTGCTTCCGAGGAATATAAGATTAGAATAAATGAAAAGGCATCCCATTCATTCACTCAATAAGAACTGAGCACTTACTATGTGCCAGACAGTGTTTGAGGCATTGGAGATACAACACTGAACAAAATGGATACTATTCCTGCCATCTAAGAACTAATATTCCAGTGGATAGCATAAGTCAACATAAAAAAGCATTGATTTGCTTTAATCAATTGTATATCTATATAGTAGCAATGAACATATGTACATTAAAATTAATAATGAAATATCATATGTAATTGTTCAAAAAATGAAATTCTTAGGTGTACAAGTAACAAAACATACAGTACTTACATTGTGAAAACTAAAAAATGCCAATGAAAGAAATTAAAGAAGGCCTAAATAATTGGAGAGACAAACATGTGCATGGACTGGGAGACTCAGCATAACAAAGACGTTAATTCTTTCCAAATTGATATATAGGTTTAATGCAAACCTTATCAAAATCCCAGCAAAATATTTTGTAACTACAGACAAGATTATTCTAAAATTTATATGAAAGGGAAAGGAACAATTTTTAAAAAGAAGTGGGAGTATTTAGTCCAGTCAATTTCAAAACTTACATAGTTAGAGTAATAAAGACTGTGTGGTAGGCCAGGTGCAGTGGCTCATGCCTATAATCCCAGTACTTTGAGAGGCTGAGAGGGGAGAATCATTTGAGACCAGGTGTTCAAGAGCAGGAATACAGTGAGATCTCATCGCTGCATAAAATTTTTTTAAAAAAAAATAGCTGGGCATGGTAGTGTGCACCTGTAGTCCCAGCTACTCAGGAGGCTGAGGCGGTAGGATCACTTGAGCATGGGAGGTCAAGGCTGCAGTAAGCCATGATCATGCCATTGCACTCCAGCCTGGGTGATAGAGTGAGACCCTGTATCAAAGAACATAAGCAAAACCACTGTGGTATTGGTAGAGGGATAGACATATAGATCACTGGAACAAAACAGAGGACCCAGGAATAGACTCGCACAAATATGACATACTGGTTTTTGACAAGATGCAGATGCAATTCAATAGAGGAAAGGTAGCCTATTCAACAAACGATGCTGGAGTAATTTGACATCCACAGGCAAAATAAATAAATAGATCCCACGACTTGCCCAGAGTTTCACACCTTGTATAAAATTTAACTCAAAATAAATCACAGTCAAAAATGTAAACCATAATATTATAGAAACTGTATGAAATATTTAGAAACTGTAGGAAAACAGGATAAAAATTTTAAGATCTAGGTTTAGTGAAGGGTTTCTAGACTTGACATAAGAATGATCCATAAAAGGAAAAAAAATCAGCAAATTGGACTTCATCAAAATTAAAAACGAATGCTCTCTGCAAGACCTGCTTAAGATGAAAAGAACATCTACAGACCAGGAAAAAATATCTGCAAACTCCATATCCAACAAAAGACAAGAGACTAGCATTTCAAATATATAAGCAACTTTCAAAACTCAACAGTAAAAAAGCAAATAATCTAATTAGAAAGTGGGAAAAAGACATGAAATATTTTATTGAAGAGGATATACAGATGGCAGGTAAGTACACACGAAAAAATGCTCAACATCTTCCATTAGGGAAATGGCTCAAATTACTTAAAAATTAAAACTACAATTGATATCATTACACACTTATCAGAAAGGCTAAAATAAAAATTAGTGACAACACCAAACCCTGATGAGGATGCAGAGAAATTAGATCACTCTGATGCTACTGATGGGAATGTAAAATAGGACAACTACTCTGGAAAACAGTTTAGCAGTTTATTAGAAAACTAAGTATGCAACCACCCTATGAGCCAGAAATCATACTCTTGGGTATTAATCCTAGAGAAATGAATGCTTTCATTCACACCAAAACCTGTAAATGAATAATTATCACAGCTTTATTCATAATAGCAGGAAACAGAAACAACCAAGATGTCCTGCAACAGGTAAATTGCTAAACAAATGTGGTTTGTCTGTACCATGGAATACTTCTCAGCAATCAAAAGGGTCAAACTAGTGCTACAAGTAACGACCCAGATCAATTACCAGAGAATTATGCTAAGGGTAAAAAGTCAACCCCAAAGATTTCACATTGTATGATTCCATTTATTTAACATTCTTGAAATGACAAAATTATAGCACTAGAGGATGGGTTAGGGGTTGCCAGGGGTAAGGGCAGGAGGGAAGTGGATGCAGCTATAAAAGAGTAAATGATTGATCCTTGTGGTGATGGATATGTTCTGTATCTTGACTCCATCCATGTCAATATCCTGGTTGTGATATTACATTATAGTTCTGTAGATATTTCTATTGGGGAAAACAAGGTAAAGGATATAAGGAATCTCTATATTATTTTCTACAACTGCATATGAATCTACAATTATCTCAAAATTAGAAGTTTAATTTTTTAAAAAATGTCCCATCAGTGGGTATATGATTCAATTGGTCTGGGGTACGCCCAGGCATCAGTATTTGAAAAGTTCCTCCAGGGGATTCTAACATGCAGCTAGAACTGAGGAAAACTGCAAACTGAACTACAGGATATACTCTCCTCAGACCTCATGTAATCTCCTACCATTTGTTATTTCTCTGCCTTTAACACCTCCCCTTCATCCATGTCCCTAGCGGAGGATGTCTTCAAGGCAGCTCTGGGATGACTCCTCTGAGGAACCATTGAGAACACCGTTTGCCCACATGGATTAGGGGCCCTCCCAGGCTGTGCCACGATCACCCTTTGTTTACTTGTCAGAGCCTGTACCACCTTTGCTAAATCATCACATATGTCTTTCTATCCTCTTTCAGCAACTCTTGTGACAATTGTCCACGTTGTAATTTCCTGTTCATATAGCTCCTGAATTTTAGGGACTTGCCAAAATTTATTGGTAACTCCCTTTTTCTGTGTAAGCCTATTTTATTTTTTTAAATAAGCAATAAGACAAGAATTTCCACACACAAGAGTGTCACAGAACAAAACAAGATTATTATGCTAGACTTTCATCCTGTGCAAAATAGTTTACAAAACAATGAGATGGTTGGATATGGGTTCTGAATGCCTTATGCCCAAGATACTTTTCTTTTTTGTTTTATTTTGTTTTGTTTTGTATGTTCAAGCAGATCCAGACTGACCAATTTTGAAGGACAGACACTGAGGGCTTTACCAGCCTCCTCACCCGGGCCCCTGCTTTCGGGTGTCTGTTCTTTGTACAATCTCTTTCAAAGGAGATGTGATTGGTGATATGACATACCTCATTCAGAGAGGCTTCATCAGCAGGGTCTCTGTTCTTTCACAGCAATGTTAAACAACAAGCTAGCATACCTTGGAAACATAATTTCTCACAGAATCTTTGCAAGTATACATGTTCTATTTTTGCAATAATATAAAATATATCCTGTGCCAAAAAAATCCTATTGGCATTTTTAATGATATTAAGTTTATATTTTAGAATAATCTTGTCTATAGTTGCAAAATATTTTGCTGAGATTTTGATAGGATTTATATTTAGCCTGTATGTCAGTTTGGAAAGAATTAAAACCTTTATGCATATGGTTTGACTCTCCAATTATTTAGACTTTTAATTTCTTTCATCAGCATTTTCTAATTTTCAGCATGTAAGTACTATATGTTTTGTACTAAGAATTTGTTTTGGAACAACTATAAATTATAAATTGTTCCTAAGAATTTCATTTTTTGGAACAATTATAAATATTTTTAAATTTTTTTAATAGGGAGGAGTCTCACTATGTTATTCAGGCTGATCTCAAACTCCTGGGCTCAAGGAATTCTCCTGACTTGGCCCCCTAAGGTGCTGGGATTACAGGCGTGAGCCATCATGCCTGGCCTAAATTATATTTTATTATTAATTTTAATGTACATATGTTCATTGCTAGTATATAGTTATACAATTGATTATAGTATATTTAGCTTGTATCCTGTGGCCTTACTGAACTTATTAGTTCTGGAAGTTTTGTAGGGTTTTTTGTAAATTCCTTAGAGTTTTCTGTATAGACAATTGTCATCTGCAAATAGGGACAATTTTACTTCTTCATTTCTAATCTATACATATTTATTACCCTTTCTTGCCTCAAGCACTGGCTGAACTTCCAGCACTATGTTAATTTAGAGTGGTGAGAGTGGACAGCCTTAGCTTGTTAAGGTCTTAGAGGAAAATCATTCAGTCTTTCATCACTAAGTACTATGTTAGCTGTAGGTTTCCTTTATAGATACCTTTTACCAAGTTGAGAAAGTTCCTCCCTATTCTCACTTTTCTGAAAGTTTTAATAATGAATAGGTTTGAATTTTGTCAACTTATTTTACATTGACTGACATGATCATGTGATTTTTTTCTTCCTCAGCTTGATAATATGGTAGCTTACACTGATTGATTTTCTAATATTGAACCAATCTTACATCTCTGAAATACATCCCATTTGGTCATAGTATATGACTTTAAAAATATATTGCTGAATTCTACTTACTAATATTTTATTAATAATTTTTTTCATCTACATTCATGAGTGATACTAGTCTGTTGTGTTCTTTTTTGTATTGTCTTTGGTTTGGTATCAGGATAATAATACTAGCTTCATATAATCAGTTGGAAAATACATTTCTTCCTCTTCTGTTTTCTGGAAGAGGTTGTTCAGAACTTTTCTTAATTCCCTTTAAGCATTTGGAAGAATTTTCTAGTGAAGCCATCTGGGTCTAGAGATTTTGGTTCTGGAAGTTTTAAAATTACAAATTCAATTTCATTAATAGTTATAGGGCTATTCAAAATTTCTATTTTGTGTTGGGTGAGTTGATGCAGTTTGTGTTTTTCAAGGAATTGGTCCATGTCAGTGAGATTAGAATGTTTGCAGGTGGGGAACTAGGCATATTTTTTAAAGCTCCTTAGGGGATTCTAACATGTAGCTAAGATTGAGAGACAGACTTAGGGTTTGGTGTATGAGGAGAGATTGGTAGAAGAGACTGGGACACCAATAGACATTACACCATGAAGGATCCTAAGAAAGTGCTCAGATTTGAGTTTTAGAAAAGGTTAACCTTTTAGAAAAGGTTAGCAATGGTTTTGGTAATGGTAGTAGAAAGTGCTGAGGAGAAAGACCTTTGGTCAAGGAGAACCATTAGAAGGCCACTGCTGTCATATAATGTATGGATTAACTTAGGCTTGTTGTGTCAACAAATCAAAAAATGAATAATGACTTAAATACAACAGGAGTTTATTCCGCTCACATACAAGTTTATGGTGGATGTTCCTGATCATTAGTCAGCTCCCTCTCACACAGAGATTTAGGGAGCTATGCTCTTTTCCATTTTGTGACTTTGTCATCCCTTAATGCTCTGGTTCCCAAACTGTGCACTGAGGCACATGAATCCATGGTGAATTCACAGGACCACCACTGGATGTTTTAAATTTTCAAAGAAAACACAGCCACATTTGATATCTGCTGGACACAACATCACCTGCTAGCTGGAGGTAGTTTGGTTAAACATTAGCTCACACTACAGTGCTTTTGTTTATGTCACAGCTTTCCAAAGCTAAGTTTTTTTTCCAGTTACTGTGATAAAAAGCAAGTCCCATGTGAAAACCAGTGTGAAACAGGAATTGAGATTATCAATGTTAATTTGATTTAAGGATTTGAGAAGTTGTACAATGTTCAACAGGCACACGCATACCATTCATTATTAACTACTTGTGGTTACTTAAGAGTGAAATGAACATGTGTTGTTCTTTTAGTTTATATATATCTTTTCTCAAATGGCTAATAAGTTATTAGGATAAAATATGAACTGTGTTGTTTGGACCTAACTACTTAGTAAATTGAACTAGTGGTATTTCATTTGGCCTGGAGGTGCTGTAAAAAATTCTGAGACACTAAAGGCTCTGTGGACTGAGAAAGTTTAGAAACTTCTGCCCTAGGACTTTATCTTGTTTTCATTCAGCTGGTGGAAGGGGAAAGACAGCTCTCTTAAAAGCCATTACTGGCCTGCTTATGTTCACATCCCAAAGGCAAGAACTTATTCCATCCATGTACACACGTAAATTCAAAGGAGGCTGAGAACTAGAATCTAAATAGAGACCTATGCAATGGGGGTAGGGTGGATATGGAGGGACAGGTACTGACTATGCCACCCAGAGGCAACACATGATAGACTAAAATACATCAGTGGCTATGTGGATGACATGGACACCAGACATATTAATGAGGAGGAATTTTCCAGAGTTAGAGACCAATTAGGATGTGGGAAGCATGGAAGCGTGGAAGTGAGTGAGGATCAAAAAGGCCCCAAGGTTTCCAACTTGTTTGATTGGTGGATGTTGACATCTGTCGCTGAGAAAGGGAATCTAGAAAACAGGAAGTTTGTGTTGCTGTGAGTGATTGGAGTGGGGCAGGCACACTATATAATGTCATATAAGAGAAATTTAACATTGAAATACCACAGAAAAACCTGGTCTTAAAATACTTATCGTCACACCTCAAAATGCTCTATAAGACCCTCACCCCATGGCTGTAGCGTAAAAAGAGAAAGTACAATTTCAAAGCAACCACTAGAGGCATATTCAGCAAAACAGGTGAAGCTCTTTACTTCTTGAAGTTCTATTAACTGCAGAGATTTTTTAAAATACCATAAACAAGTAGAAATACTATTGGCAAAAACTCTGTAAAGTAAGTCACAAATTTTGAAATGCTCGTGTCAACAAGAGTGTTTTGTTCCTTACTGTATCTCCAGCATCTAGAATAGTGCCTGGAACATTCACAGTCCTCCCTGGTAACTGCTGGTTGAACGAGCGCATCAGTCCCAAAACAGGGAATTATAATGGGGTGGCGAGCATCGGCTTGTGGCAAACAGAATTATTGCTGGATGGTGCAGAAGCAAAATGATAAAGGAGCAGAATCTGAACAGGAGCAGACAGAGTTATTTCCCTAAGCTTACTTGATTAATTGTACCAATACCTTAGTAAGGGGAATTGGGGCACACACCAGAATACTACAGCTATATCTGTGTACTACTATTGAAAAAAATATTATTGCTCATACTACAGTTTTATCTGTATATTACTTTTAGTGTGCCACCAGGAAGTTTATTCCCCTTGGGAAATAAACAGATGCTTTTTCCAATACTTATTTCAAGCTCTTCCTAACATCCCCTAGTTCAGCAAAGCTGTGGGGATCAAAGCTGGGTTTCTGTGATGAACTGCTGCATTTTCAGTCTCAGTTTTTGCCACCCAGACTAGCAGAGAAAGGTTTTTGGGCATTTTCCACCTCTGTGTAGTGACATGAGGGATATACTAGAATTTTTCTCATCCCTTGGGAGTCTGAACATAAATTTGATCTGTGGCAGGGATGTACAGCACATAAATATTACCTGGCACAAATATTCATGTGAAACAAAATTATGATTGGGATTTATCTCATGCAGTGATGGGAGGGCTGGATTAATATCTGTATGTTTCCTGGAGCACCTCCATAGAAAGGGGATATACAAATATGCAGTGTCAAATACAAAAATATGTGACCCCTGAAGATATGTGATATATAGGTCAGGATTCCTTTAAAAATAGATTGAACAGAGATGTTGACTGTTTTTCTGGCATAACTGATTCAGGTATCAAATGCCTTCTAAAGCATTAAGTTAAAAAAAATTCCTGCTTTTAAAATATGGCAATACTAGAATTGTTCCAATTTCAACTTCTCCCAAAATCAGTTATTTAATTGTCAAAATTTGCTATTAAGCTTTCCAATGTCAAACTTATTAGCAAGTTATTTAGTTTTCACGGGTCTTAGTTTCCTTACATCTAATTTAGGGATAATAATGGTATCTACTTACAGAACGTGGTGAAATTAAGTAATACAATTCTTATAAGGAACTTATGGTAATAACTCACACAGTAAGTGTTCAATACATGTTAGCCATGGTATTATTGTTGTCTTGTTGTCATTATCATTGTTATTTAGATATTGGAAATTTCCAGATATGCAAACTGCCAATTTTCTACTATATTTTGATTGTTATGGCTATAAGACAAAACAATTAACAGTGGTATTTCACTGTTGGTGAAGTCACAGACTACTTTGAGAATTTAATGAAAGCAGTGAACCCTTGTCCCAAAAAAACTGTGTGCATGATTTCAGGGGAATTCATGAATTCCCCCTGGGGTTTATCCATGTACCCTACTTTAGAAACTCTGACCTAGAAGATCAGGTTTGAGCAATGTGACAATCAAAGAACAATTTACGCTGGAGTGACATTTTATAATTTGTGTGTATGTTGGGTAGGGGGTTGTAGAATAGCTAACAGCACCCACATCTATCAGTCATGTATTCCTACACAATCATCTGATAGTCTAAATAAAACCATGATGCAAGATATCAGAAACAGGAAATGGCTCACCTCAGTGAAACCACCTGTCTTCCTAAGCATGACGGCCTGAGTGGTGGACATTTAAATGTAAGAGTTGATAAGGGCCAGGAAAAAGCACTGGGCAGGATATCTCGGAATTGCACTTGCTTCAAGAGCCTCAGGCAGTTTTCCTTTGGGAAAACTTTCCATCTGTAATTTTCACTTGTAAACTGTTATAATCACATTGTTGACATGATTGAAAACTGGAGTTTCCAAGTAAAACTGAAGCAATTGGCATGGCTATCTTTGAATTTAATTACTCTGATTTTCAATGTTCCCTTAGATAAGTTAACTACATTCTTACAACTATTTATGGACTGTTTTGTCCTAAAAATATTTTTAAGCATTTATAATTGCCAGACTCTGTGGTAGAGCCTAGTATTTTGAAGACCAATAATCACTGCCTCTACCTTTCTGCAATTCACATTCTAAATGTCTAAGAGACAAACATCTAATAATTTCGATGAAATGTCGTCAGTCCATAGCATGGCCTGGGAGCCTGAAAGGGAATAACAGCTCAACTTATGCTGCTGAGGAAGTCCTCTATAGTTTATAGATGGCTATTTAGAGGTTTAAGTTCTTCTTTAGATGAAAGTAGAATATTTACTTGCAGTATTACTATTGTTTCCACTTAATAGAGAAGTGAAGATACCAAGTATTGCTTAGCAAATTAATGAGCTATTTTTGGGAGGAAATCATTTATTTTTGCATGTATTTTTGGGTGTCCTTTTGGCTAGAATCCTTTTTTTTTTTTTTTGAGACAAGGTCTCACTCTATTGCCCAGGCTGTACTGTAGTGGTGCGATTTTTGCTTACTACAGTCTTAACTTCTTGGGCTCAAGGGATCCTCCTGCCTCAGTCCCCTGAGTAGTGTGTGTCACTATGCCCAGCTGATTTTTTAAAAGTTTTTGTTGTTGTTGTTGTAGAGATGGGGTCTCACTATGTTGCCTCGGCTGGTTTTGAACTCCTGGGCTCAAGCGATGGTCCTGCCTCAGCCTCCCAAAGTGCTGGGACTACAGGCATGAGCCACGGTGCCAGACAGGGCAGTATCTTATGTTGAATAACTATTTAAATATGAAAATCCAGAACTACTATGCGAGGATTAGAATGATCAGATGTTCTGATCTGGGAGTCCAGCTGAACAACAAGGGATGGGAGCAGCTGGGTAGGTAAAAAGAAAGAACACTCTGGAAGTGAAAGAAGATCCTGAGAAAGATATCAGGTAAGGCTGCACTACAGCTAGTGAGAGCTAGTCACTGCTGAGTTAGGTAGCTTAGTGTTTAATATGAGGGGCCAAATGTTGCATCTTCAAAGACAACTAAGAGGACAAGGCTTGAGGTTCCATTGTGCCTGAAAGGGAAATGGAGAAAGGATAAACTTCAACAAGAAATCAGACTTCTTAAATAATCAGGGAAAAGTAGAACTTAGAGCTACACTCACTTGGCCTTTTTCTTCCATGAATATCTAAGTATCCACAAATCTAACACGAGCTAGGAGCCTGACTGAATAGAGAGATTAAAATGAAGAAATTTGTGATACTTTTAAAGATTATCCATTCTTTTAAAGCAGTTTATACTTTTCCAAGTATTCTTACATCCACTCACTAACTTAGCCTTCAGAAAAACTCTGTAAAGGAGGGCATACTACCATTTTATAGATTAGGGACACTGAGACTTGAAAATTAGGGTCCTTTCATTAGGCCGAACATCGTGTCTGTTTTATGTACATGAAATTTCTCCCTCATGTAACTAAATACTACAAAGTTTCAGACTCATCATACAGTAATTGGCAAACAGTGGACCAAATGAATATATAGATGAAATGCTTTTGAGAGAAGGGAAGAAAAGTAAAGCTAGCCTCAAGCAGACTCCAAGCCACAAGGGCACTAGTAAATCAGTCCTCATTTTGTTACAGATGCCTGTGCATCAGGGGCATTTATTTGACTTTCCCTTGTTTCATGAGACTTGATCCATTTCAAATAAAGGAATAGATGGAAAACTAATAGTGTAGTCACTGCAGATCACCAAGAGGCAAAGCATCTGGGGAGCCCTGTGGACTTTCCATGGAGAAGCCATGGGCCTGCTGCAGTGAGTCAGAGCTTCATGAGAGCCCTACTCAGACCCATTGGAATTCAGAACTGGAGAAGGCTGTGATGCCTATATCAAGGACAGCTCTCACACCCTGTATTTGGCTTTCTCTATCCTACCAGGGAGGGTACCATTCTCTCCTGGCCCCTCTCCTGGTCCCTTTCGTTTCTTCTGCTCTACATGGGAAACCATTTTCTTGTCACAAAGAAATGTTCCTCACTGGAGTAAGCATAAAGAGAATGAGCAGATAAAGCAGTCACTACTGTTTCCTCTTTGATGCCATCCATCCTTTGTATTAGTGCCTCAGTCACCTTATGTAACACTATCTTACCCAAGTATAACTATCTTCTAGCCTCACTCTGAGTTTGAAATGCTTTAGTCCCTCCCTGTCTTCCTCATTTCCTTCCTCCTTCCCTCCCTCCTTCCCTCTCCCTCCCTTGCTTCCCTCCCTACCTTCCATGGAATATCTATTGATAATTTCCTAAATTCTAAGCACTTTGCTATCTAGCAGTAAATGATGTAGACTTAGTCCTTGACCTCAAGGAATTTATATTCTATTAAAAAATACAGACCTTGGGAGGCAGAGCAAGGTGGCTGAATAGAAGCCTCCACTGATCATCCTCCCTGCAGGAACACCAAATTTAACAACTATCTACATAGGAAAAGCACCTTCGTAGGAACCAAAAATCAGGTGAGTGATCACAGTACCTGGTTTTAACTTCGTATCACTGAAAGAGCCACTGACAAGTATAGGAAAAACAGCCTTGAATTGCCGATGCCACCCCTTCCCCATCCCACATGTCTTATGGCACTAAGAATTTGTGAGCTTGGGGGAGGAAAAGTGCTGTGATTCTGGGACTTTGCATTGGAACTTGGTGCTTCCCTATCACAATGGAAAGCAATACCAGGCAGAAGTCAGCCAACACCCATGGAGGAAGCATTTGGACCAGCCCTAGCTAGAGGGGAATCCTCCATCCTAGCAGTTGGCATGTGAGCTCCAACAAGCCCCACCACAGTGGACTAAAGTGGTTTGGGGCCCTAAATCAACTTGAAAGGCAGTCTAAGCCACAAGAACTGCAATTTCTAGGCAAGTCCTAGTGCTGTGCTGGGCTAAGAGCCCATTGAGTTGCTGGGCATGTGACCTTGTAAGATACCAGCTGTGGTGGCTAAGGGAGTGCTTGCACCACTCCTCCCCCAAGCCCAGGCAGCACAGTTTGCAGTTCCAAAAGTGACCCCTTCCATCTGCTTGAGGAGAGAAGAGGGAAGAGTAAAGAGGACTTTGTCTTGCAACTTGGACACCAACTCAGCTATAGTCAGATAGGGCACCACCCAAAGTTGGGAGGACCCCATTGCAGGCTGTAGCTTTTGAACAAGATTTCTAGACAAAACCTGGGCCAAAACTCACTGCCTTGAAGGGAAGAACCCAATTCTGGCAGGTTTCATCAGCTGCTGACTTAAGAGCTCTTGGCCCTGAATAATCAGCAGTGGTAGCCAGGTAGTACATGCCATGGGCCTTGGGTGAGAATCTGAGACATGCTGGCTTCAAGTGTGACCTAGCATATTCCCAAATGTGGTGGCCATGAGGAAAGACTCTTTCTGCTTGAGAAAAACAGAGGAAGAGTAAAGGGAACTTTGTCTTGCAACTTAGGTACCAGTTTGGCCACAGAGGAGTAGAGCACCAAGTGGGCCCTTGGGGTTCCCATTCCAGGCCTTGGCTCATGAATGGCATTTATGGACCTGCTTTGGGCTAGAGGGGAGCCCACTGCCCTGAAGGGAGAATCCTGGGGCTGGAAGCATTCATTACAAGCTGACTGAAGAGTCCATGGACCTTAAGTGAACATCGGTGGTACTTTGGCAGTATTCCCCATGGCACATTGGAGGTGGTGGCCATGGGGAGAGGCTACTCTGCCTGTGGAAAGCAGAGGGTGGAGTGGGAAGGACTTTTTATTGTGCTTTGGGTACCAGCTCAGCTGCAGTAGAATAGAGCACCAGGTAGCTTTCTAAGGTTCCTGACTCCAGGACCTGGCTCCTGAATGCCATCTCTGAACCCATCCAGGACCCAGAGGAACTCTCTACCCTGAAGGGAACTCTTCACCCTGAAGGGTGGCTGGTTCTGCCACTTGCTGATTATAGAGTTCCAGGGCCTTGAGAAAACATAGGTGGTAGCCAAGTAGTGGTTACAGAAGGCCTTGGGTGAGACCTACTGCTGTGCTGGCTTCAGGTCTGACCCAGTGCAGTCCCAGTGATAGTGGCCACAGGGGTGCATGTGTCACTCCTTCCCCATCTCCAGGTGGCTCAGCACAGAGAGAGACTGTCTGTTTGGGAGAAAGTATGGCAAGAGAGTAAGAGTCTCTACCTAGTAATCCAGATAATTTTTCTGGATCTTATCCAAAACCACCAAGATGATGCCTCTATGAGTCTATAAGAGCCATAGCATTACTGGGCTTGGGGTGCCCCCTAATGCAGATATGGCTGCAGTGACCAAAAAATTAGATCCCAACACCCACATCCCTTCAAATACCTGCAGAGCTCTCCCAAGAACAAGCCCAGACTGCGACAACTACAATAAATACTTAACTCATCAATGTTCAGACACTGAAGAACATCTATAAACATTAAGACCATCTAAAAACATGACCTCATCAAATGAATAACATAAGGCACCAGGGACCAAACCCAGAGAAATAGAGTTATGTAACCTTTCAGAGAGAGAATGCAAAATAGGTGACTGGAGGAAACTCGATGAAATTCAAGATAATACAGTGAAGAAATTCAGAATCCTATCAGATAAATTTAACAAAGAGATTCAAATAATTAAAAAGAATTGAGCAGAAATCCTGGAGTTGAAAACATGCAATTGACATACTAAAGAATGCACCACAGCCTCTTAATAGGAGAAGTGATCAAGCAGAAGGAAGAATTAATGAACTTGAAGACAGTCTATTTGAAAATAGAGAAGACAAAAGAAAAAAGAATGAAAAAGGAATAAGGCATGCCTATTAGACCCAGAAAATAGCCTCAAAAGGGCAAACCTAAGAGTTATTAGCCTTAATGAGGATGTAGAGACAGATAGGGATGTACAGACAGGTATTATTCAAAGTGATAATAACAGAGAACTTCCCAAACCTAGAGAAATATATCAATATTTAAGTACAAAAAGGTTATAGAACACCAAACAGATTGAACCCAAAGACTGCCTCAAGACATTTAATAATCAAACTCTCAAAGGTAAAGGAAAAAGAAAGAATCCTAAAGGCAGCAAGAGAAAATAAACAAATAACATAGAATGGAGCTCTAGTAAATCTAGCAGCAGACTTTTCAATGGAAATCTTACAGGCCAGGAGAGCGTGGCATTACATATTTAAAATACTGAAAGAAAAAGAACTTTTATCCTCGAATAGTATATCTGGCAAAAATTGCTTTAAGCATGAAGGAGAAATAAAGACCTTACCAGACAAACAAAAGCTGAGGGATTCCATGAGCACCAGACCTGTCCTACAAGAAATGCTAAGGGGAATTCTTCAATCTGAAAGGAAAGGATGTTAGTGAGCAATAAGAAATCACCAAGAAAAACACAGTATAACACTGTAATGGTGGTATGCAAACTTAAGAAGAAAGACTAAATGATGAACCAATCAAAAATAATAACTATGACAACTTTTCAAGAAATAGCCAGTATGATAAAACATTAAAAAAAACAACAACAACAAAAAGTTAAAAAGCAGGGGGACAAGTTGAAGTGTAGAGTTTTCATTAGTTTTCTTTTTGCATATTTGTTTATGCAATCAGTGTTAAGTTGTCATCAGTTTAAAATAATGGGTTATAAGACAGTATTTGCAAGCCTTATGGTAACCTCAAATTGAAAACATACGACAGATACATAAAGTATAAAAAGGAAGTGATTAAAACATACCACCAGAGAAAAATTACCACTAAAAGGAAGAAAGGAAGGAATGACAGAAAAAAAAATAAGACCACAAAACAACCACAAAACTAATAACAAAATGGCAGGAGTAAATCCTTACTTCTCAATAATAACATTGAATGTAAATGGACTAAACTCTCCAATCAAGAGACACAGAGTGGCTGAATGGATAAAAAATAAGACTCAACTATCTGTTGTCTACAAGAAACACACTTCACCTATAATGACTCATATAAACTGAAAACAAGGGATGGAAAAGGACATCCTATGCCAATGGAAACCACAAAAGGGCAGAAATTTAAAAAGTAATCCCATTTACAACAGCTACAAATAAAATTAAATAGCTAGGAATTAAAAGAAGTGAAAGGTCTTTACAATGAAAACTTTAAAACCTTGATGAAAGAAATTGAAGAGGACACACAAAAAATGGAGAAAGATACTCCATGTTCATGGATTGGAAGAATCAATATCGTTACGATGTCATACTACCGAAAGCAATCTACCAAGTCAATGCAATCTCTATTGAAATATCAATGACATTCTTCACAGAAATAGAAAAAACAATCCTAAAATTTATATGGACCCACAAAAGACCCAGAATAGCCAAAAGTATCCTGAGGAAAAATAAAACTGGAGGGATCACATTACCTGACTTCAAAATATACTACAGTTCTATAGAAGCCAAAACTGCATGGTACTGGCATAAAAACAGATACACAGACCAATGGAACAGAACAGAGAACCCAGAAACAAATCCATACACCTACAGAGAACTCATTTTCAACAAAGGTGCCAAGAACATACACTGGGGAAAAGACAGTTTCTTCAATAAATCATGCTGGGAAAACTAGATATCCATATGCAGAAGAATGAAACTAGACCCCCATCTCTTGCCATATATAAAAATCAAATCAAAGTGGATTAAAGAATTAAATCCCAGACCTCAAATTATGAAACTACTACAAGGAAACATCAAGGGCACTCTCCAGGACATTGATTTGGGCAAAAATTTCTTGAGTAATACTCCACAAGCACAGGCAACCAAAGTAAAAATGTATAAATGGGATCACATCAAGTTAAAAAGCTTCTGCACAGCAAAGGAAACAATCAACAAAGTGAAGACACAACCCACCGAATGGGAGAAAATATTTGTAAACTATACATCTGACAAGGGATTAGTAACCAGAATATACAAGGAGCTCAAACAACTCTATAGTAAAAGTTTTAATATAATAATCCAATTGAAAAATGGGCAAAATATTTGATTAGACATTTCTCAAAAAAAAGAGAGACAAATGGCAAACAGGTATATGAAATGGTGCTCAACATCATTGATCAGCAGAGAAATCCAAATCAAAACTACAATTAAATATAATAACATCTCACCCCAGTTCAAAGAAAGGGAATAACAAATGCTGGTGAGGACATGGAGAAAAGGGAAGTCTTGTACACTGTTGGTGGGAATATAAACTAGTACAATCACAATGCAGAGCAGTTTGGCGGTTCCTCACAAAACTAAAAATAGAGCTACCATATGATCCAGCAATCCCTAGCAGCATATACCCATATACTGCTAGGTATATGCCCTAAAGAAAGGAAATTGATATATCAAAGAAATATCTGCACTCCCATATTTATTGCAGCACTATGTACAACAATCAGGATTTGGAAGCAACCTGTGTTCATCAACAGATGAATGGATAAAGAAAATGTGGTACATATACACAATGGAGTACTATGCAGCCCTAAAAAAGAATGAGATCCTGTCATTTGCAACAACATGGATGGAAAAAAGGTCATTATGTTAAGTGAAATAAGTCAGGCACAGAAAGACAAACACATGTTGTCACTTAATTGTGGGAGCTGAAAATTAAAACAATTGAACTCATGGAGCTAGAGAGTAGAATAATGGTTATCAGAAGCTGGGAAGATAGCGGGGGAGTGGAAGGAAAGTGGGGATGGCTAATGGGTACAAAAACATTAGAAAGAATGAATAAGATGCAGTATTTGATAACACAGCAGGTGACTATAGTTGATAATAATTGTACATCTTAAAATAACTAAAAGAGTATAATTGGATTGTTTGTAGCACAAAGGATAAGTGCTTGAGGTGATGGATACCCCATTTACCCCGATGTGATGATTATGCATTTCATGGCTGTATCAAAACATCTCATGTACCCCATAAATATATATACCTACCATATACTCACAAAAATTAAAAACTAAAAAAAAAGAAATACTGACTTAAAGAAATAGAAAATTATAACAATATGGTTAGTTATGACTATTTAGAAAAACAAAGGGTTAATCTGGGGCTAAGTTGGGACAATCACTTGAAAAATATTTGCAAATGGTTCATTATGCCCTAACAAGCCAGCCCTATTGCCTCGCCTCTGGCAAGTCACTAAATCCTTGTGTGCCCTAATCTCTGAACTGTAAAATGAGAGAACTGAAGTATATGGCTTAAAAAAAAATACCATATTTTATTGACTTTAAGGTGCCAGCGATTGTAAGGCACACTGTTATTTTATTTGCTGCTAAGAAAGAATATGGCTGGGTTCAGCTGCTCATGCCTGTAATCCTAGTACTTTGGGAAGCTGAGGTGGGAGGATTGCTTGAGCTAAGGAGTTTGAGACCACCCTGGACAACTTAGCGAAACTCTGTCTCTACAAAAAAATTTAAAAATTACCCAGGCATGGCGGTGTGCTCCTGTAGTCCCAGCTACCTGGTGGGGGATAGGGGGTGCTAAGGTGAGAGGATTGCTGGAGCCTGGGAGGTTGAGGCTGCAGTGAGCCATGATTGCACTACAGCACTCCAGCCTGGGCCAGAGCAAGATCCTGTCTCAAACAAAACAAAATAAAACAAAAGAATATGCTGTCAATCAAATTACAACATAATGCTTATCACTAAGGTTGTTTAAGTATTATACTTATTAAATAACTCAAAGTGCATGCATTAAAAGAAAAATGTCAGTGAAATAAATCAGTCAAGATGCTCCTACAACTTTTCCACATTTACCCTCTGAACCAGTGTCACTGATGTCCATAATTTCTATATGACATTGTCCTCATCACCAGTCCTTTGGGCACCAAGAGCACTGTGATGCTGCATTTTTTAAAGTGCTCTGTTGTTGCCCCTTGGATTTTCTTTCAAGCTGCTGAGTCTCATTTGGCAAGTTTCAATTTTTTTGAAAAATTACTTTATGAAGCTTGAAGAAATATTGAGTATAATTAAACTATAATCTGGGGTTAGATATAACTTAATAATAGTTCAATTCCAAAAGAAAAGTTATTGCAGGTGAGACCATAACATTTCCCAACACGATTTTAAGACACTGTGCTGATTTCTCAAAACAACTCTGAGGAACCCATATTTACAGTAGAAGGAGTTTTTATGAAAAACCTGGCATTATGTATCTTTGTTACATGATTATATATGTATGTACATATAATACAATGTTAGATGCACCATCACCCCTGACCCCCTGCCGCACAGTTGAAAATCCACATGTAACTTTTGACTACCCCAAAACTTAACTATTAATAGCCTACTGTTGACTGGAAGATTTACTGACAACATAAACATATATTGTGTATGTTATATGTATGATATACCATATTCTTATAATAAAGAGAAGAGAATGTTGTTAAGAAGATCATAAGGAAGAAAATATATTTCCTATTTAATAAGTGGAAGAGGATCATCATAAAGGTCTTCATCCTTGTCTTCTTCACGTTAGGTAGGCTGAGGAGGAGGAAGAGGAGGGTTGGACTTGCTATCTCAGGGGTGGCAGAGGTGGTAGAAAATCTGTGTTTATGTAGACCTGTGCAGTTCAAACCCATGTTGTTCAAGGGTCAACTGCATATATATGTGTGTATGTATACAGTTATACTATATATACAGTATATACACTATATATACTGTGTGTATGTGTGTATATATATACACATATAATCCAACATATGAATTGTATATACACAAACACACACATAATCCAACATCATAAGAACTAGAAAACAGAAGTTGTATTCCTTAACATCAGTATTAGAGTGTAGAGTTTGAGGCTTGGATTTAGAAATGCTTTCAATATGTAGGGTTTGGAAAAGGAGCAAACATCTTGTTTTTAAAACCTGAAGTTTTTCTCAGGACTTACGACCATACCTGCCACAGAGGAAAAAAGGGAAGCTTTTCCCACTGTAATTGTTCATCTGTGTCAGAAGGTCCCATATCCTGTGTAGATCTTATAAATATTTTGCTAGATTTATGGCAAAGAGAGACATTGATGCTGCAACTGAAGCAAAACACAAACTCAAAAAAGACAAACAGAAGAAACCCAAGAAAGGAAGGAGAAGGAAATCCAATGGGAGACAAGCTTATTTCATGAAGATGGAAGATGTTGGGTTTATGATGAACCATTACTGAATTATCTTGGTGCTGCCAAGCACTGGGCTAGGAATTTCTATTTACTTGATTTTTTATGTTATTGCAAATGGTACTGCTTTTTAAATTTCCAATTATTCATTGTATATAATTAAATACAATTGATATTTAATTGTAAAAAAAAAAAAAACACAAGAAAGTCTCACATCCCTGAGAAACCATTGCAATAAGAAGGGAATGAACAGGTTCTCCCAAAGGGAGAATGTTTGTTGCTTAATTATGCTTACTGCCCTGGCCATCAGGTATAAACTTTACATTTCCTAGCCCAATGCTTGGCAGCACCAAGATAATTCAGTAATGGTTCATCATAAACCCAACATCTTCCATCTTCATGAAATAAGCTTCTCTCCCATTGAATTTCCTTTTCCTTCCTTTCTTGGGTTTCTTCTCTTTGTCTTTTTAAAGTTTGTGTTTTGCTTCAGTTGCTGCATCAATGTCTCTGATTTTTTTTTTAATATTTTAAGTTCTAGGATACATGTGCACAACATGCAGGTTTGTTACATATGTATACATGTGCCATGCTGGTGTGCTGCACCCATTAACTCATCATTTACATTACATATTTCTCCTAATGCTATCCCTCCCCTCTCCCCCCACCGCACAACAGGCTCTGGTGTGTGATGTTCCCTACCCTGTGTCCAAGTGTTCTCATTGTTCAGTTCCCACCTACAAGTGAGAAGATGCGGTGTTTGGTTTTCTGTCCTTGCAATAGTTTGCTCAGAATGATGGTTTCCAGCTTCATCCATGTCCCTACAAAGGACATGAACTCATCCTTTTTTATGGCTGCATAGTATTCCATGGTATATATGTGCCATATTTTCTTAATCCAGTCTATTATTGGTGGACATTTGGGTTGGTTCCAAGTCTTTGCTATTGTGTATAGTGCCACAATAAACATATGTGTGCATGTGTCTTTATAGCATCACGATTTATAATCCTTTAGGTATATACCCAGTAATGGGATGGCTGAGTCAAATGGTATTTCTAGTTCTAGACCCTTGAGGAATCGCCACACTGTCTTCCACAATGGTTGAACTAGTTTACAGTCCCACCAACAGTGTAAAAGCGTTTCTATTTCTCCACATCTTCCCCAGCACCTGTTGTTTCCTGACTTCTTAATGATCACCATTCTAACTGGTGTGAGATGGTATCTCATTGTGGTTTTGATTTGCACTTCTCTGATGGCCAGTGATGATGAGCATTTTTTCATGTGCCTGTTGGCTACAGACATGTCTTCTTTTGAGAAGTGTCTGTTCATACCCTTCACCCACTTTTTGATGGGGTTGATTTTTTCTCGTAAATTTGTTTAGGTTCTTTGTAGATTCTGGATATTAGCCCTTTGTTAGATGGGTAGATTGCAAAAATTTTCTCCCATTCTGTAGGATGCCTGTTCACTCTGATGGTAGTTTCTTTTGCTGTGCAGGAGCTCTTTAAATAAATCCCATTTGTCAATTTTGGCTTTTGTTGCCATTGCTTTTGGTGTTTTAGTCATGAAGTCCTTGCCCATGCCTATGGCCTGAATGGTATTGCCTAGGTTTTTTTCTAGGGTTTTTATGGTTTTAGGTCTAACATTTAAGTCTTTAATCCATTTTGAATTAATTTTTGTACAAGGTGTAAGGAAGTGATCCAGTTTCAGGTTTCTACATATGGCTAGCCAGTTCTCCTAGCACCATTTATTAAATAGGGAATCCTTTCCTCATTGCTTGTTTTTGTCAGGTTTATCAAAGATTAGATGATTGTAGATGTGTGGTACTATTTCTGAGGGCTCTGTTCCATTCCATTGGTCTATATCTCTGTTTTGGTACCAGTACCATGCTGTTTTGGTTACTGTAGCCTTGCAGTATAGTTTGAAGCCAGGCAGCGTGATGCCTCCAGCTTTGTTCTTTTGGCTTAGGATTGTCTTGGCAAAGCAGGCTCTTTTTTGGTTCCATATGAACTTTAAAATAGTTTTTTTCCAATTCTGTGAAGAAAGTCATTGGTAGCTTGATGGGGATGGCATTGAATCTATAAATTACCTTGGGCAGTATGGCCATTTTCACGATATTGATTCTTTCTATCCATGAGCATGGAATGTTTTACCATTTGTTTGTGTCCTCTTTTATTTCACTGAGCAGTGGTTTGTAGTTCTCCTTGAAGAGGTCCTTCACATACCTTGTAAGTTGGATCCCTAGGTATTTTATTCTCTTTGAAGCATTTGTGAATGGGAGTTCACTCATGATTTCACTGTTTGTCTGTTACTAGTGTATAGGAATGCTTGTGATTTTTGCACATTGATTTTGTATCCTGAGACTGCTGAAGTTGCTTATCAGCTTAATGAGATTTCGGGCTGAGACGATGGGGTTTTCTAAATATACAATCATGTCATCTGCAAACAGGGACAATTTGACTTCCTCTTTTTCTAATTGAATACCCTTTATTTCTTTCTACTGCCTGATTGCCCTGGCCAGAACTTCCAACACTATGTTGAATAGGAGTGGTGAGAGAGGACATCCCTGTCTTGTGCCAGTTTTCAAAGGGAATGCTTCCAGTTTTTGCCCATTCAGTATGATATTGGCTGTGGGTTTATCATAAATAGCTCTTATATTTTGAGATACATCCCATCAATACCTAATTTATGGACAGTTTTTAGCATGAAGGGCTGTTGAATTTCGTCAAAGGCCTTTTCTGCATCTATTGAGATAATCATGTGGTTTTTGTCTTTGGTTCTGTTTATATGATGGATAATGTTTATTGATTTGTGTATGTTGAACCAGCCTTGTATCCCAGGGATGAAGCCCACTCGATCGTGGTGGATAAGCTTTTTGATGTGCTGCTTGATTCGGTTTGCCAGTATTTTATTGAGGATTTTTGCATCGATGTTCATCAGGGATATTGGTCTAAAATTCTCTTTTTTGTTGTTGTTGTGTCTCTGCCAGGCTTTGGTATCAGGATGATGCTGGTCTCATAAAATGAGTTAGGGAGAATTCCCTCTTATTCTATTGATTGAAATAGTTTCAGAAGGAATGGTACCAGCTGTTCTTTGTATCCCTGGTAGAATTCAGCTGTCAATCCGTCTTCCAAAAAAAATCCAGGACTTTTTTTTGGTTGGTAAGCTATTAATTATTGCTTCAATTTCAGAGCCTGTTATTGGTCTATTCAGGGATTCAACTTCTTCCTAGTTTAGTCTTGGGAGGGTGTATGTGTCTAGGAATTTACCCATTTCTTCTATATTTTCTAGTTTATTTTCGTAGAGGTGTTTATAGTATTCTCTGATGGTAGTTTGTATTTCTGTAGGATCAGTGGTGATATCCCCTTTATCATTTTTTATTGCATCTATTCTCTATTTCTTCTTTATTAGTCTTGCCAGCGGTCTATCAATTTTGTTGATCTTTTCAAAAAACCAGCTCCTGGATTCATTGATTTTTTGAAGATTTTTTTTGTGTCTCTATCTCCTTCAGTTCTGCTCTGATCTTAGTTATTTCTTGCCTTCAGCTAGCTTTTGAATATGTTTGCTCTTGCTTCTATAGTTCTTTTAATTGTGATGTTAGGGTGTCGATTTTAGATCTTTCCTGCTTTCTGTTGTGGGCATTTAATGCTATAAATTTCCCTCTGCACACTGCTTTAAATGTCTCCCGGAGATTCTGGTATGTTGTGTCTTTGTTCTCATTGGTTTCAAAGAACATCTTTATTTCTGCCTTCATTTCATTATTTACCCAGTAGTCATCCAAAATTGACCACATAGTTGGAAGTAAAGCACTCCTCAGCAAATGTAAAAGAACAGAAATTATAACAAACTGTCTCTCAGACCACAGTGCAATCAAATTAGAACTCAGGATTAAGAAACTCACTCAAAATCGCACAACTACATGGAAACTGAATGTCTCTGATTTTTAAGTTGAAAGTACATCCTTCTAAAGGCAGTGGGATTCATTTTTTTTCGATCTTTCAACTTCCTGACTATCTTCTTGATTATAGACATCTTCTTGGTATCTACAAAGACTGCATTTTCCCCTGTTGCATATTTTGCATACATTACACCATTCCATTCCCCTTCAGTTGAGCAAAAGGATTCTCATCCTTTGGAGAAAGAAATCACAGTGGTAATTCTGTGCTTCCTGTCTCCAGAGAAAGGTTCAGTGTGGAAGATGATGTTTGCACTATCACCAGTTTTGGAATAATTAATATTGCATTCTCTTCCTAGTTCCATTCAGAGCACTGTGAGGATAGACCATCCGCAAACACTGGGGAATGTGAGGATGTAATGTTTCTCATAGTTAAAACACAAGACACAGGGCTCGTGGCCCCACCCTATGCTGTGTGTCCCAATTGACATCCTAAGGAATTTTGATTAGGTCCAGATATCACCAATGAGTTGAATCTTTTTGACAAACACTCAGCATAAAAGGCTGAAGTAGGTGGATGATGGGAAATCTCTTCAGTCACAAATTTTACATTGTTTTTGGAAACCCAGGGAACTGATCCTTCTAAAACTAGCTTTGTGTTCTCTTTGGTATCATTTGGTAATGTCCATTGACACTGAAAGATCTTGCTAAAATGACTTTTTGACAATCGATTCTTTCCTTCTTGCATGAAAGGCTGAGAGGTACCATCTCACATTCTGAACCATTCAATCCCTGGTCACCAATGTTTGCAAAAAGGTTGGATATGCATAAAACGTCTGCATATGCTTCTAAAAGAGATCCTCTTTCAAGAAAAAATGGTGGAAGAACTACTTTAGTAAGATCCATACTAAGCCTAACCTGTGACAAGAGGTGCATGGTAACACTCTTATGCTCCTCCATGGACCCTGCCTCCTCCTCGTCAGCTCTCTCATCATGTGAATCAAGAGTCAGCATCACTTGTTCCATTGGATGTGAAAGAATTAAGTGATTCTGTGCTACCTGGGCACTTTAGTCTGTTTTCCACACTGCCATGTGTCAAGATTGACACAGATTCAGAAGAATCTATTAAGTGCTTTGGGGATGAGCCATGTTGATGACATTCATCAGCATTGTAGAATTCATCTTCACTGCTGGAATAAGAGAATTCTGGGATTGTATTTAGAGAAGCCATTGACATGGCTTGGAGAAGTTAGACTGCTACTAGGTGGTGAATGGGCACTGCCTTTACTATTTGGTGTTGGAGTCTAATGATGTCCAAAGGTAACTAGTACAGGTCCAACTGGTCAGGAAGATGAACTCTGCTCTGTCTTATGCAGTTGAGTAGGTTCCAGAGGCAGGTGAGACAGTCTGGGAAGGCACTGTGCTGATCACAGGTTCCAAGGGACTAGGTTGATACATTGCATCTACAAGATTAATAGTACTTATAATTCTATCTGCATGCTCCTCAGCATTATTCTGGTCTTTAGCAGTCTGCATCAACAGAGTGCAGTGTTTAATTGATTCCACCATGCTATTTGCTTCTCTTTGAGAGTTTCAGTTTTCTTTCTCTGCTTATTATCTTTGCAGTTTTGAAGCTTGTGATCAAAAAACTTTAATTGTTCTATCAAGATTTGTAGGTAGGCATCAGCCTCCGGAGCAGTGGCTCACGTCTGTAATCCCAGCACTTTGGGAGGCCGAGGTGGGTGGATCACGAGGTCAGGAGTTCAAGACCAGCCTGGCCAAGATGTGAAACCCTGTCTCTGCTAAAAATACAAAAATTAGCTGGGTGTGGTGGCAGGTGCCTGTAATCCCAGCTACTGGGGAGGCTGAGGCAGGAGAATCACTTGAACCCAGGAGACGGAGGTTGCCGTGAGCCGAGATCGCGCCACTACACTCCAGCCCGGGTGACAGAGGGAGACTTCGTCTGAAAAAAAAAGAAGTTAAGTTTCCTGTCAAAGTTTTGGACACTAGGAACAAATCCTGAATCCAAATCTCTGGAGGTGACAAGGAAGGAGGCAAGGAAAGTGTGACATCTGAGCCCAGAGCCTGGCCCTGGGAAGGCACCAGGGACCGTGGGACTCAGGAGTGGAGGTTGACCCTCTCCCAGACCCTCAGGCTGTACTCACTCCATAAGTGTCCAGCAAGAAAGTCATTTGCAAGACCCCCACACTCTGTGCCTCCAGGAGATGGGGCTGGGGGCTGCTTCTGAGCACCCCTTTTCCTTCTCCACTTGATTGGATCCTCATTTGGCAAGTTTTGATACTTGTGCTTCTTGAGCTTATGGGAAAGTGTCAACAGAACATTTTAGACAACAGTACATCTTCCCTCCTCAGGTTTATTTCAGGTTTTATTCAGTTTCAGGTTTATTTCCTGAAACTTCAAGAAGGTACATTTATCCAATGATATCACCAGGAACTGTAACCAAGTAAGTGCATGCGCAGGCAATAATAATAATATTATGATTATCACACGTCTAAGAACAACTATAAAATGCATCCCAGTTTCACAGTTGTTAAAATGTGTATGTTGGGGGTAGTTTGTAGGCATTGTATGTATGTATGTATGTATGTATGTATGTATGTATGTATGTATGT